>NC_133130.1:139863632-140176720 GCF_048418815.1 Hemitrygon akajei
TCTCTTCATCAAAGCACCTCATTATTTTGTCACTTACACTTTTGTCACTTATTTTGTAAAATTGCACAAAAATTGGAAAATGCAAGTGGCATTGAATATTCCCCCCCCCCCCAAAAAAAAACACAGTAAAGCTTTTCACAGCAGTAGATAAATGGGCAGGGGTTGTGACATAGAGTATATGAAGGGTTAATACCCAGGTGACTAACTGGACAAAAACAGCTAGCAGTTTAAACCATGCAAATTACTGACAGCGAGCCTTCAATACAATCTCATTAACCTGTCCTATTGATATATTTGCATACAGACTTCCTTGGATATATGAAAAATTCTACAAAAATTGCCTGTTGCTCAAATTATGCTTCTTTTTTGCTCAGTAGTTCAAATGTAAGGCAAGAGCGGGGACATGAGAATGATTTTGCGTTTTCCTTCCCCGTGAGTTCAGTAGGTCAGAATATACAGCATTGATAAATGATCCCCATCATAACACACAATGCTGAGTTGCAACCCCAGTGGGAATTTTCTGCTTCTGGCCATAAAAATATCCCTGCTAATGGCATTGTGATATCTCAAATCAAAAGTGACACATTCTGATTGGGAGTTTGCAGCAGACCAGTAATATCACAGGGCATGAACTATGCCAAGTTGCCCTGCACGTGAGACAACAGACCAGTTACATGAATTTATTTTCTTCTCAAAGGAATGCGTAGAAAGTGCTGAAAAGTCTCATTAATTTGCAACCAGACACCCTCTCAGTCCTTGAAGGGGAACAGATGACCACATTACACAAGCCGTCCTGTCAATCATTCCCGCTCCTCAACATAGCACAGCTTGCTCTGCTCAGATATTTGACTTTTATTATTATAAACCAGAAGACTATTCAGACCATCTTGTCCATACTTGCTCCTGGTTGAGCAATCTCAACTGTGTTATTCTACTTATAAACCTGTTGCCCTACAACCTATTCTCTCTCTCATATGTCCATCAAATACCCTTTGATTCTTTTGTTATTTACCAACATTGGGGATAATTTACAGTAGCCAGTTAACCTCCTGGCACACCTTTGGTACATGGGAGTGTTATGAATGTACCACAGCTCTGAGGGGCCGAAGGGTGCGGGACCAGCCCCCTCCTTCCGGAGAATCGCAAGATCGCTATTAATTCGGGTCTTGGACCCAGGAAATGAGAGACAATGCAACGGATTTGACCATTGTTCTTAGAGGCACCTGTGTGAATTGCAACTCTATAGTACGTGCCAGCTATCAGGGACATGGACACCCTCGGGCAATGTGGTGTGGGGATGGTATCACCCTACCTTGATTGACATTTACAAATCTGCCAGCCATGATAAAACGGAGACTGCAGGAGGCGGTACTCCAGCGACGCACCAGACGGAGACCATCGCTCATCGTTCCCGTAAGAACGGGAAGCTGCTCGGAAGCCACGTGTGATTTGGATCCCCTAGCTAGGGAATCGAGTGGCTAATAACCCCGAAAAGGATTCCGAACTGACAACGAGGAACTCCCGTTCCCGATTTCACGCTTTGAGTCCAGAAGGCTGGCAAGTTTATTTTCTCTCTCCAACCCGTGAACACCCAGCGGTCCCTCAAACGGCAAAAAGCCTCCATGAACTGGCGAGACTTTTATATTTCCATCGGACAATAGTTTAACCCCTAGACAACAATAGAGCTTATTTCTTATTGATTATTACTATCCCTGCGCTTTAGATTGAGTATTGACGACGTATGTTATCTGAATGTTTGTATTAACCTTACTTTTGTGCCCCTTTATAAATAAAAATGTTTAAAAATGGTACCATCAGACTTCAGCGGACCTCTCTATCTTTGCTGGTAAGTGACCCAGTTATGGGGTTCATAACAGGAGAAACTAGAACACTGTGACCTCAGTTATGCTCCATTTTGTAACATCCATCTCAGAACAAGGCTTTTAAATAATCTACACGCAGCTGAGATATCTCCAAAATTTACAGTGTAAAGGGCTAAAAACTTAAGCAACAAAATGTCAGTGTCATGGCACCAAAGGGATTGGTGAGCTAGAACTGCACAGTCCTTTAGCCTGTGACATCTGTGCCAAACCTGTTTAATTAACCTGCTTCTCTTCTGCCTGCATATAACACATTTCCCTCCATTTGCTGCTTACTCATGAGTCATTGGATGTTGTGTACTTGGATTTTCAGAAAGCCTTTGACAGGTGCCACACACAAGGCTGCTTAACAAGCCAAGAGCCCATGGTGTTACAGGAAAAATACTAGCATGGATAGAAGACTGGCTGACTAGCAGGAGGCAAATAGTGGAAGTAAAGGGCGCCTATTCTAGTTGGTTGCCGATAACTAGTGTTGTTCTGTAGAGGTCAGTATTGGGACCACTTCTTTTCACTTTATACAGTATGTCAATGATTTGAGTGACAGAATTGATGTCTGTGTGGACAAGTCTGCAGACAATACAAAGATATGTGAGGGGCAAATGGTATTACAGAAGCATGAAGTCTGCAGAAAGACTTGGGACAGAGAACTGGCAAAGAAGTGGCAGATGGAATACAGTGTCGTAAGTGTATAGGCATGCACTTTGGTCGAAGGAACAAAGGTGTTGGCTATTTTCTAAGTGGGTAGAAAATTCAAAAATCCGAGGTGTACAGAGACTTGGGAGTCCTTGTACAGGCTTCCCTAAAGATTAACTTGCAGGTTGAGTCAGTGGCAAGGAAGGCAAATGTAATGTTAGTATTCATTTTGATAGGACTAGAATATAAAGTAAAAATGTAATGCTGAAGCTTTCCAACACATTTGTCTGACCACATTTGGAGAATTGAGAATAGTTTTTGGACTTCTTAATTAAGAAAAGATGTGCTGGCATTAGAAAGAGTCCAAAGGAGGTTCACGAGAATGATTCCAAGAATGAAAGGGTTAATGCAAGAGGAAAGTTTGATGGCTTGGCCTGTACTCGATGGAGTTCAGAAGAATGGGGGGGGGGGGGGTCGCGACAGAATCTCATTGAATCCTATCAAATATTGCAAGGTCCAAATAAAGCGGATGTGAAGAGGATGTTTTCTATAGTGGGTGAGTCTAGGACTAGAAGACACAGCCTCAGAAGAGAGGGACATCTATTTAGAACAGAGATGAGGAGGAACTTTTTAGCTCGAGGCTGGTGAATCTGCAGTATTCATTGCCACGGATGGCTATGGAGACAAAGTCATTGAGTATATTCAAAGTAGAGGTTGATATGTTTTCGATTAGTCAGGATGTCAAAGGTTGCAGGGAGAAGGTAGGAGAATGGGGTTGAAAGGGATAATAGTCAGCCACGATGGAATGGCCGAACAGGATTCGATGAGCCAAATGGCTTAATTGTGCTCATATGTCCTATGGTCTTATCTAAAAGCCTCTTAAATGCCATTATTTTATCTGCTCTCCCCACTACCCCTACCCCTGGCAGCTTGTTGTAGACACCCAACACTCTCTTTATAAAAAAACTCTATTGTATACATTTCCCTTATTTTCCCTTCTCTCGCCTTAAATGCATGTCTTTAGTATTGACATTTCTACTCTGGGGTGAAGATTCCTACTGCCTACCCAATCTATGGTTCTCATAATTTTATACACTTCTGTCAGATCTCCCCTTAGCCCCCAACGTGCCAGAGAAAACAGCTCAAGTTTTCCAACCTCTCCTCATAACACAAACTCTCTAATCCAGGCAGCATGCTGATTAACCCCTTGTATGTCCTTCCCAAAGCTTGCACATCCTCGCTGTAATGGAGGCAACCAGAATTGAACATAATACTTCAAGTGCAGCCAGACCAAAATTTTATCTAGTTCAGCACAACTTCCTGACTTTTATACTCAATGCTTTGACTAATGAAGTTATACATTACACCTTGTATACCACTCTGTCTACTTGCATTGCCACTTTCAAGGAGCTATAGGCTTAGATCCCAAGATTGCACTGTATATCAAATTATTTAGGATCTTGCTATTAACGACATACCTTTCACTTACATATGACTTTCCAAAGTGCAATACCTCACACTTGGCCAGATTAAACTTCATCTGCCATTTTTCTGTCCTTGTCTGTAACTGATCAACATTCTGTAGTATCCATTGAGAAACTCCACTATCCACAACTCCACCAATTGTTTTGTCATCTGCAATCTTACTAACCCACCCATCTACATTTTCACCCACCATTCACATACATCACTAACAACAGAGGTCCCAATACTGATCCTTACAGAACACCACAGGTCACAGAACTCACACCATAATAACATCCTGAGGCACTACCCTTTGTCTTTTTTGAGTAAGCCAATTCTGATTCCAAACTACTAAGTTACCATGGATCAAATACATCTTAATCTTCCAGATAAACCTACCATGGGGACCTTGTAAAATGCCTTACCGAAGTCCATGTAGATAACATCCATTACCCTACCCTCATCGATCATCTTTGTCATCTACTCAAAAAACTCAATCAAGTTTGTTAGACATCAGCTAACCTGCACAAGCCATCCTGGTTGTCCCTAATTGGGTCATGCCTTTCTAAGTGCTTCTAAGTTCTATCCTTAAGAATCCTCTCCAACAGCTACCCTACCAATGATGTAAGGATTATTGCCTGTAAGTTCCTGGACTAACTTTATGTTTTTTTCTTGAATAAAGGAACAGCATTGGCTACTCTTCTGTCATTCAGGACTTAGCCTGATATGAGGATATAAAGATCTTTGTCAATGCCCCAGCAATCTCCTCTCTTGCCTCTTTCAGTAACTTGGAATATATCATGTCAAACCCAGTGTTTTATCCACCTTATGCTGTTCAAGTGATCCAGCACAACTACCTTCATGATCGTATGAGGCCCTTGCCTAGGCATGGCAAACCTCTGGCATGGGTGCCCAAGATGGCACTTGTAAAAAATTTGGGGCACATGGCATGCAGTTTCTTTTTGATTCTTTAAACCTCACCCATAAAGATCATCCTTATTGCCAAATAAAACAGCAAATGATTTTTTTTTACAACCCAGAGCTGAGAGACAAGAAACGTCTCAAGCCAGCTAGATGGTTGCGAGAACACAACGTTAGATGCTACATTTTGAAATCCTGGCAGACCTGGTTTTCAAAAATGCTTCATTTATTTAAATCTGTCTCTGTTATACAGTCGGCCCTCCTTATCCGTGGATTCCGTATGCGCGGATTCAACCAACCGCGGATTGGGAAAACCCAGAAGTTTTCTCTCTAGCACTCGTTGTTTGAGCATGTACAGACTATTTTTTTCTTGTCATTATTCCCTAAACAATACAGTATAACAACTATTTACATTGTATTAGGTATTATAAGTAATCTAGAAATAACTTAAAAATACAGGCAGTCCCCAGGTTATGAATGAGTTCCATTCCTGAGTCCATCTTTAAGTCAGATTTGAAGTCGGAACAGGTACATCCAGTATTATTTAGCGTCAGTTAGTCAAACGTTTTTCTTAGTATATAGTACATATTTTACCTTTCTATGCATATAAAACACTTAAGAAACATACGTATTTCAATAATTAAACCACTGCGTTGCTTAGTAATAATTGTAACTTTCATCGGGGCAAGGCCTTTCACATGCTCCAATAAAATTGTTCCAATCATTGACCGACTGTAGCCTAACGCTTTTCTAATGACCGATGGCGTTTCACCTCTTTCCGATCGCTTTATTATTTCCACCTTATTTTCAATTGTGATCATGTTCGTGAACAGACTGCGGATTCAGAGCTGCAACGGCGGGTCCTAATGTCCACCACACCGAACATGTTAAATAAAGTCCGGGGTTCCACCGGGTCCTAAAGACCACCGCTCTGTTACTGGTTAAATAAGGGACTTGAACATCCGTGTTTTTTGGTATCCGTGGGGGGGTCTCAGAACCAATCCCCCGTGGATAAGGAGGGCCGACTGTACATTAATTTATAGTATAACAATGAATACATTTAAATAAGCAATAGGATTCACCCTCTTTTAAGTCCATAATTGTTATTACTAATTCATTAATCCATGATAATCTCTACTCAAAATTACCAAAACACACAAGAGTTTTAAAAGGTTTATCACCAACTTGGGCACACACTATCAAAAGGATTTGACAACCCCTATCCTAGCACATTAGTATGCCCCAGAATGCTTGACATATGCTGGAAGAGAATATACAGCGCAGTCTCAAAGCAGCTATTATTGAATTGGGCAAAGATTACAACAACTCGGGCAGTGACTGAAGGGATTGATGGTTATACATCATTATGCAGTGTTCCTCAATAATACATCAATATAAGCAAGTGTCCTGATGCAATCACTACAACTTGGAGCTGAGTGCCCTCAAAACTGTGGAGATACATTTGGGCTTCAAGAGAAAGGTATCTGCTCTCCACTCACTCATCATCAACAACTCTACGGTTAGCACTATTTCAACATTCAGCTTCCTGGACATCACTGTTTCGCAGGATCTCATGTGGGAGAATCATATCTCCTTCATCAACAAAAAGGTGCGACAGGAAATGTACTTCTTGCAGCAGCTGGTAAAATACCATCTTCCTCAGAATATACTGGTGCAATTATACATAGAGAGCATCCTCACATCAGCCATTACTGTCTGGTTTGGTGCAGCCTCCTCCCACAATATACAAAAACTACAGCAATCAGGTCAGTAGAAAAGGTCACTGGCTGCAGTCTACCATCACTGCAGGACTTGTATTTGTCTAGGACAAAGAAGCAGGCAGGAAAATCATTGTTGCCACTACCACTCAGCAAATTTCCTTTTCCCTTCTGGAAGCACTATAGGGTTGCTAAAACAAAAACTTCACTCAACTTTAAGGTTTCTTATCCCACGCAGTTAATCTGAACAATTTTTTTCATTAAACCCTCCCACCCCCTCTACCTTTAACTTCAGTTCACTGTAAACTTTTATAATGCTGTTTACATTGTAAATACTTGCTGGTATTTATGCAAATTTTATTCCATACCTGTACTTTAACCCCTAACTTATTTTTATTTAATTCTTTATAATGATTCAACGTTGTTTTTTTTGTTGCATGTTGCACCATCACACCACAGCAAATTCCTAATACATGTAAATGTATGTGGCAAATAAAGCTGATCCTTGATTTAAAGGTCGAAGCTGCTCTGAACTGCAAAATGGTTAAATCCTCCGGGAAAAGCGGAGGCTGGAACTGAAGAATCAAGAAATCACACTATTAATAAAGAATTGAAAACTAAACACGTTGCCAAAGAGGATGATAATAGATTGGGATCACTTATAAATTGTGGGACAAGAACCAGGTAGGTATGTAATTTATCTTGGTCTGCAGTAGAGTACTTCTAAATGTTATTCAAATGTTTATCAAGCTGCTAGATTTTGTTTTAGCCCCTTTCAAGTTTTGCTCAGTTAATAACCAAAAGATACTGGCATCCGGCTGGAAAGCACCTCTCATAAATGAAACAGAACAACAGAAGTGAGGCAGGAAGTTATTAATACCTGAGGAAGTGTTTTCATACAACAGTACGATAAACCTCACCTCCTTATACTTCCTCTTGATACACAGATCCTTGATCAGACCGAGCAGAGAGGTTGAGTCTGCTTTATCCACTTCAAACAGAGAAATCAGCTGGTCAAACAAGCTGGCTGGCACCACGGTGAACAAAGAGAAGACTCTTGTCTGCAGCATGTTTTGCTTCTGGCATGGCTTTAGCAGAAGTAAATGGTGTGGACAGAAAAAACAATAGGAAGAAGCATTAAGTTTTATTCCCAAACCACTGATAAAACTTACTCATCAGTCTCACACAAATTATCAGCAATAATCATTATTCATACACAATTACCACTTTACACACACACTGATGACATGCACACGTAACTATCAATTTTCTTTAATTAGCAATATTTGCACACAGTCAATAATCATCCATCAGTACTAATTATACAGGATGACACAATTATTAATGATCAGCCAATACACAATCAATTATTGTCTACTACAACCACCAAGGCTACATGATGGCTTATTAAACAGCTCCACCTTAGAACTTATCACACTCAGAACTTTGATGGTGCCAGACTGCTACATTTTCCAGGCTGTTGAAGGTTATTTCATTAATACCACAATATGCATTTAATTCACAGTATTTTAATAACTTTTAATTTTCTGCTATGAGTCAATGGATTGGACCATGTTCAGGGATTCATCTTTGGATCTGAATGAATTTGCCATAGCCATCGCTGGCTTCAAGATCTCTGTGGATGAGTATGTGCCTTCAAGAACACAAATTTTCCCAACCAGAAGCCCTAGAGATTTGCAGTCTGCTGAGGGATAAATTTGTAGCATTCAAGACTGAATTTGTAGCTTTTTTTTGGCTGACCAATCAAATTGAAAGAGGAGGCTACACATAGGCTGGGATGAGAGATTAAAAAATGAGCGTTTGTGGGCTTTTGCCTTTTTCAGCAGCCCAATCGAATCCTGACTCATTAACAAAGGCAAATAATAAGGTAGTGACAAGCAGAGCACCAGTTATGTGAGTGGACCAGCGTTAGAGTGGGAAGGCTTTGGTGAAACAGGCTTTGGCAAGGTAAGTTTCCATTAAGTTTCTTCTTCATTCTTCATCTGTTAGTGTATAGTTAGTGCAGTGAGAATGGCTCTAGGGGAAATCTGGGAGTCCTCCAGCCTCCAGGATATGCAGGTGCACTGAGCTGCAGCTCCCCAGAGAACGTGTAAAGGAACTGGAGCTGCAGATCGATAACCTTCGGCTCGTAAACGAAACTTAAGAAACGCTAGATAGGAGCTACAGGGAGGGAGTCACCCCCAATTTGGTAAGGTGATGGGAACTGGAGTGATAGGGCTGAGGATGGGGCAGTTGGAATACAGGGCTGAAGGTGTATTTTGAATGCACACAGTTTAGGGAGTAAGGTACATGATCTTTTAGTGCATTTAGAGATTGGTAGATATGTTGTTATGGCCGTCACTGAGTTGTGGCTCAAAGAAGATAGGTGGGAACTTAACAGCCAAGGATACACATCATATCAAAAGAACAGGCAGGTAGGCATAGGGGATAAGGTGACTCTGTTGGTTAAAAAATGAAAACAAATCCTTGGAAAGAGGTGACAGAGGACTGCAAGATGCAACATTCTTATGGTTAGAGTTATGAAACTGCAAGGGCATAAAGACCCTGATGGGAGTTATACACAGGGCTCTGAATAGCAGCCAGTATGTGGGTTACAAATTACAGCGGGATATAGAAAACGCACGTCAAAAAGGCAATGTTACGATAGTCATGTGAATATCAGGTTGATGCTAGATCTCAAGAGAGAGAATTTGTAGAATACCTACGAGATGGCTTTTTAAGAGCAGCTTGTGGTTGAGCCACTAGGGGAAAATCAATTCTGAATTGGGTATTATGTGGTGAACTGGATTTGATTAGGAAGTGCAAGATAAAGAAACCATTAGCAGGCAGTAATCACAATATGACAGGTTTCACCCTGCAATTTGAGAGAGAGAAGCTAAAGTCAGATGTATCAGTATTAAAGTGACGTAAAGGGAATTGGGGAGGCATGAAAGACGAGCCAGACAAAGTTGATTGGAAGGGGACACTAGCAGAACAGCAATGGCTGGAGTTTCTGGGAGAATTCTGAAGGCGCAGGATAGATACATCCCAAAAATACTATTTTAAAGGCAGGTCTACACAACTGTGGCTGACAAGAGACATCAAAGACAAAATGAAAGCAAAATAGGGCATAAAATAGAGCAAAAATTAGTGGGAAGTCAGAGGATTGGGAAGCTTTTAAAAAACAACAAAAGGTAACTAAAATGTCATAAAGAGGGAAAAGATTAAATATGAAGGAAAGCTAGCCAATAATATCAAAGAGGATATACCAAAAGTATTTTTCAGATATATAAAGAGTTGAAAAGACATGAGAGTAAATATCAGACCACTGGTAAATGACACTGGAATAAGGGAATAAGGAAATGGCGCACAAACTAAATATTTTAGTTCCATCTTCACTGTGGAAGACATCAGCAGAATGTATCAGAGGGCAGAAGCAAGTGTAATTGCTATCACTAAGAAGAATTTGTCTGTGAAGTTGAAAGGTTTTAAGGTGGATAGGTCACCTGGACCAGATGGATGATACTGCAAGGTTCTAAACGAGGTGGCTGGGGAGATTATGGACGCATTGGTAATGATCATTAGATTCTGGAATAGTTCCATAAAACTGAAAAATAGCAAACATCACTGCACTCTTCAAGAAGGCAGGAAGGTAGAAAAATATCTATTATAGATATTATAATATCTATAATATATCTATATATGGCAAAGAGTGAGAATACAGGGGGCCTTTTCTGGTTGGCTGCCGATAACTAGCAGAGTTCCAGAGGGGTCAGTTTAAGTTGTATGTGAATGATTTGGATGACAGAATTGATGGTTGTGGCCAAGTTGTGGATGATACGAAGACAGATGGAGGGGCAGGTACTGTTGAAGAAGCAGAGAGGCTGAGAAGGACTTGGACCAATTAGGCGAACGGGCAAAGAAGTGGTCAGTGGTATACACTGCCGGGTAGTGAATGGTCATGCTCTTTGGTTGAAGGAACAAAAATTTAGACTACTTTCTAAAAGGAGAGAAAGTTTGAAAGGCCGAGATAGAGTGGATGTGAAGTGGATGTTTCCTGTAGTGGGGGGAGTAGAGGACCAGAGGGCACATCCTCATAATAGGTGTTCCCAACCTTTGATATGCCATGGACCAATGCCATTAAGCAAGGGGTCTGTGGACCCCAGGTTGGGAACCCCTGGAAAAGAAGGATGTCCACATAGAATGGAGATGAGGAGGAATTTCTTTAGCCAGAGGGTGGTGGATCTGTGGAAATCTGATCCACAGGCAACTGCGGAGGACAGATCATTGGGTGTATTGAAGACAGAGGTTGATATTCTTGATTAGTCAGAGTGTGAAAGGTTACAGGGAGAAGGCAGGAGAATGATGTTGATAGGCAAAATGGATCAGCCATGATGAATTGGCGGAGCAGAGTCGATGGTCTGAATAGCCTAATTCTGCTCCTTTTGGTCTTTTGGTCTCCTTATGGTCTTTTGGACTGGTGATGGTTATCAAAGGGGATCGTCATCAACTTCAGGAGAACTCACACCACACTTTACATAGCAGTGAAAACTGCGAGCAGTTTCAAACTCCTGGGAGTACTCGTCACACAGCCTCTCACGATCCCAGAACACATTCGACACAATCAAGGAAACTCACTAATGCCTCTACATTTTGAGATTGAAGAGAGCTGGACTGTGTACATCAGTACACAAAACCTTTTACGGATGCGCAGTACAGAGCACTCTAATGTACTGCATCATTGCACAGTACATAAACTGCACAGCAGCAGACAGGAAGGCTCTACGACGGGTAGTCAAAGATGCCCAATGCACACTGGCACCAGCCTATCCACCATCAAGAACATATATACAGAAAAGTGCTGGGAAAAGGCCAACAATATCATGAAGGATCTTACCCATCCTGCTCATGGACTGTTTGTCCACTCCTATCAGGGAGGAGGCTATGTAGCATCCACACCACAACCACCAGACTCAAAAACAGTTACCTTCCCTAAACAGTAAGGCTGATCAATTCCTCCACCTACTAACCCACCCCACCACACCTGCAGCCACCTCTGACTCCTGTCAGAGTCACCTTATGTACCACTCCTGTACCTTGCATCACTTTATGTACGTATAAGTAATCTGTGTACATAGACTATTTTAAGTATTTATTCTTATTCTATTTTTTAATATTGTGTTCTTTAACTTGGTGTGTGTTTTTATATATTGCATTGGATCTGGAGTAACAATTATTTTGTTCTCTTTTACACTTGTGTACTGGAAATGACAATAAACAATTTTGAATCTTGGTGATCCAGAGCCATTGTAAGGAGACACCTAACTGTATAAATGGCACTGATGCTTCACTCCATAATGAGCTTAATAGCTTCTATCCACACTTTGAAGGGTAACAGGCTGCAGCTGCATTCTGTGCTACATCAAGGTCAATTATGTGTGCTACACTCATCAAATGAATGAGCTCCAACATCTAGACTTGGGAATCTGTGCAGCAGCTAACATCTTATACCTCATCTGAAAGATTGGGTGTATGTAGATAGCACATCCCAGCATTTGGTCACCCCAAAATGTAAGCATTCATTTGTAGAAACAATGAGTGACCACTAGAAAAACAGGAAGCCCAGGGAGGAGGAATGGGAGTTGCCCAAGTGCATCATGTTCATCACTTACAAACACTGGAGAAAGCACTATTACTTCATTGGAGTGTAACGAGTGCAAGCCTGTGATTTGCTGTCTCAGCTGTACATGGCAGGGATACAAAATGCAGCAGATGGGCATAAATGCAATTAAATGGCTGGAGAAGAGATTTTAGAATGATGTGTTGTCTTTTTAACATTATGATTAAGGATGTCGTTGAATGATTGTAGAGCATTCGTAAGGGTCTGACTGATGTCCACAGTTGATATCCACAGACATAAGTGTTGGGAGCTGGGAAAGAGATTAAACACTTCAAGTGAAGTGCTTTCCAGATATAATTGGTGGCACAAACCAGTGAACAAAGAATTGAGAATAGGGCAACTGAGCATGCTATCAAGAGCAAAGTCGATGGGGACACAAGAGGAAACTGGAATTAATGTAGATAGTGCTTAACAGTAGGTATGGGTGTGTTGGGCCAAAGGGCCTGTTTCCACATTGTATGACTCTTGATAATCAATGATCATTCTCATTCACATACAATCAGAGATTAGGGCCTCTCAGAGAAGACTAGTCTCTTGGTAATCTCAGTAATACTGATGTGCATTCAATTATTATTGACCAGCACCATTCTCTCACAATTAATACTGATTAATAAAATCAATTATCATTGATCAGTAATATTCATATGCACAACCAATTATAATTGATTTGATACCCCCAAGTGCAGTTATCAGTCACGATAAAAATAACAGTGACAGCATTATTGACACATCCATCATTTATTGCTGCTCACACAAGAACAATTTCACTGGACAACAAAGATTTTGCTTCCTGAATACCTTTAGGTGTATCTTATGAAATTTGGGCTACTGATCATGAAAATCACCATGAAATTTCCCTATCACGCACCATTTTTAAAAATAAACTTATGTTTATTATTTCAAGTCATAATTCAAGTCGATTAAAATGTTGCCTACAATGTAAGCTGGAAAGTTTCCTATCTCGTCCAGCATGCTTAGACAGCGTGGCTGCTGCATGGCAGGACAGGTTTCAGTAATAATTATTGGGTTCAGGAATGTAAGGATGGAATTTGCTATCACCAGGCACGAACACTTCTATGAAGGATTTTGATATTTGAGACAGATGCTTCCCAGAATAACTGATGCCAAGATTAGGAAAAGCATTTTTGTTGGTCCACAAATCAAACAGGTCATCAATGACAGGCAATTTGAAGAATTTCTAGCGGGACCGGAGAAAATCACATGGAAGGCATTCAAGGAAGTTGTTGAAATTTTTCTCGGCATCTACAGAGCACCAAACTACATGCAGCTGGTTGAAAGCATGTTTCAAGCACATAAAAGCATGAAATGCAACATGTCACTACAGATTCCTTTTCTGCATTCCCATTTAGACTTCTTCCCTGCAAATCTTGGTGCTGTTAGTGACGAGCATGGTGAAAGGTTTCACCAGGACTTTGCGGTCATGGAGAAAAGATACCAGGGCAACTGAAATCCATCAATGCTGGCGAATTATTGTTGGACACTTAAGCGAGAAGCCTCAGACACTGAGTACAAATGAAAATCATTAACAAAATATTTTTAACTTATTTGAACTATTGCAAAGCATCAGCACCATTATGTAATTAAACATATTATATTCAATAAAAGTTAATTTGTTGTTTCTCCAAATTCCTACGTGATATTCTGAAATTATATTTGTGTTCATCTTCAAGCAGCCTATCATAAACAAAAAAAAATTCTGAGGAGACAACACTTTTGAAAAAATTTGTTGTCCAGTGTTACCATTGGTCAGCAGTAAACTACATGATCATTATTAACACCACCCACATACATTGTCTATTAGCATTTATTAATATTATTCACATCGACAATCAATTATTAATAATCAGTACTGCTTACGCAAGAAAGTAGAACTTTCTATTTCCAACATCTGCAGACTTGCGTATCATTATTAATGCTATCATTATTCAGAAACACCAGAAAGTCTGCAGATGTTGGAAATCCAGAGCAATACATACAAAATGCTGGAGGAACTCAGCAAGTCAGGCAGCATCTATGGAAATGAATTATTGACATTTTGGGCCAAGACCCTTCATCAGAACTGAGAAGGAAGGGGAGGGATTTACAGAAAGAACTTCTGGTGTTTTTGTGTGATTACCATTAATCAGAACTAATGAGGTATATAATTAAGTATTACACTTTAGTGATGCTTACATCTAATTATCATTTCAATTTATTTTAGAGATACAGTATGGTAACGGGTCCATGCCGCACAATTACACCCGTGTGACCAACTAACCTATTAAACCATACCTCATTGGAATATGGGAGGAAACCAGAGCACCCAGAGGAAACCCACACAATCATGGGAGAAACATACAAACTCCTGGCAGACAGCACCAGAATTGAACCCAGGTAGCTGGTGCTGTAATTAGTGTTACGCTAACCACTAAGCTACCACACCACCCCAATCATTACCCAGCACTGCAAATCATCAAATTAACGGTATTACACACAAGATTGGTTATGCTTGATCAGCACCATTCATAGGATCAATTACTACCATTGATGAGCAGGACTACCCACTGATCAATTATCATTGGTCAACATTAAATCAACACACAATAACACAGGGATACACAGAGATGCAATTGTTCTCATTAATCAATGATACATCATTGGTAAGTGACTCATGTAAGCAACTGATAATGAACAGCACCACTCATACTAACCCACTTAAATTGATCATTGTTGAAAACTATTTGCTACTCATACACATAATTTTACTGATAAAATTATCAAAATCACTACTCATCCCATGAGCTGGACTTTGAGCATATAGTTGGAAAAGTGATTTTCTTAATGATCAAAGGCATACAGAATCAATTATTATCAATCAGCAGTAATCACATAGGACTAATTATTGATTATCTGTACTCATATACAAGCAATTATTGATGCAATTGATTATCACTGAACAGCACAACACACACAAAAGCAATGATCTTTGCTTGGTGAAAGACTGATCACACATCAGCATAATCATCTTCTCTCAGCACTGCTCACAACTAATTGCATTTATTCAGTAAAACATTCAGACAATCTATTATCAATGACCAGTGCCACTCAATTATTGAGCTATGCTATCCACATATGATCAATGGCATTCACAGACATAGCCAGTAGTCAGTGACCAGCAAAACTCACACACGTTAGATTGATTAGCACTACTCACACACAATCAATTGTCATAGGCCAGCACTACCCATGCACTGGTTGTTGTTCATGGACAGTTCACTTGGTTGATTCCAGTGAAGGAGGGCCTGGTATTTAAGGAATGGTTCAGCAAGTCTGGCCTTAGATAAATGAGAAGTTATCTCATTGAAATATGAAAGATTCTGAAAGAGGCGTGAATGTTGAGAAGATGTTTTTCCTGGTGGGAACACCGAGAACTATGGGGTACAGTTTTTAAAAAATAGGGTCTTCTGTTTGATACAGAGATGAGGATGGATTTCTTGTTTCAGAGGGTTGGGATCCTTTACAATCTCTGCCCCAGGGCACCGTGGATGTGGAATCATTAAATATTTTCAACACAGAAGTTGATAGACAAATAAGTCAAGAGTTCAGAGAGAACACAAGAAAGTGATGTTGGGGCCAGGATTGGACTGATCCTGGTGAATGGAGAAGCAGGATTAATTGGTCTCCCCTTGCTCAGTTTCTTGTGTTCTTTTGCTCTTATGATCATTAATCGTCAGCACTCACTCACATAATCAAGTGTTATTGAACAGCTGTTCTCATACACACTAATTGATCGATACTACTTGCATGTGGTGGGTCAATTATCACTGATCAGCACTATCACAATCAAGTATCACTTATCAGTACTCAAACATGAAACTAACAGTGTGATGTATGCAATCAATTATCTTTCATCAGCACCACTCAAATACAATAATCAATGATCTGATGATCAGCAGCACTTACACATAATCAGTAATGTCCGCTCATGCACAATCCCTAATCGTTGACCAGCAACTCACATGCATAAAGTATAGATCAGCTATTGTCATATAACCACATTACTGAGCAGTACTTCCCTCACATGGTTAATTAGCAGTCTTCTTATGTCTCATTGTATGCCTCAATGACTAAAGGAGGGAGGTCAGCAGGAGACGCTCATGGAGTGAGCATTGTTTCAGATTCGCTCCATAACCTTTACTTTTTTTAACCTATGATCACCCTTACTTAACGTACTTTTACCTACACCAGAAGATTCTTGCTACTTTCTTGGACTTATCTTTAAGAGTTTATTGTGAATTTTGAATAAATGAATTCAGAAATGGCTCTTAGATCTAAAGGGCGAGAACCTGGGAAAGATCCTAACGGGAACAGGAAGAAGAAAAAGACCGATCCTAAGCGCACTGAATTGACCTATGAAATACTATTGGAGGTTTGAAATGAAAAATTTGAAGAACGATGACAAATTTTCAAACAAGATATAAAGGCTTTTCAAGATTATATGGATAAGACGGATTCAGTAGTTAACCAGCAGCAAGTTCTAATCGCAACTTTGCAAGAGGATGCTCGGAAGCGAGACTTGATAATTGAAAAACTGGAGCAGAAATTACTTTCGACGATTAAACAGGTGGAAACACTTAAAGCCAAGAGTGTCAACTTTGAGAATCGGTCCAGAAGACAGAACTTACGCATACTTGGTCTCCCAGAAGGTATTGAACAAGGGGACCCCTCGAAGTACTTTGCTCAACTTTTAAAAGATGCGTTCCCTTCTGTATTCCCAGACAGTCCTCCGTTACTTGATCGCGCTCACAGAATTATGCGTCGATCACCAAGTGCTTCAGCTAAACCACCGGTTGTAATTGTCCAATTTCATTATGTGCATGTTAAAGAGCAACTTATTCGTGTGGCTCAGCGTGTAGGGATGGTCAAATTTCAAGAATTCAATTTTCGATTAGTGGAAGATTTTAGTCCAGAAGTAATGAAGGCAAGGCTTCTTTTTAAACCTCTGATGTCCGAATGTTATGAGAAAAATCTAAAACCTGCGCGCTTATACCCTGCAAAGCTCAGAATATCGCCTCCCAATGCATCTCAGCGTGTTTTCTTTTCTACATCTGAAGCGAGAAGCTTTTTGAATGAGAACTTCCCTACTGCTACGGATTCTCATCTCTAATAAATGAGTGATTTTGATCGTTGCAAGATGGTTTTTATTTCCAAAACCAGATTTTGTTTCTGGCTATTGGTGTAGGTTTACTCTATATTTTATACTCTAGTTAAAGTTTTTTTTTGATGTACTAATCTTTTTATTTTACTTACTTCAATCACTGTACTTTAGCTTTGGTCATTTTTATTAATCCTTTGAAGGTGAATTTTTTTTACGAAGATGGCGGTTTCTTCTCTAAAATATTTTTGGCTTTTTTTTGATTTCGCCATTTTTTTTCTCTCATCTTCTTCCTATAATGCATTTCTTATCACAGTTTAAATTTTTTTTTGGTTTGTTTGGGTTTTAACCCGATTTATAAGTTACTAGTGATTATATTCTTTTTGGTTTTTTTACTACCAATTATATTAAGAAGTTTGGTTTTAGTATAGTGATTATTATTTCTTTAGAGTTTGGGTGGATCTTTTTTAACCTTTATATACGGAGTTGCCTTCTGCTGATATGGGGGTAGATTTAGTTTCATCTCTCCTTTTTCCCAGCCTTTTCCTGGCTGGGGAGATCTTTTCTCCTCTTGGGTGGGGGGTGTTTTTCTAAATCTTATGTTCTTTACATCAGTTTTTTTTAGTTTCTTCATTTGGGCTGATTTTAAACTACTAAAATGTCCGTGATGTCGTCACTTCCGGGTCCGCCCCTTATTTTTGTTCCTCTTCTGGATGCGTGAGTTCATAATTTGGTTAACCCTTTATATACCAAAGGGTTGATTTCAGAAATATGGCTCAGACCATTAATTTTGTCTCTTGGAATACTAATGGCTTAAACCATCCGATTAAACGGAAAAAGATTTTCAAAGTATTCCAAAGACTTAATGCACATATTATTTTTGTACAAGAAACTCATGTGAGGAAAGAGGATAATTATCGCTTTTTTAGGTTTCGGAGGGGTCAACAGTACCACTTGAATTCGAATGCTAAAGTAAGGGGAGTTTCAATTTTTATTGACTCCTCTATTGCATTTATCCAGCACGATATCTTTTTGGATCTGAATGGTAGATTTTTGTTAATTACTGGCTTACTTTTTAACAAAAAGGTTGCTATGGTTAATTTTTATGCTCCAAATGTGGATTATCCCGATTTTTTAAAGTCCTTATTTACTTCTCTACCTAATCTAAATGAATATAAATTAATAATGGGTGGTGACTTTAATTGTTGTTTAAATCCTTTGTTGGACAAATCTATATCTACTCAGACTTTACCTAATAAGTCGGCCACTTATATTAACTCTTTTTTGACTGATAATGGAATTTTTGATATTTGGAGATTTCAGCATTCTAAGGACAAAGAGTTTTCATTTTTCTCACGTTTATCATTCCTACTCGAGAATTGATTATTTTTTTATTGACTCTTGTTTTATTCCATCGGTAATTGGTTGTAATTATGATATTATAGCTATCTCTGACCATGCTCCATTAAAACTTTCTATTAAATTTACGGATACAGCTTCTAGTGCTAGACAATGGCAATTTGATTCTACCTTACTGCAAGATCCGGATTTTATTAAATTTATGAAGGAACAAATCGATTTCTTCTTTTCAACTAATTCCATGGATGGTATTTCTTGCGGAACACTTTGGGACACTTTTAAAGCATATATACGTGGACAGATTATCTCCTACTCCATTGGTCTGAGAAAACGCATTAAGAAGGAAACTCTTTTATTGGTTGATAAAATTAAAGAGATTGACAAGTAATATTCGACTACTCCTAGTAAGGAGCTTTACAAACAAAGGATTGAACTTCAAATGGAACATAGTTTATTAGTTACATCTTCGATTGAAAATCAATTAATGAAAACCAGATCTGATTTTTATATACATAGTGATAAATCGGGTAAACTGTTAGCTAGTCAATTGAAGAATGCTTTGGTTAAACGTCAAATTACTAAGATTCGTCAGCAGAATGGGGATCTGACAGTTAACCATGATGAGATAAACAAATCATTTCAAGATTTTTATACCTCCTTGAATCATTTTGAATTCCCTCATGATTATAATACCATGTGCGATTTTCTTGGGAAATTGAATTTTCCAAAATTATCATCAGATGATCTTTCAATATTAGAAACTCCTATTACGGATGCAGAAATTAAAGGGGTTATTTCCTCTATGAATTCTGGGAAAGCACCAGGTCCAGATGGGTATACAGTAGAATTTTTAAAATGTTTTTCCACTACTCTTTCTCCTTGGTTATGCAGGGTTTTTGAAGAAGCAATTAGATTGGGTAATCTGCCACAATCTTTTTATAGAGCTTCCATTTCTTTAATATTGAAGAAAGATAAAGACCCTACTGACTGTGCATCCTATAGACCAATATCTTTATTGAATGTAGATTCCAAGATCTTTCCCAAGTTACTGGCATCCAGGCTGGAGAAGGTATTACCCCAAATTATTTTGGAAGATCATACTGGTTTTATTAAAAATCGCTATTCTTTTTTCAATGTTAGGATATTATTGAATATTGTTTATACTCCTTCACATAGCACTTCAGAATGTGTCATTTCACTAGATGCAGAGAAAGCATTTGAGAGTTGAATGGCCATACTTATTTACTGTGCTTGAGAAGTTTAATTTTAGTCCGACATTCATTTCCTGGATTAAACTGATATATCATACTCCAGTTGCCTCGGTGCTTACTAACAATCAAAGATCTCCCTTTTTTCGTTTATTTCGGGGTACTAGACAAGGCTGTCCTCTTAGTCCATTATTATTTGATATTGCTTTAGAACCCTTGGCAATTGCTATCAGAGAATCACATAACATTTTTGGCATTAATCATGGGACGGATATACATAAGCTATCATTATATGCAGATGATTTATTATTATTTATTTCTGATCCTGAGAAATCCATTCCTGCAGTTATATCATTGTTGGCTCAATTTAGTAATTTTTCCGGGTATAAATTAAATCTTAATAAGAGTGAATTGTTTCCTTTAAATAGACAGGATCCAATTTATGGAAATTTACCTTTTAAATTAATGACTCTTTTATTTACTTAGGGATTAAAATCATAAAAAACTATAAGGACTTATTTAAGGTTAATTTTTTTACCCCTAATCGATCAGATTAAATGTTTGTTTACTAAATGGTCACCAGTATCTTTATCTCTGATAGGTCAGATTAATGCTATTAAGATGGTTATTTTACCCAAATTTTTATATATATTTCAAGCGGTACCAATTTTTATTCCGAAATCTTTTTTTGCTAATGTTGATTCAAAAATCCTAGATTAGGTAAAAAAATATTTACAGAAGGCAAGGAAGGAAGGTGGATTGGCATTGCCTAATTTTAGATTTTATTATTGGGCAGTTAATATCCAATATTTGATATGTTGGTTAAAGGATTGGGATTTATCTTTTAGCCCTCATTGGGTGAACCTGGAAATTAAATCTGTACAAGGATTTTCATTGGGTTCTATTTTAGGGTCTTCTCTTCCCTTTGTTCTTTCTAAATTGCCGAAATGAATTGACAATCTGATAGTTAAACATACTTTACGCATATGGTTTCAATTTCGGAAATTTTTTGGATTGACTCAGTTTGTTTTAAATATTCCTATTGTATCCAATTGCTTTTTTTATCCTTCTATTATAGACCAAGCTTATTCAACTTGGAAGACTAAAGGATTACTATGATTTTCCGATTTATTTTTGGATAATTGTTTTATGTCTTTTGAACAATTATCTAATAAATATAATTTGCCTAGATTTCATTTTTTTAGATATTTACAGATTAGGAATTTCTTAAATACTGTACTTCCTACTTTTCCAAATTTTGTGTCTTCAGGTATTTTGGAGAATTTGTTTGAACTAAATCCTTCTCAGAAAGGGCTAATATCAAAACTTTACAATATAATTATGAAGATACGTTCAGAGCCCTTCTATAAGATTAAAAATGATTGGGAAAGAGAACTTAACCTTACTATCCCTATTGAGAATTGGGATAAAATTCTTCAATTAGTTAATACATCATCTATATGTGCTAAACATTCATTAATACAGTTTAAGGTTGTGCATAGGGCTCATATGTCCAAGGATAAATTGGCTCATTTTTATTCCTATATAAATCCTATTTGTGACAGATTTCATTCTGAGATAGCGTCTTTAACTCATATGTTCTGGTCATGTCCGCTTTTGAAAAAATATTGGAAAGACATTTTTGATATTATTTCTACGGTATTGAACATTGATTTACAACCTCATCCTATTACTGCAATTTTTGGTTTACCAATGATGGACTCACTCCATTTATCCTCTTCTGCTTGTCAAATGATTGCATTTCTTACATTAATGGCTAGAAGATCTATTTTGTTGAATTGGAAAGAAATTAATCCTCCTACTGTATTTCATTGGTTTTCTCAAACTATGTTATGTCTAAATTTAGAAAAAATTAGAAGTGTTGTATTTGATACTTCTATTAAATTTGAAAAGATATGGAGACCATTTATTCAATATTTTCATATGATCTAATATGACCCTGTTCTAAGCCTATTTGTTTTTCCAGTTTCGATTTTATATATGTTGAGAGGATCGGAGTTGACGACACTGATGATTTTGTATTTTTGTGAGATATTATAAACAGCCCTTTTTTTCCCCATTTTTTCTTTTTCTCTTTTTTCGTTTTTTTTCCTTATTAGTTATTAGATTATTAGATTAGGTTTTTTTTGCATAAATTTTTTTTCTTTTTCTTTTTTCTGTTTTTTTAAATATATATTATGATATACCTAGGTTTGCCTTGTTTATTTGTTACTTGTATCGTCCATGATTTGGGAATACTCATTTATACTGTAACTATTGCTTATGTATTCTTTCATGTTCAGTTGAAATGTGTATGTTTGTAATCCCATTATCGATGTATCAATTTTATTTTGTTGATATTAATAATAATAATAAAAAGATTGAAAAAGAAAGAAAGACTAAAGGAGGACACTTACTCAAATATTCAGAGGAACCTTTGTATCAACTGACTTTACCCTTATATATATTTGGATTCATGTATAGTCAACACCCAGGCAGGCAGAGACATACACAATGACGCACAAGTTTCATAATGTATTTTTAAAAATTGCAAATATGTTCATATTAGACCAAGAGGACAGAAAAACAAGAAACCACCACATTTTGTCCACAGGTTACTGCTTTCTGTTCCAGTCTATGGTGCTTTTTTTGCAATAATAGTGACTATGCCCCCACCACCCCAGTTCTGATCGCCCCACCTTCAATCCTAACTAACCCTGTGATACAGCACCAAATACAATCACAATGAGCAGAATTAGTTGTTCCTTTGCCAACCTGATGAGATCTTGCATTCTCTTTTATCCAAATATTAAACTGGCCAATAACGAAATGTGCCAGGGACTGTTTTTTTCCCCTTTTCCAGTCATTGCAGTTCTCCAGCATCACCAGGAGACCCTCCACTGGATCAGTGAGGGAGGAAAATCCTTGCCTTGCTTCTTCCGGGAGCTGCGGAGACAAAGAGAGGGTGAACAAAACAAAAGGAAAGCCCTTGATCTAAACATCACAAAAAGAGCCTACTAATTTATTCAGCGAGGTAACTGTTACTCCCTGTCCCCCATCCCACTTGCTGTGACAGTGCACGGCAATTCAGATTCCTTAACACTTCATTTCATTTCAACATCAGCCTGTGCAAAGGCAATTGTCTGCACTAATTAACCCGTAAACATGCACAGTGCCACAATGTCCTGCACCATTTCAGACAAAAGGTGCTTTCAACGCCTGGCAGTCACAGGGCAGACAGACGCTTTATAGGGAGCTGCTTCATAGATCAAATTCCTTCAAACCCTTGGTTGGAGGAAACGAAGAATGACGACATGAAACTAGCTGGAGGAACAAATGCGCTGACTATCTTTCAGCAGCATGAATGTTCTGTCTATCTCACTCAAGCCTAGCCTCCAACAATAAATGTTCACAGCAAAACCCTGGTAAACACAGACCACATCTCATAATCAGTTCAAAATATCAGTTTAAATCAGTTAAAATAGATAGCAATGATAAAATTCACCACTCCTTTTAAAGTATTAACATAAATGCAGAAAAGAATGACTGAAGATCATCAAGACATCATATTTGACACAAAAACTCATTGTTACTAGGTACATCATGGTTTGATAGAGCAATTCAAAATTCAAAGTAAATGTACTATCAAAGTACATATATGTCACCATATAAAAGTCAGATTAATTTTTCTGCAGGCATTCTCAATAAATCCAATAACCATAATAGAATCAATGAAAGACTGCACCAACAGGGCAGAACACCAGTGTGCAAAAGACAAACTGTAAATACAAAAAGAAGAAAAAATAATTATTATAATAAATAAACAATAAATATCATAAACACGAGATTAAGAGTCCTTGAAAGTGGGTCCATAGGTTATGGGAAGAGTTCAGTGATGGGGCAAGTGAAGTTGAGTGAAGTTATTTCCTCTGATTCAGGAGCCTGATGGTTGAGGGGTAATAACTGTTCCTCAACCTGGTGGTGCGAGTCTTGGGACTCCTGTACCCTCTTTCTGATGGCAGCAGTGAGAAGAGAGCATAACCTGGGTGGTGGGGGTCCCTGATGATGGATGCTGCTTTCCTGAGATAATGCTCTGTGTAAGAGAAGACCAAAGGACATAGGAGCAGAATTAGGCCATTCAGCCCATCGAGTCCACTCCGCTATTCCATCATGGCTGATCCCAGATCCCATTCAACTCATACACCTACCTTCTCACTATATCCTTTGATGCCCTGACCAATCAGGAAATGATCAACTTCCACCTTAAATATACCCATGGACTTGGCCTCCACCACAGTCTGTGACAGAGCATTCCACAGATTCACTACTCTCTGGCTAAAAGAATTCCTCCCTACCTCTGTTCTAAAGGGTGGCCCCTTAATTTTGAGGCTGTACCTTCTAGTTTAGGACACCTCCACCATAGGAAACATCCTCTAGTCCTTTCAACGTTCGGTAGGTTTCAATGACATCCTGCCACATTCTTCTAAATTCCAGTGAGTACAGCATATATTAACCCCTTCATTTCCAGAATCATCCTCCTGAACATCCTCTGGACTCTCTCCTATGACAACACATCCTTTCCGAGACATGGGGTGCAAAACTGTTGACAATACTCCAAGTGCGGCCTGCCTAGTGTTTTATAAAGCCTCAGCATTATCTACTCACTTTTACATTCTATTCCCCTTGAAATAAATACCAGCATTGCACTTGCCTTCTTTACCACAGTCTCAACCTGTAAATTAACCTTCTGGGAGTTTTGCACAAGGACTCCTATGTCCCTCTGCGCCTTTAATGTTTGAACCTTCTCTCTGCTTAGATAATAGTCCACACTATTGTTACTTTTACCAAAATGCATTATTATACATTTCCTAACACTACATTCCATATGCTACTTTTTTGCCTATTATTCCAATTTGTCTAAGTCCTGCTGCAATTGCATTGCTTCCTCAGCACTACCTACCCCTCCACCTATCTTCATACCATCTGCAAACTTTGCCACAAAACCATCAATTCCATTATCTAAATCACTGACAATGTGAAAAGTAGTGTTCCCAATACTGACCCCTAAGGAACATCACTAGTCACCAGCAGCCAACCAGAAAAGGCCCCTTTTAGTCCCACTTCCTGCCTCCTGTCTGCCAGCCATTCCTCTGTCCATGCCAGTATCTTTCCTGTAACGCCATAGGATTTTAACTTGTTAAGCAGCCTCATGTGTGGCATCTTATCAAATGCCTTGTATTTTGTTTTTGTAAAAATAGTGTATAATGTTTTTTGTCTCGTGAATGCTATTTGTGATTCTGCAGCAGGAAACATGACTTCCACAATCTCAGGAGTACTGGGGCCTATGGATACATCCTCTCCTCACGGTTGGGGTGATAATGACTCTGCATCTAGATCAATGAGATCATTTATCTCTTACAATATCTGTGTACAGTTGCAAGAAAAAGTTTGTGAACCCTGTGCAGTTACCAGGTTTTCTGCATTAATTACTCATAAGATGTCTGATCTTCAGCTAAGTCACAATAATAGACAAAGGCAATCTGCCTTAACACACAAACAATTGTACTTCTTCTTATCAATACAGAGTACATCATTTAAACGATCCCAGTCTAGGTTCAAAAAAAGTATGTGGGCCTCTGGGGTAATGCCTTCTATAAAAGCTATTTGGAGTCAGGCGTTTCAGTCAATGACATGAAATTGGAGGTGTGGGCTGTACAGGTGCCCTCCACTATAAAAAAAGACACACACATTCAGATTACTGAGAGAGCCTGCTCTTCTCAAGATAGATCTGTTTATGTGCACCATGCCTCGATCAAAACAACTTTCAGAGGACCTTGGAAGAAGAACTGTAGAGCTGCATGAAGTTGGAAAAGGCTACAAAAGCATTTCTAAAGACATGAATGTTCATCCATCCACAGTAAGAGAAATTGCCTACAAATGGAGGAAATTCAGTACTGTTGCTATTCTCCTGAAAAGTGGACATCCTGCAAAGATCACACCAAAAGCACAATGTGCAATGCTGAAGGAGGTGAAAAAGAACCCAAGGGTAACAGCCAGAAACCTTTCAGAACTTGCTAAAGTCTCTGTTCACATGTCCACTATATAAAAAACACTGAAAAAGAATGGCACTCATGGAAGGACACCACAGAGGAAACCATTGCTCTCCAAAAAAACATTGCTGCATGTCTCAAGTTTGCAAAAGACCACCTGGATGTTCCACGATGCTTCTGGAACAATGTTCTGTGGACAGATGAGACAAAAAGTTGAACTTTTTGGTAGAAATGCACACCAATATGCTTGGAGGTAATGGCCAAAACTGCATCCCAACTGTGAAGCATGGTGGAAAGAGCATCATGGTTTGGGTCTGCTTTGCTGCCTCAGGACCTTGACAGCTTGAAATCATTGAGGAAACAATGAATTCAAAATTGTCTCAAGACATTTTACAGGAAAATGTCAGGGTGGCAGTCCACAACCTGTAGCTTGGATGATGGATGATGCAACAAGACAATGATCTGAAACACAAGAGTAAATCAACAACAGAATAGTTTAAAAAGAAGTAAATTTGTGTTTTGGAATGGCCAAGTCAGAATCCAGACCTTGAGATGCTGTGACATGACCTGAAGAAGGCTGTTCATGCAAGGTGTCCCAGAAATATTGATGAACTGTTCTGTATGGAGGAATGGTCTAAAATTCCTCCTCGCTATTGTGCAAGTCCGATCAGCAGCTACAGGAAACATTTGGTGGAGGTTATTGCTGCTAAAGGAGGTTCTACCAGTTATTAAACATAAAGGTTCACATACTTTTTCCAGCCCGGACTGTGAATGGTTAAACAATATGTTCAATAAAGACCTGAAAAGTGCAATCATTTGTGTGTTATTAGTTCAGGCAGATTCTGTTTGTATATCATCATGACTTAGATGAAGATCAGACTACATTTTATGAGTAATTAATGCAGAAAACCAGGCAATTGCAAAGGGTTCACAAACTTTTTCTTGCACTGTATATGGGCAGGAGATGGACCAATAAAGCATAGAATCAGTCACATTTATTTTATTTAGAGACACAGTGTAGAATAGGCCCTTTCAGCTCTTCGAGTAGTGTTGCCCAGCAACCCCCAATTTAATTCAGGCCTAATCACAGGACAACTTACCAATTAACCTACCAACCGGTAGGTCTTTGGAATGCGGGAGGAAACCGGAGCATCTGGAGGAAACTCACGCGGTCACAGGAATATACAAACTCCTTACAGGCAGTGATGGGAATTGAACCCGAGTCGCCGGTACTGCAAAGTGCTGTGCTAACCACTACGCTACCATGCCGCCCCATGGAACATTGAGGTCTATGGGAATAGTGTTATTGTGGGTGCTCACACTCAGGGTTGTGTTATTGACATTTACTATGGAGATGCAAACTTCCTAGAGTTTTTTCTCTCTAGTATTAACCATTTTTATTAATGATGTACGCATTTTGTAAAGAAAGTGTGGATTAATGCTATAAATGGGTGCCATGGTAGCATAGTGGTTAGTGTGATGCTATTACAGTGTGATTAAATCAGGGGATTGCTGGGCGGCGTGGCTCAAAGGGCCTATTTCGTGCTGCATCTCCATAAATAAATTTTTTAAAAATAATACAACATCAATACATACAAAATGCTGGCGGTCATTGGAAAAGCTCTATGGAAAAGAGTAAACAGTTGACATTTCGGGCCGAGACCCTTCTTTAGGACTCCATCAACATCGCACAACAAGATGTACAATAATACAACCACATTAGCAGAACCCCTATAACACAAACATTTCAAATATCACAGAATAAAACCTGTTGACACAAAATCCTAAAGAGTGAGATCCCTGATAACACACATAACACAGAGTGAGACTTCAATAATGTACATTTCCTCAGAGGCTCCCAATTACATAAAACCCCACAGAATGAGATCTTTAATAACATAACTCCAACAGACTGATACCACAAACTCTTTTAAAGTATGCCCTTCATGATGCAAGTTCCCACTAAGTGAAAGAAAAACAATCACTTCTTTAACTAAACTCCAGATTTTATTGTTTTAATGCAGAGCCAAACCCTGAAATCTTCAGAAAAGGACTGCTTTTACAGAGAACTAAATGCAGGAATTTGTTGAGAACTTAGTTCTTTATGCAATACACTCAGGAATTTGTGATGTAGGACAGTTCCTCTTTTTAACTAAACTCCAGAATTTGTTTGTTTCTGTAGAGAACTAAATTTAGATATCTAGTGAGTGTGGGATTCTGATGCTCAGAGAAAAGGGATTCCTTTTTTTAAAAAAAGAGCAGTCTTGGGAAACTGGGAAACCTGGGGAGCTGGGAGGAGGAGTAATAGAGTGAAAGATGTTGAGATGCTACATCACTGAACTGGTTGTTGCCAGCACAAGGCAAGTGGCCAGTTTGAGGTTTGTTGCTGAGTGGTTTTCTTTTTAAGCTCCGTATATTTCTAGCACGTGAATTAATCCAACCAATGGGGGTATATTCAGCCATGTCAACCACATGGAATGCACAATTGTGCCATGTGGGAACTCCAGGATGTTTCACACATCCTGATCAACCTCAGATATGGGAAACACCGACAACTAAAGAAGTTTGAGCTCCTGGTTTTGGAGCTGACATCATGGCAGACTAAAGACAAAGGACTGTTACATGAATTGCACATTTTAGGAAATTGTCATCCCACAACTCAAGAGCGTGTAGGCCACAGCCAGGACCACTGCAATGTAGTTTGGCTGTACAGGACACATCTCTTCACTTTTGTATGTACAGGACACATTTCTTCACTTTTCCTATCTATATCACCTTGCTGCCTCTGCATATTGGGGACTCAATTGTTAGGACATTCGATTGGCAGTGTTGTATCAGTTGTAATCTAGTTTTGTATTTGCCTCCCTGGTATATCAAGGATATCATTGGTGATAGCAGAACATTCATCCAAAAATACAGGGAAGTGCAGTACATAGCAGATGAGTTTAAAGCAGAGAAAAACAAATGATATTTTTGCTATTACTAAAATGTAGCTTGCAAAGAGAAAAATTATCACTTGGCCAGATCACATTCTGATGCGATAGAGGGGTGAGAGGTGCAGATTGTGGTGACACCAAGTGGGTGAGAGAGAGGGGAGTGGGCAGAGAAGTGAGGGGAGGGTCAAGAAACAAGGGCAAGAAAAGCAGGAAAAGAAAGTAATAGGAGTGGGGAAAAGAGACAGCGACTGTAATGGCGAGAGGAATGGACGGGAAAGAAGAACAGGCAGGGTGGTCGAGAAGAGTGCAACTGTGGGTGCTGAAAGGAGTGGTGCCAGCAGTGCAGTAAGGGAGAGGGAGAGGAGAGAAGGGAGGGGTGAGAGGGTAATGTAGCTCATATGTATTTCACATGCATAAGAACAGGAATCGACAGTCTTCATACTGACTAGCCCTCACTGAAGGGCTAGTAAATCCCTGCTTCAACTTAAAATGTCTGAGTCACAAATATTGGGATGAGATGGTGAATGGGGAGATAAATGAACAGGTGTCATGTCTGTATGGCAGATGTAACAACCATAAAGCAGGCTGACTACATTCCTACATATTCACCTGAAGAGTCTGTCCTTCCTCTGGAAACCAAAATGATCAGTTCAAAGCATACAAGATCACTCAAATCAGTTCCGAAAACTCAATGCGATTTGAGTTAGGGAAAGGAACTGAGCCACTAAATCAAAATGGTTAGTGATTTTCATAGTTTTGCATCATTGCTCCTTTTCTGAAGTTTTCTCCCGTTCCTAACTCCACCCTCTGCCTAAATTACAATTTCCAGTGCAAACCTACTTCATACAATCAACACAAACTTACATGAATAATGCTCCCCCATGTTTTGCTGCAGACACACACTGCATAAATCCAAGGCCTATTGTAAGGTTCTATCAATAGGGGGCTTACCTCATGAATCTCCCTCTTTGTCCAGTGTGCTTGCAGGATGCGAAGCAAGTGAAGAGGCTCCAGGCCTGGGGAGAAATAGATTAATTGCTTGTGACAGGATGCACTTGAGACATTGTAGGATTGTTACTAAGCATAGAATGGGCACTTTGTGTCACCTTGAAAACTGCTAACTTTCAAGCTGTCACTCAAGATTAGTGGCCAAATCCCGTTCACAATCTAAACAAACCTCCAACAAACATCACGATTGGATGATTTTATTAATCCTTGTTGGGGCTGCAGGACTGTCACTGCTCAGTAATGCTAGAGGTGCACTGTCTAACACTATTAAACAAACTGCCACACTACACAGCAGATCTGTGTGTTAAGTACAGCAACGAAAAGACAAAGACAGCTAACATTTCTGAAGAGGGGCCAGTCTGTGCAGTAGGAGAGGAGGCTCAACTTATTTAGTCAGTTTCTTATTTAACATTATTTCTCATCCACGCTGCCAGTTAACTTTCACCTTGCCCCCTACTCATCATCACTCACTTCCTGCTGGAGAGTGATGTCATTTGAATGGTTTCAGTCGTAGACTCGTAGGATCGTGGAGCACAGAAGCAGGCTCTGCAGCCTGACTCCACCACGATCGAGTTGCAGACCTTACTCTAGTCTCACTTTCTTGCATTTGGCCCATATCTTTCTATTCTTTTCCCATCCTGTGGGAGCCGGAACGTGTGTTTATACTCGGGAGTGTTAGTTGTTAACACTTCAATGTGCATGGGATATATAAAACTGAATCTGAATCTAACCATCCATCCAAATGCTTTGTGAACACTGTAACTGTATCCATCCCTACCACACTACCACTTCATATACCCACTATCCTCTGTGTGGGGAAAATATTATCCCTCACACTGCCCTTAAATATTTCTCCTCTCACCTAAACTTATGGGATGAATGCCATGGATGACAAGAGACATAGAACATCCAATCAAGAGGAAGGAAGCACATTTAAGATTTAGGAAGCAAGGATCAGACAGGAGTCTAGGGAATTGTAAGGCAGTCAGGAAGGAGTTTAAAAAGGGACTTAGGAAAGTGAGAAGGGAAATGAGAAGGCTTTGGTGAATATCATTAAGGAAAAATCCCAAAGGCATACTGCAAGTATGCGACGAACAGGAAAATAACTAGAGTGAGGGTAGGACTGAACAGAGATAAAAGAAGACATGCCTATTAGATAGATAGATAGATAGATAGATACTTTATTCATCCCCATGGGGAAATTCAACTTTTTTCCAATGTCCCATACACTTGTTGTAGCAAAACTAATTACATACAATACTTAACTCAGTAAAAAATATGATATGCATCTAAATCACTATCTCAAAAAGCATTAATAATAGCTTTTAAAAAGTTCTTAAGTCCTGGCGGTTGAATTGTAAAGCCTAATGGCATTGGGGAGTATTGACCTCTTCATCCTGTCTGAGGAGCATTGCATTGATAGTAACCTGTCGCTGAAACTGCTTCTCTGTCTCTGGATGGTGCTATGTAGAGGATGTTCAGAGTTATCCATAATTGACCGTAGCCTACTCAGCACCCTTTGCTCAGCTACCGATGTTAAACTCTCCAGTACTTTGCCCACGACAGAGCCCGCCTTCCTTACCAGCTTATTAAGACGTGAGGCGTCCCTCTTCTTAATGCTTCCTCCCCAACACGCCACCACAAAGAAGAGGGCGCTCTCCACAACTGACCTATAGAACATCTTCAGCATCTCACTACAGACATTGAATGACGCCAACCTTCTTAGGAAGTACAGTCGACTCTGTGCCTTCCTGCACAAGGCATCTGTGTTGGCAGTCCAGTCTAGCTTCTCGTCTAACTGTACTCCCAGATACTTGTAGGTCTTAACCTGTCAGAGAAGGTAGGGGAGGTCCTTAAAAAATACTTTGCTTCTGTATTCACCAGTGACAAGAGAGGATTCTTCGACAGGATTTATGAGCATTTGGAGAGTAAAATCTGATTTGTGAGCCGCAAGCTCATGCCTCACAAGCTTGATTGAACCAATCACAAAGGTCCCAGTGTCATTCCCTGCAATACACCACTGCTTACATACTTCTAGTCAGAGAAAAAACAACCCTCCATCACTTTCCTCTGTGTCCTATCAACCAGCCAATCTGGACCCAGTTGCCAAAACATCTGATATCCAATGTACCCCAAGTTTCTAGACCACCCTAGCATACAGCTCCTTGCTATAGTCCGTGTATACCACGCCTACATTCTTCTTGTCATCAATTTTCTTAGTAACCTTTTTAAAAACACAGGCAGGGTTCCTGAGGCAGAATTTCTTAAGCATAGTGAACAGAACCTCTTGTGTTAGCGTCTTTCTCTGAGAAGTTTCTTCCTGCCCAACACCCTTCTTCCCTCTTCTCTACATTTATCTTTACCCTCACAAAATCTTCCAACCCTTCCACCCTTCACACCTTCCTTTTTCAGCTCATCCACTTCTTGCCACACCATCCTGTTTTCTGAAATACCCCTCCAGTGCAGTTTCACCACTTTCACCTACCCTCTTCCTTAACCCCATTCTTTCTTTCTCTCCTCAATCATTTTCCCTGTCATTCTCTTTCATTCGTCTCCACCTCCTGCTTTATTAAACCAAACAAAAGAGTGCAAATCCTATCCAGAGAATTAAAATTCTATAATTTAAAAAAATCTAAAAAGCAATATTCCAGAACAATGGTAATGAAGCTATCAGATCATCATGGATACCCACGTTCATCACAAACATTTGTCTGCGGACTTTCTCTGCTCCAACCATTACGTGTCTCCAGACTCATAGAAAGATGGTTGGTTATTCAGTGCTCTCTGACATGGCCCTCCAAATCACTTGTTAAGGAGGCAATTATGAACTGACAAAATATAGTAATAAAAAAATAAAAAGATTTACCAGAACAACACCCAGAAAGAAGGGCCTTACTTATCTGCAACCATGCAAACACTGGAGTTGCTTTCTTCTTCAAACAGGGCAGGTGAAGCTGAAGTTGCTCAAAATTATGAGCAGCTTTAACAGAGTTAACAGAAAGAACTTTTTAGTTGCAGAGGGTAGGTAACCAACAGACACATTTGAAATGATTAATAAAAACAATAGGTACTAAGTTTTTCTTTATGCCCAGCATGCAAAGATATAGAATGTTACCAGAAAGGATGGTGCAAACAGCTTTAATGGCAATTTACAAACTAAAACAGAAAAAGCATTTTAGTTCAAGATGATAAGCAACTGCCTTCTCAAAATAAATTAGTGATGATTAATAACTGCTGGCCTTGTTTAACAATGGCCACACTTGTAAAATGAATAAATAAGTAAAATAGGACAGTTGCCAAGCTCTGGGAATGGATCGGGGGAGATGAACAGCTCTTTCATAGAGTGGACGTGTAGTGTTGAATGGCCTGTAGTGCCCCCTGAGCCTGCTGCACCATTCAATAAGCAAGAGAAACTGACTGCTACCTCAACTCTGGATTCCCAACTACCCACAATGATCTTTCCTCCCTTCATTTCAACCACTTATCTGATCCTGTCTTAAACATGTTCACTGTCATTTGAAGAAATTGGTTTTCACACTCGCGTCTGAAAAAAATTATGCCTCGATTCTCTTTTAAGTGGGTGATGGCACCACTATATTGTGCTGAGAAAGGAAACAAGAATAGAAATTGAAAGATGCTTTGAATAAATAAGCAGTGTTTTACAGTGACGCTTTAAACGAGCAGTATTTGCCTTTACTGTAGTACTTGACTGCCCTCAGCTGGTAGTGACAGGATATAGACTATTTCTGTATAAATTGTCTGGACCATCACGCAGAGGGCAATCACCATGTACTGTTCTGTGAACAGCTGCAGGATACCTACAACACATACCACCGGGATGAGTCTGGAACCTTTATCATTTTTCGTATTCACATGTGACTTGGATGAGAATTTAGGTGTTACGAATAGCAAGTCTGCTGATGATACAAAAACGGATGGAATTGTAGATACTGAAAACAGTTCTCTAAGGAAACGACGGGAATAGATCAACTGTAAAGTTGGGCAGCATGACGGAAGAAAGAAATTTATTATTATGTATTTATTTAGAGATATATTTTGGTAACAGGCCATTCTGGTCAAATGAGCCAAATAGTCGATATCCTGTCACTACCAGCTGAGAGCAGTCAAGTACTACAGCAAAGGCAAATACTGCTCGTTTAAAGCGTCACTGTAAAACACTGCTTATTTATTCAAAGCATCTTTCAATTTCTATTTGTTTCCTTTCTCAGCACAATACAGTGGTGCCATCACCCAATTACACACAAGACAAATTAACCTACTACCCCCTACATCTTTGAAATGTGGGAGGAAACTGGAGAAACTGGAACAAACCCATGCAGTCATGGGGAGAACATAAAAATTTCTTAGAGCAGCAGAAACATTGAACCTGGGTCACTGGCACCACACTAACTACTATGCTACTGTGTCACCCAAAATAAAAGAATTTAATCCTAACAAGAGTGAGGTAGTGCAGTTTGGGAAGACAAATTCTCGTAGGACACGTAGAGTAAATGGCAAAGACCTCAGGTGTGTTGATGTACAGAGAGACTTCAGGGTGCAAGCTAGATCTCCCTGAAAGTGGCAACATCAACTGGATATGGAACAAAAAAAATCCAATATGCTTGCCTTCATAAGCTGAGACAACAAGCATAAGAGTTGAAATGTCACGTTACGGTTGTACAAAATATTGGTTACAAAATATTAGAGTACTGTGAGCAGTTCTGGTTGCCACACTACAGGAAGGATGTGATAGCAATCAAAACTGTAGAAGGGATTTATCAGGATATTGCTTGGAATGGCTATGGTTATGAGGAGATTGGATAGACTAAGTTTATTCTCACTGGAATTTTATTTTAATTTTCATCCCTGAAACCAATACAGAACCAACTAAAACCAGGAGACTTCCCTTCAGCTGCCGACAGAATCTGCAGCAAGTTTATAAAAAAAATGTTACCAGGACTGAAAGATTTCATCTGAAAAAAGAATGAAAAGATCGGGTTTTTTGTTGAGACAGAGGCTGAAGACTACCTTAACCGAAGTGTATAAAATTATAAGAACTTTAATAGGGAGGACCTATTTCCTTTAGCAGAGAAATCGTAAACCAGGGAGAGGACAGATTTAAAGTAATCCTTTTCATTTGGCGAATGGTAGGTTACTAGTACTTATTGTGTGAAAGGATTTGGTAGAAACAGAAGTACTCATCATGTTTAAACAGTACCTGAAAGGCTATGACCTGCTAAATAACAGAACCAGGCTGGTTGGTGGGATTGGACTGTCATTTTTTTTTTAACCAAACTGTGTCATCATTTTATGATTATTTGACAACACTCAAATGACTGTGACAGTAGTTTTCATTCTATAGAAATGCCACTCAACCTACGTTCTTGCAAGAGGCTGTCCCAGCTTTAAATAGAAACTATCAATCTTCTGGTCGAACTCTGGTGGTCATCTGGCAGTGTCAGCATATAGGTAATCAACTGCTGAAGAACAGGGCAAGTGCTCAGAACAGACTCATGGACACAGTGGAAAGGACTCTGACTCATTTCAAGTCATGTGTGGTGCTTAGATTGTGGCTCGCGCTATGATTTAGTCCCCAATGGTTTAATTATTTAGCAATGTCTGAATTTTATCCTTGCTACGTTTAGTATTAGTATTAAGAGTTTAGCATTCCAAACAGAAGGAAAAGTCAGAGAGTATGCTACATGAATATGCAAAAAAAGCCAATATTAAAGTGAGCCAGAAGCCATAGCTGCACTAGTAGAGAATGCAGATGCTGGGAAGACAGAACGACATGATATGATATTTGCAGTTTGATGTCCTTTGTCACATTAGGTGTGGAGCTTAGGATACAATGTCCCCTAACGACGACTCCTTTGCTTGCATCTTCAGAAACAGCTCTATAGTATCTCTGCAACACACACAAAGTATCACACAGAGTATCTCTGTTCCACCAGCATTTTGTGTGTGTTGCCTGAACTTCCAGCACCTGCAGATTTCTTCATGTTTACTATAATATCTCTATTTTTTCTTTCAGGGTTCTTTTGAAGACCCTGACCTGGAGTTACACACTGACTTCGGTTCTTTGCAGGAAAAGGACCTGCTCTTGGGGTGTCACGACTGGCTGTTATTTGATATACCAAGGACACGGCCTAGGACATTAGCTGACCTTCGGAGTTTCAGGATTTTGTGGCTCTCGAGGCAGGTGGCTCGAGGTTAGTGCCTCTGCAGGAAATCGGTGTGTTGTAGGAGATGTTAGATCTCTGGCTGTGTGCCCAGAGACCCGAGTTCTTTGGGCACAGAGCTCAGAAAAAGCAATGCAACGGACTTTTAACATCATAAATCAGTGAGTTGTTTGTTATGTCTCCCCTCTCATTGTGAAACGGAGACACCTCTTTTTCCGTTATTAGGGAGGGAGGGAGAGAGGGGGAGGGGCAGGGGGACTGACTGACTGTGGTATGTCGAATTACCAGGTTCATTCATTCATAGCTTGTCACACCAGACAGTCAGCCATTCTTGTCTGGTGCGTAGTGTCAGGATTTGGTCTCCTTTCGGATTAACCAGGTCACGGTATGAATTACCAGGTGAACAAGTAGACTTTGGGGTATTGCAAGTCTGTGTCTTTACTGATGCTTTGCTGCACGCTTGAGTACTCGGTGGAGGGTGCCGATGCTTTATTTGCTGGTAGGAGAGGGGGGATCATTGGTTTGCTGCTGCTTATGCATGGGGGAAGGGAGCTGGGGAGGCTTTGGGGTTTAACTGTCATTCATTCTTTGGGGCACTCCTCAGTTTTTGTGGATGGTTGTAAAGAAAAAAAAAATTCAGGATGTATATTTTATACACTTCTCTGACACTAAATGTACCTTTGAAACCTTAATTGAATGCCCAATGTTTTTTGGAACAGACTAATGAATGGTCTTTCATTAATCCTGTTATGGTTATTATTCTATTATGGATTTATTGAGTATGCCTGCAAGAAAATGAATATCAGAGTTGTATATAGTGACATATATGTACTTTGATAATAAATTTACTTTGAACTTTGATATTGAAGACTAAAATAGCTGACACTGCATCTTCAGCTGTGAGGCTGTTCAACAGAGAAATGTAAGAAAATCTGGATGTAGAACTACATCATCCAGAGACTTTGAGGGAAAAAAATGAGTCATTTGAAGAGTACAAGGAAGAATGCAAAGAAAAACAGGTTTTAGCAATTCATGATATTAAAGCAAATGCTGAAAAAAACAACCATACAAACTCAATCAACTTAATTAAATGCAGAATTAAATGCAGCATCTCCAAGTTTGCGGATGACACAAAGCTGGGTGGCGGTGCTAGCTGTGAGGAGGATGCTGAGTGGATACCGAGTGACTTGGATAGGTTAGGTGAGTGGGCAAATTCATGGCAGATGCAATTTAATGTGGATAACTGTGAAGTTATCCACTTTGGTTGCAAGAACAGGAAAACAGATTATTATCTGAATGGTGGCCAATTAGGAAAAGGGGAGGTGCAACAAGACCTGGGTGTCATTGTACACCAGTCATTGAAGGTGGGCATGCAGGTACAGCAGGCAGTGAAAAAGGCAAATGGTATGTTGGCATTCATAGCAAAAGGATTTGAGTACAGGAGCAGGGAGGTTCTACTGCAGTTGTACAAGGCCTTGGTGAGACTGCACCTAGAGTATTGTGTGCAGTTTTGCTCCCCCAATCTGAGGAAAGACATTCTTGCCATAGAGGGAGTACAAAGAAGGTTCACCAGATTGATTCCTGGGATGGCAGGACTTTCATATGAAGAAAGACTGGATCGACTAGGCTTATACTCGCTGGAATTTAGAAGATTGAGGGGGGATCTTATTGAAACGTATAAAATTCTAAAGGGATTGGACAGGCTAGATGCAGGAAGATTGTTTCCAATGTTGGGGAAGTCCAGAACAAGGGGTCACAGTTTAAGGATAAAGGGGAAGCCTTTTACGACCGAGATGAGGAAAAACTTCTTCACACAGAGAGTGGTGAATCTGTGGAATTCTCTGCCACAGGAAACAGTTGAGGCTAGTTCATTGGCTATATTTAAGAGGAAGTTAGATATGGCCCTTGTGGCTAAAGGGATCAGGGGGTATGGCGAGAAAGCAGGTACAGGGTTCTGAGTTGGATGATCAGCCAACTGAATGGCGGTGCAGGCTCAAAGGGCCGAATGGCCTACTCCTGCACCTATTTTCTATGTTTCTATGTTTAACTGGTCATTGTTCAGAATATAAGTTTAATTAAAACTGAAAAAAGACTAATTGACCCAACAAACTTTGCTGGGTCAAAGTTACCCCATAACTTTGCTACCAAACCCCAGCACCTGCCAAAGCTAATACCATATATTCAACACCCTCTGTCAGAGCCTCCCTGCAAAATAGAATCTGTATTAAAGTGTTACATCTTAGAATCTTTATGAGCTAGATCCTACCACTGTAGAATCTGCATCAACAGGTGCCTGTAAATATAGAACATCTTGTCAAATATTTGTTTAGAAGCTACACGCAGTCCAGAACATACACCAGAGTTTTATTATGACAAGGAATCTATAGCAGTTCTCACATCCCAGAATGTGCAACAGAGGATCTCTGTATGAAAGAATCCAGGTCAAAGCATTCTCAATTCCCAGCATTTGTATCTGTCTCTGACACCCAGAGTCACTGACTGGAGTGTTCATTCATATCTTTAACCTCTCACCTTGGCAGTCTGAGGTACACTCCTGCTCAAACAGGCTTCAATTATACCAGTGCCCAAGAAAAACGTGGTAACCTGCCTCACTGACTATTGTCCAGTAGCACTTATATCCATAGTGAAGAAGTGCTTCGAGAGATTGGTAATGAAGCACATCAACTCCTGCCTGAGAAGCGATTTGGCCCGCTCCAATTTGCAACAGATCACAGCAGGTCAACAGTAGTTGCCATTTCATTGATTCTTCACTCAACCCTGGAACATCTGGACATTGAAGATCTATGCATCAAGATGTTTTTCATTGATTACAGCTCAGTTCTCATCAGGAGATCAGAGGTGGAGAGAGACATCAACTTTAAATTCCTCAGCATTATCACTTCAGAGGATGAGTAGGATAAGTGATGAGGTTCTGCATAGGGAGTTCAGGGAGTTAGCTGCTAAGTTAAAGGGCAGGAACTCCAGGGTTGTGACCTCAGGATTGCTACCTGTGGCACGTGCTAGTGAGGCCAGAACTAGGAAGATTATACAGTTTAATATATGGCTAAGGAGTTGGTGTAGGAGGGAGGGCATAAAATGTTTGTATCATTGGGGACTCTTCCAGGGAAGGTGGGACCTGTACAGAGAGTACGATTTGCACCTGAACTGGAGGGGAAATTAAAATCCTAGTGCAAAGGCCTATTAATGCTGCACAGTGTAGTTTAACTAGAGTTGCAGGGGAATGAGAACCAGAGTGCCAGAACAGTTAGCAGAGGGGTTATGGAGGCAGACGTTAGTAAGACTTCAGACAAACCTAGGAATCAAAAGGATGAACATGGTGTGATTAGTGTCCTGAGCTGTGTATATTTCAATGCAAGAAGCATTGTAGGAAAAAGGCAGATGATAGTGGCTGAAGATGAGGTAGCTAGTTTACAAACAGAGGGAACATGTAGTGAGGACAGGCTGTTGATAGGGCAAAATTGCATTCAGCGGGATGAATTGCAATGTAAAAGGCAGACAAAATTGAAAAGGGTGCATACAGGACTGAAAGTGTATCTGAATGTGTGCAGTATAAGGAATAAGACAGATGAACTAGTAGCACAGTTGCAGATTGGCATGTACAATGTTGTAGGCATCAGTGAATCATGGCTGAAAGAAAATTATAGCTGGGAGCTTAATGTCCAAGGATACACATTGTATCAAAAGGGCAGGCAAGAAGGCAGAGGTGTCAGGGTTGCTCTGCTGGTAAAAAAAAATGAAATCAAACCATGAAAAAGAGGTGACAAAGGGTCGAAATGAGTGGAATCACAGTGGACTGAGCTAAGGAGCTGCAAGAGTAAATGATGGGAGTTGTATACGGATCCCTAAACAGTAGTAAGGATTTGGTCTACAAATTACAAAGGGAGATAGAAAATGCATGCTAAAAGGGCAAAGTTACAATCGTCATGTGGGATTTCAATGTGCAGGTAGATTGGAAAAGCCAGGTTGGTGCTGTATTCCAGGAGGTGGAATTTTCTAGAGTGCCTATGAGATGGCTTTTTAGGGCAGCTTGTGGTTGAGTCAAATAGGGATCAGCTTTTCTGAAATGGGCGTTGTGCAATGAACCATAATTGATTAGAGAGCTTAAAGTAAAAGAACTCTTTGGGGCAAGTGATCATAATGCGATCGAATTCATCCTGAAATTTGAGAAGGCGAAGCTAAAGTCAGATGCATCAGTATTCCAGTGGAGTAAAGGGAATTACAGAGAAATGAGAGAGGAGTGATTAGAAAAGAATACTGGCAGGGATGATGGCAGAGCAGCAATGGTTGGAAATTCTGGAAGCAATTCAAAAGGCACAGGATATATACATCCCAAAGAGGAAGATGTATTCTAAAAGAAAGATGACACAATCATGCTAAAAAAAGTCAAAGTCAACATAAAAGCCAAAGAGAGGGCATATAATAGAGCAAAAATTACTGAGAAGTTAGAGGATTGGGAAGCTTTTAAAAAACAACAGAAGGCAATTAAAAGCATCATTAAGCAGGTAATGGTGGAATTCAAAAGTAAACTAGATAGTAATAATAAAGAGGATACCAAAAGTTTCTTCAGATGCATAAAGTGTAAACAGAGGCAAGAGTGGATATTGGACCGCAGGAATATGATACTGGAGAGGTAGTAATGGGGGGGGGGGGACAACAAAATGGTGGAAGTTCTAGGTGTCAGGGGTCATGAAGTATATGAAATTACCATAACTAGGGAGAAGGTTCTTCGGAAACTGAAAGGTCTGAAGGTAGATAAGTCACCTGGACCAGATTGTGTATACTCCAGAGGTCTGAAAGAGGTGGCAGAAGAGATTGAGGAGGCATTAGTAATCATCTTTCATGAATCACTACATTCTGGAATGGTACCGGAAGACTGGAAAATTGCAAATGAAACTCCACTCTTCAAGAAAGGAGAGAGGCAGAAGAAAGGAAACCATAGGCCAGTTTGTCTGACCTCAGTAGTTTGGAAGATGTTGGAGACTATTATTAAGGATAAGGTCTCAGGGTACTTGGAGGAACATGATAAAATAGGCCGCTATCTGTATAGTTTCCTCAAGGAAAAATCTTGCCTGACAAATCTGTTGTAATTCTTTGAAGAAATAACAAGCAGGATAGACAAAGGAGAATTGGTAGGTGTCGTGTATTTGGATTTTCAGAAGACTTATGACAAGATGCCACACATGAGGCTCCTTAACAAGCTATGAGCCCATGGTATTGCAGGAAAGATTCTAGCATGGATAATGCAGTAGCTCATTGGTAGGAAGCAAAGCGTTGGAATAAAGGGAGCCTTTTCTAGTTAGCTGCCATTACCTGTGGTGTTCTACAGGAGTCTGTGTTGGGGCCGAGTCTCATTATGTTATATGTCAATCATTTGGGGGGGGGGGGTGAGAGGGGTGGGGAGGTGGGAGAGAGGAGAGTGTGTGGGGGGGCAGGGTGAAAGGGGTGGAGAAGACTAAATTATAGGATACACAGAAATGTAAAAAAGGAGTGATGGTATTACTCTGTTGGAAGCTGGCATGAACCTGATGGGCCAAATGGCACCTTTCTGTGTGCCCACAAGTAATGAGCAAAAGTTACTCATAACCCACAGTATAAAAACCAGACTGAAAAGAGAGGTATAAACAGGGAAATTTGAACAACGTTGGGGGGGGGGGGGGGGGGGGGACATTTAACTACATGTAGTCACTTGCAATAGATCCTTCCCACCACTGACATTCCGCAGACATGCCATCACACAGAGTACCTGCACAAGTTCCGGCACACTTGTCGTTCATCATCGGGCTGAAGCTTCAAATCCAGGTCAACAAAATCCTGCAACAAAGCAGCACATGCCACAAATCAGTAGACAAAAATAAAGCTAGAGTCACAGTTCTGTGCTATTTTTGATTGATGGACCCCCTCTCTCATATTTCCTCCACTTTGCCTTCCTATCTTAACCCCCCCCTCTCCCAACGGCTGTTCATCATCCTCTCTTATCTGGTTCCGCTTATCACCTCCTGTGGTGAACTACATATACCTGTCTGGACACGCCCCCCTGCTGACTGCTCCTGTGGCTCCTCCCACAGACCCCGGTATAAAGGTGATTGAGGCCTGAGCCCTGCCCTCAGTCTCCAGGATGTAGTATGGTGGTCAATTACTGCTTGTTCTTTCTTCCAGTCAATAAAAGCCAATATCTCGCCTCACGTCTCGGAGAGTTATTGATGGTGCATCACCTCCTCACTAATCAAGTGTGCAGCATTCATACTAATTGTGCCCCCAGAATCAAAATTATATTTATCATCACTGACATATTGTTATAAAAAGTGTTTTGCAACAGCAGTAAAATAACAAGACATAAACATTGCTATAAGTTGGAATCAATCAATAAATGAGCAAGCAAACAAAAGAGGAATAGAAAAGTAGTGTTTATGGACTGTTCATAAATCTGACGGTGGAGGGGAAGCAACAGTTGCTTAAATGTTGAGTGGTGGTTTTTAGGCTCCTGTACTTCCTCCTTGATGGCAGTTATGAGGTAAACTGGTGTCTCTTCCTCTGACTTCCGCTTCCTGAAATTCAAAATCAATTCCTTAGTCTTACTGATACTGTGAGGTTGTATTTGTGACACCAACCAATCTATCCCATTTCTGTAGGTCTCCTTGTTGCCTTCTGATACTCTGCCAACAATAGTGGTGTTATCAAAGTGAATTCATAAGTAGTGTTTGACTGTGGTCTCCCAATAAGTAATCTGAGGATCCATTTGCAGAGGCAGGTGCAGCCTGACGTTAGTATTGCTGTTGTCTGGGTGCTCCGACACCAAATGAAGAGCCAGTGAGATTATATCTGCTGTAGACGTGATGTAGCGAGTCCTTGCTCAGGCAGGAGTTAATTTTAGCCATAACCAACCTCTTAAAACATGTCATACATTACCACTGGGTGATAGTCGCCCTGTTCTTCTTGGGCACCAGTATGACTGATGTACTCATGAAGGAGATGGAAAACTCAAACTACAGTAGTGAGAGATTGAAGATGTCCTTGAACACTCCAGCCAGATGGTCGGCACATATATTCAGTACCCTGCTACATACACCGTTAGAGCCTGATGTCCTGCAAGCGTTCAGCCTCTTGAAGGATGTTCTGACATCTGCCTCTGAAACAGAGATCACAAGGATGCCAGATGCTATAAGGACTGCCCAGCTGTGATATTATTCTCCCTTGCATAGACTGCCTTCAGGGAGTGAAACATACTCTTAGGTCTTGCCATGTAGAAAGTAAGGGAGTGCAAACCATACCACAGCTGTTATATATCAAATTACATATATGTCACCACATACTATCCTGAGATTTAATTTCTTGTGGGCATACTCAATAAAGCCAATAACCATAATGGAATCAATGAAAGACCACATCAACTGGGCCGACAGCCAATATGCAAAAGGCACCAAACTGTGCAAATAAAAAAATAAAAAATAAATAAGCAATACATATCCGATAGCACGAGATGAAGAGTCCTTGAAAGTGAGTCTGTATGTTGTGGGAACAGTTCAGTGATAAGGCAAGTGAAGTTGGGTGAAGTTATTCTCCTTTGGTTCAGTAGCCTGATGGTTGAGGGGGTAGTCATTTTTTCCGATTTTTTCTGAACCTGGTGGTGTGAGTCCTAAGGCTCCTGTACCTTCTTTCTGACTGCAGCAGTGAGAAGAAAACATGACCAGGGTGGTGATTGATGCTGCTTTCCTACGACAACACTCAGTGTAGATGTACTCAAAGGTGAGCTGTTTCCGAAGATTCAAGCAAAGGAGTTGCCGTTAGGTGCCATTAACCGTCCTAAGCTCCACCTGCAAAGTCTGGATGGTTTTTTGGCTCCTCTAGTTCTACAGGTGACATGTTGGTGGTAGTTGTCAGACATTTCTTCAAGCTACCCTGGTTGAAGTCTCTGTGATGATCAGGAAGGAATCAGGGTGCTGATCATAGTGCTCAGATCCTCCAGTGCAAGCTTGATGTCTGCCAGGGGTGAAATGTACACTGCTACCAGGATGGGAGTGAGATCCCTGGGCAGAGAGACAGATGACATTTGACAAGCAGATGTTCCAGGTCAAGGGAGCAGGACTGAGAGGGAACTGCCACTTATCCAGCCTTCATTCGTAAGAAAATCCTTTAGTCAGTCCAAAGAAAATCCAACAAATATCGAATTTTAGGGCATGTGGACTGAATGACAGTGAGAGAGCATTTTTATGGCTGCGATCATAACTAAAGGAGAATAAAACAGTAAAGTTTTTAAATTGGAGTAAGGCAAAATTCATAATGCAGCTATTTGCATCCGGTACTCCCTACAATGAATCAAGCATTAAAAACACAAGAGATTTCTAAATTTCGTACTAATTATCCTAGCTTTATCAGTGATCTAGAGTGAACAGGGTTGGATCCTCAGACCCTAGTTCTGAACCAGATTCAGGTCTGCCAGACAAGGCCTGGTTACTTAATTTAAACAAGAACACTGGTTCCGTGTATTCACTCTGCGTAAAACAGGCCATGTAAAGCGGGAAGTGAAAACTATCTGCAAATCCTGTAGAGCTTTCCCATTACAATCAAACTTACTTTGCTAAAACTATTCTCAAGTATTATTCCTAAAACAAGAAAACCCAGATTAATACAGAGAATAGAGGGATGTCCTGAAAAGGAAATCAGAGAGGAAGAAACAGTTTTAACTGTTTTAACGCCTAATAAAAAAGGAAATTCAAAATTCTGTAACAAACATAAATGGCTGATGGCGTGGCTAAAGGAAGGTTGGAGATAGCTTGTGAGCAAATGGAAGGTGTTGGAGATACCAGAGCATGGCTGAGTTATTAAATGAGTAATTTGCATGTGTAAAAAACAATATGTCTATAAAAGAGACATTAAAGAACTGGGTAAGAAAAAAAATCAGATTAAGAATAGGTACATAGTTGAAAGGTTGAGAGCTCAATGTACAAAAGTCACTGAGCGCAGATCAGATACACTTGGGTTGCTAGTGTGTGAAGATAGAGGTGTTCTGTCAGCTCTTCCAAACCTTTTTAAAAATAGGGACAGTGCCAGGAACCTTGAAGGTTGCAACTGCTACTGCAAATTCAATAAAGGAGCTAAGAACCCAGAAACAAAAAGTGAACCAGTCTCGCACTGTGCAATCTAAAACAATGTGGGGGGGAAATGGTCACTCGGAAGTTACAGCAATCATTAAAAGAGAACAGAGAGGAAAAAAAAACATCTGACAAACTTGATTTTACTCTTTCACAAGGTAAAAGAGAATTTGATGAGAACAGCATAACTACTGTTAAAATTGATTTCGAGAAGCAACACGGTCCCATATATTAGCAAAACCATTCTGAGAAAGGTGCAGTAACAATCAGGTATCTGTAGGTGGCCAAGAGACAAGCAACAGAGCCAAATAGCTGATTTGCAGACAGTAAGAGTTTACTCTTCTCAGAAGGTTAATGTCAGTAATTCTTTTCTTTAAGTATTCATTAATGACTTCAACATGAGAAGATGAAACTTGGTGTTGTAATAACTGATGAGGCTGGTAATACACTCCAACAAACACGACAACCTCTTATACCATATTATTTCAAAAATGAAAAGATGCACGACCATTATTTTGAACAAAGGGAGAAATTGGACAGAGGATATAACATCTTTGAATGCTAAATTTGCTGGCTCAGGGCACCCACTAATGTTTCGCAGCCCATACGGACTGATAACTTGAAGGGGCAAAAAGACTGTGAGTAGTCTGGGGTATCGAGAGTTACATCTGCGAGCCGGCTCACAGAGGCTGTGGGAAGAACCGGGGGGGCCTCAGTGAGCCGGCACGCAGACGAAACGTGGGAAGAGCCCGTGGTCTCTCGTAGATTGGCCGCACAGCTCAGGCTCCGCCGTCAGGAGGTCCCAGTCCCGGAGGACCCATCATGGCCTCAGCTCGCAAACCATCATTAACTGGGATGCTTCTGACCACAGGTCACCCGGCCTGCTCTCCCACCTCGCTTTCTGACAGGGGACATTCCTCTCACCTAACTGCCGCCACCGCTGTTTCCCCCAGGTTGTCAACCGTAGAATCACTTCCGGGCAGGGTGAACCGGTGACTTCATATCCGGTTCAGACGGTTCTCCCGCCAGATGGCGTCCGGCCGTGCGGTGGCGGTAAGGTCACTGGAGGCTGGGGTATCCCAGGTCACAAAGTTCCACCTGTTATCTTTTGTAACTCCAGAAACTCATGGGAAAAATCCACAGGTGTCCTGATGAAGCGTCTCGTCCGGAAACGTCAGCTGCTTATTTTCAATGGATGCTGCTTGGCCTGCTCAGATCCCCCATCATTTTGTGTGTGTTAGTTGGGATAGTTGTCTACTTAGTCTTTATTTTCTAGTGAAGCGCTTACATGGACGATGTGGCTTAAATGAAGAATGGCATTCACTTTCTTCTAACATGTGACCCATAATGCATTATGTAAACAAAGAATGCCTAAATAAAATATTACAGAAATATTGAATGCACTATATCACCCTACAACTCACTGACCCCCCCACTCACATTTCACAACGCTCAAAGCCGATTCAATTCATTCACCGAGTTGACTCCACCCCTCACCTGTAACACCCACTCACCCCACCAACATTGACCTCCCGATTTACCATTACCTAGTTAATTCAGTGTGTGGCGTGTAGCCAAGTGGTTGAGGTGTTGGACTAGCAATCAGAAGGTCATGAGTTCGAGCCTCAGCCGAGGCGGCGTGTTGTGTCCTTGAGCAAGGCACTTAACCATACATTGCTCCAGTCCACCCAGCTGAAAATGGATACTGGCAAAATGCTGGGGGTTAACTTTGTGATAGACTGGTGTTCTCTCTGGGGGGGGGGAGTCCTGTACTCTCAGTGACTTCACGCCACGGAAATCGGCATAAGCACCGGTGCCTGATGAGCCTATAAGGCTCGGGTCAGACTTCAACTTTAACTTTTAATTAATTCATTGCCCTGCAAATTCACCATCTGAACAACTCCAAACTCACTGCCCAGTCCAACTACCCCTCCCCAAAACTCCTCACCCCTAAAGAGAAAATCTCCCAAAACCTTCTTCCAGCCTGTTACACACTGAACATCCACAACCCCTCCCATTTATGTTTCCACTCCCAGAATGTACCATCCCCCGCTCTGAATGTGCTCTGTGCCCCCAACACACTGAAAAACTTTTATCTCTCCATTTCTCTCCCTCACTCTCACACACTCACACCCAATAAAACAAAACCTAAATTGCAAACTTCACACCTCCCAGTCTACAAGTTGTGATGTCCAGCCCTACAGTCAAAACAAGCCCTATATCACCTTTGTCACCTGTGTGTTCCCCCGCGGGGTGATACACTATTTTAATATTTGAGCATCTTCCCCAGTTGACTCTGCCCTTCCAGCTACTGTAGTGGAAGGATCTCGGACTGTGGTCCTTCCCCACAGAGCCTTTGCTTTGGCCACACCTCAACTTCAGTGCTTCTCTGAGTACGACCTGGAATGTGCCGTTCGGCAGCACTGTGCTATGGACATCCTGCTTAATCAAAGGTTTTTTAAAATGAGAGAAAGTCAACACGACTTCAGAGGAACATGCATATTTCAAAATCAAAGGATAAGAACAAATGTAAAAAATCATTGTATTTCAGTCAGAGGGGTGAATCTATGGAACAATTGTAGTAAGAATTTAAAAACATGCACTACACTTAACAAGTTAAAAAAATTATTTAATGAATGAATATAAAATACGTGATTTAAAATGAATGGGAGTAATGTAAATAAATGATATTTGGAGTTGGATTTTGCATTAAAAGATTATGAATTTTTTTTTGTTTTTGATGTGATGATCGATGCCAAATATGTTGTTGTATAAGTAAGAGGGGCAGGCATAATAAGCTGTAGCTTCAGCCTACACCCTTTCGGTCTGTTTTAAAGAATAGCTATGTTTTTTGTTGTAATTTTGTCCTAAGAAATCATCGTTGTAAATTATGCCTTTTGTTATGTTTGTACTGACTGAAATAAATTAATTTCATTCACTCATTCATTGATGTGCCGGAAGACCAACAAGGTTCAGGCAGAACAAAGGACATCTTTCACTGAGTTGATGGTCTTCCAGCAGCACTTGATATCTTTCCTGGGAATGGCCCATAGATCAGAAGGTCCTCTCTATCTCAGCTGCTGGGGTTGAACTGGGACATGGACCCTTGAACCCTTCTCCACAGCCTCTCCACAGAGTGGGAAGGAAGAGGACCAGCAGGAAGAGGTGAGAGGATGAGGAAGTAAGAGGGGAACCAGAGTAGGGAATCGAAGAAGAGGGAAAGGAGACCAGAAGTTAGAGAAATCGATGTTCATGTCATCATGTTGGTGGCTTCCCAGACAGAGTATGAGGTGTTGCTCCTGTTCACATGAACAGTAATAATACAGACAGGCTCTCATTGTTACCAGAGTGATATGGCTCACCACTGCTGTTTGAAAATAGGCAGGAGATCACACATACAGAGGGATACAGTTACAGTAGGAGTGGAGGATGAATTTTCATTTGAGGATTGTAGTGTTTGTGTAGAAATTCAGGGTGGAGTGTGGCAGATGCCTTTTACAGGATGGGCAATGGCCTACAGTTATGGTTACTATAGTGACACCGGCTTGTTTTAATTTCCTGTCTGAACAGTACCCTACAAAATCACCAGCTAGCATCAGTGCATCCAAGCTAATGACTCACTCAGTCTCTATGTCTTCTGAAGCTGCCCCTTCCAATCCAGGGTGAAGAGCTTCCACTCTGAATGTGGGTGTGATGAACTATGTATACCTGTCTGGACATGCCTCTCTGCTGACTGCTCCTGTGTCTCCTCCCACAGACCCCTGTATAAAGGCAATTGGGGCACTGCTCCTCCCTCAGTCTTCAACATGGTTGTGCTCTCTTCTCACTGTTAATAAAAGCCTATCATTCACTTCCAGTCTCCTAGAGTTATTGATGGTGCATCAGTGGGAGTAGAATTTCCATAACCAACCCCCCCCCCAACTTTACACCCTTATTGTAGGGGTGCAAGATAGACCACTAACTATTACCAGAGAGTTATTAACCAAACATACAGTCAAGATACCCACTCTTAACTCATTATAATGGGCACCCTCTATTAACAGTGATTATTGACACAGTAATTGTCGGAATCTGTTGGTTTTTATGCTCTTAGTAAGCTATTGGTTGAATTACTGCAAAATTGAAATTGTAGCTTTTACTAATACACAATCTGTAGTTTTTTAAACTTGTATATTTTCACAATATGCGTGTTTCCCTCCATCTACTAGAAGAAAAGTGGTATAGCAGTTACGTAATGGTTTGTTACCTTTTCAGTTTTCATTAGTTACATGTTAGCACATGACACACATGCTGTGACACTATAGTTTTGAATTGGTCTTTCCTTATCTTGGGAATTTGCCTTAGCCAAGTATAAAAGTGCCAGCCTCTGGAAAATCACCTTCTTGTTCCATGCTCTTTGTTCTTGTTTCTTTGTCTTCTCTTATTTTCATATGTTCTATACCTGTTCCTTTGTTTAAACTTTAAAATGACCTTTGTGAAACAACAAATTTTCACTCAGTCTTAAATTCCTAAAAGAACCTGGAGATCAAAAAAACCACCAGATCCCACAATTTTTGGTATAGTCGGCATAGGATGGTTATGAAAAGACAGAGTTTGAAAATTCCTGACAAAGAAGGAAATTTTAGTGCACACCTAACAGAAGGTAAGAACTTCCTCCATTCCTGACTTGTAGAAGAAGTCGTCTGATTCTGCTTCAGTACACCATGTAAAGGAAGTTTAAGAGTGAGTAGAAAGCTATATTTTACTTTGTTATTTGTGGCAAACACATGCTAAATATTTTGAGTTGCAACTCTGTAATTTTGGGGCTGATAAGACTCAGTTGGCTCTAAGCTCTATTTTTTTTAAAAAATGGGTTGTAAGCTCTATTTGGGTTATAACTCTATAATTCTATTGTTTATTAACTATGATTGACACCTAAAGTGAAGAGTACTCCTTAAGATTGAACTTAAAACAATGGCCAAAGTTGAGAGTCAAACTGTTGAATCTCCGGGTGTGAGAGAACAGATAACTGTGGATTTAAATGCTTACTTGAGTACAGTGTATAAACTTGATACGATTAATGAAAACATCCAGTGGAAATATACTATTGATACCATCTGGTGAGAATTGGCTTATGAGTGATGTTGAAAAGATATGGAATAAGATTCAGAAAATGTGGTCAGGAGATAAGAAAAGTGGCTAGATGCTAGCAGTATTACCAGAGCGAGGAAAACACGAACATGCTGAGCTGCAGGACCAGAGATGCTGAATTAGAAACTCAAGTACGTGAACTAAAGCAGGCAATTCATTTAATGACTCAGCAAGTAAACAATTTAACTAACCAATTTGGGGAAAAGGAAAAAAAAGATGTAAGATGCAGTATAACAGGAAAAAAAATCTAAAGAACAAATCTCTGTGTTAACTGAGCAAGTGAAAGAACAGCATGAGAAGTACACCCACAGCAAGAAGCACAATTCAGAATTGCAGAGTAATATGAAGCAAATACACAGCAATGATCTTTGGTGGGTAGTTCTACCGATCCAGTGCGCTGTGTTAACAATGATGTCACTTATGTTGGAATGCAGCCAGCAATGAATGGTCCCAAAAACAGCAGTGCCTGCACCTTACCTGGATGTCATGACCTTTTCTAATATCAGACTTCAAATGTTTGATGTCTGCATTCAGTGCATAATTTATTGACCCTGTAGTGACAGCTACTCCATGGCCCAAGTAGTCAACTGTTCCTGCTTCTAATGTCATCATTCAATCAGCAAGTCCAATGAATCCAGCTACACTGTTGTTAATGGACATGGAAGACTACGATGACCATGACTGTGCAAGATCAATAACATGCCAAGAAGATGCAACTTGATTCTCAAGATGGCGCTCATGGAGTAAACCGCACTTAGGCTTTGCTCCAAAACTTTTACGTTTTTTTAGCCTATAAACACCCCTTAAACTTATTCTAAAGGGGTTAAATATACTGAATTCTTCTTTCTAAACTATTTGAATTATTCTCAACTTGCTGAAATGTCTAAAGCAAAAGAACCGAAACAGTCGAAAGAATTGGTACCTTTAGAAGCAGTTGCGAAGATTGTGGAAGCTAAATTTGAAGAGATGCAGGAAAAATTATTCCTAAGGCTTTCGAAGTATGACGATCGTTTGAAATCACTCGAAGAAAAGTTTTTGGAACTTTCACTGGAATCACAAAAACAACAGGCAAGCATTTTGGCTCTTGAAGAAGCCGCTCGTAAGAAAGATCGTATGATTGAAAAGATACAAGAAGAGCAAACCTCGACTTCTCAACAGATGGATCGTTATAAAGTTAAAATTACGGATTTGGAAAATCGCTCTCGAAGGCAAAATCTCCGGTTAATTGGGATCCCGGAAGGATTTGAAAGCGGTGATCTTACCGTTTTCTTCTCTAAATTTCTAGTGGATGTCCTGGGCAAAGAGGTCCTGGATCCCCCCACAATAATCGATCGAGCACATCGGGTAACAAGATTTTATGCAAGTTCAACTTCGAAACCGCGGCACATAATTTTGAGGATTCACTATCCTCATATCAAAGATCGCTTGATCCGTCTGGCTCGTAAAAAAGGTATGATTATCCATCAAAATTTCAAGTTTCGTATCTTGGAAGACTATAGCCCAGAAGTATTACGGGCTAGGCTGGCTTTCAGATCGGTTATGTCGAATTTCCACCAGAAAGGCTACAAGCAAGCGCTGTTATTCCCAGCACATCTGAGAGTCGCCCTGGATGATGGAACTGTTCGGCTGTTTAAATCGCCTGCGGATGCTCAAGGTTTCCTGGATCAATGACATTCTATTGGGCTGATCAGTGTAATTTAGCCTATAAATTTGGATCTATTATGGTTTGATATATGGGTCCTTTTTTTTTATATGGCTTGCATATACTTTTTATATACGATTAAAGCTTTTTTTCTCTGCTAGGTTTATGCCGATTTTATAGTTTTTCATATTATTAATCTATTTGCGTTGAAAATGACCGATTAGGGTTTCTCTTTTGTTTTTCTTTTTTTTTAAAATAAAAAACGATATACGCTTTCCTTTATACTTTTAACATCTGAATATTAAAACTGAGAGAGAAAAAAAAATGGCGTTTCTTCTTCCCGACTGACTCCAGTGTTTGGAGCGTCATAACTGTTTTGATGTATTTGAAAGTTTGAAACTTTTATTTATTGTTTTAATTCTTTTCTTTTAACTTTTTTGTTTATATACATTTATAACACTAATTTTATATTTTAACTTTTGTAGTATTACCCTTTTTATAATGTGGGTTGTGTGTATTTTCTTAACTCTATTACGTTCGAGTTGCCGTCTTGAGACATGGGGGTAGTTTTAGTATTAGCTTGCTCGCTTGCCTTTTTTGGCTTTTTTCTTGGGGTTTCAAGGGTGGTGGGAGGGGGATTTTTCTTTCTTTTTTTGTTTTTTGCTTGCTTTTTGCTTAGTTTTATTTTTTGGGCGCATATGAAACTACAAAAATGGCTGCAGTGCTATGACTTCCGGTTTCCTTTTGAACTTACTTCCTTCTTCCGGGTTCATGAGTTCACTTTTCTTTCGAACTTATGTATTAACTATAATATATACTGTCATGATGGTTAAGACTATTAATTTCGTTTCTTGGAATACTAATGGTTTAAATCATCCGATCAAACGGAAAAAAGTATTCAATGTATTCCATAGAATGAATGCTAATGTTATCTTTATACAAGAGACTCATGTAAGGAAGATGGATAGTCAGCGCTTGTTTAGGTTCTGGAAGGGCCAACAATACCACTCAAATGTGCAAGCTAAAGTGAGAGGTGTGTCTATTTTTATAGACTCATCTACTGCTTTTATACATCATGAAACAATTTCAGATCCGCACGGTAGATTTTTGCTTATTACTGGTTTACTTTGTAATCAAAAAGTTCTTCTAGTTAATGTTTATGCTCCAAATACTGATTGTCCTGAATTTTTTAAATGTTTATTTACATCCTTTCCCAATCTGAATCAATATAGATTGATAATGGGCGGAGATTTTAATTGTTGTTTAAACCCTGTGATGGATAGGTCCAAGCCCATTCAAATTTTGCCGAACAAATCGGCTTCTCTTATTAATTCCTTTATGGTTGATTCAGCTATTTGTGAGATTTGGCGTTTTTTACACCCTAATGACAAAGAGTTTTCATATTTTTCCCATGTCTATCATAGTTATTCAAGAATTGATTACTTTTTCATTGATCAGCATTTACTTACAGATGTCATGGATTGTAAATATGACTCAATTACCATATCTGATCATGCACCTTTGAAGTTATCTATTAAGGTGACGGATTCATATATTAGTACGAAAAGTTGGAGGCTTAATCCTGTTCTTTTGCAGGACTCTGACTTTATTAGCTTTATTAAACAGCAAATTGATTTGTTTTTCTCAATAAATTCTACAGCAGAGATCTCTAGTGGAATTTTATGGGATACTTTTAAGGCATATATTCGTGGACAGATTATTTCATATTCTGCTGGAGTTAGGAAACGAACTAATTCCAAAATATCAACATTAGTTGATAAAATTAAGGCAATTGATAAGATCTACTCATCAACTCCTAGTAAAGAACTTTATAAAGAAAGAGTGGAACTCCAAATGGAACATAGTTTACTATTAACCTCCTCGATTGAAAGTCAGTTAATTAAATCGAAGGCTCAATTTTATACATATGGAGATAAGTCAGGTAAACTACTAGCTAATCAATTGAAAATTGCTTCAGATAAGCGACAAATTACTAGGATTCGTAAACAAGATGGTACTTTGACGATTGACCATAAAGAGATAAATAAAGCCTTTCAAGATTTTTATAATTCCTTATATCAATCAGAATGTACTAAGGACTCTTCTATTATGAATGAATTTTTAGGGAAATTGAATATTCCAAAAGTAACTGTTGAAGATAACGTATTTTTGGATACACCTATTACCGAGTCTGAAATAGAAAAGGCTATTTTTTCAATGAACTCGGGTAAAGCTTCAGGTCCAGATGGTTTTTCCGCAGAATTTTTTAAATCCTTTTCTTCTATACTTTCTCCTTGGCTTTGTAAAATTTTTAAAGATGCATTAAGTATAGGTAAATTACCACAATCTTTTTATGAAGCTTCTATTTCTTTAATTCTTAAAAAAGACAAAGACCCGACTGAATGTGCATCCTATCGTCCTATATCTTTGCTGAATACGGATTTTAAGATTTTTAGTAAAATTTTAGCTATTAGATTAGAAAATATATTACCTCGGATTATTTCTGAGGATCAGACCGGATTTATTAAAAATCGCTATTCATCTTTTAACATTAGAAAATTAATTAATATTGCTTATACCTCTACATCTAAAATCCCTGAATGTATTATCTCTTTGGATGCCGAAAAAGCATTTGATAGAGTCGAATGGTCATATTTATTCAATACATTGCAACATTTCAATTTTGGATCAAAATTTATATCATGGATTAAGTTAATATATCATAAACCTTTAGCTTCGGTTTTTACCAATAATCAAAAATCCCCTTTCTTTCAATTATTTCGCGGTACAAGACAAGGTTGTCCTTTGAGCCCTTTATTATTTGATATTGCTTTAGAACCTTTGGCTATAGCTATTCGTGAATCACCCAATATTTTAGGCATTACCCGTGGAGAGGCGATGTATAAGGTATCATTATATGCGGACGATTTATTATTATATATATCTGATCCTGAAAAATCTATTCCTGCTATTTCTTCTTTACTTGCTCAATTTAGTAATTTTTCTGGTTATAAATTGAATTTTAATAAGAGTGAACTTTTTCCATTAAATATGTATATTCCAATTTATAATCATGTACCATATAGAATCGTTACAGATTATTTTACCTATTTAGGTATTAAAATTACTAAAAAACATAAAGATTTGTTTAAAACTAATTTTTTCCCCTTAATAGACCAAATTAAGCAACTTGCTAATAGATGGTCCCCACTTTCTTTGTCTTTGGTAGGCAGAATTAATGCCATTAAGATGATGATATTACCTAAATTTCTATATTTATTTCAAGCATTACCAATTTTTATTCCTAAATCTTTTTTTGATATGGTTGACTCTAAAATATCTTCCTATTTGTGGCAGAACAAAAATCCTAGATTAGGTAAAAAATATTTACAGAAGTCAAAGAAGGAGGGCGGCTTGGCTTTACCAAACCTAAGATTTTACTACTGGGCAGTTAATATACGGTATTTGATATTTTGGACACAAGAATTGACTACAGTAGCTGGCCCACAATGGGTAAATTTGGAATGTAAATCTGTGCAAGATTTCTCATTGATCTCAATCTTAGGATCTTCACTTCCTTTTTCGTTACTCAAAATTAATAAACAGATAACTAATCCCATAGTTAAGTATACATTACGAATCTGGTTTCAATTTCATAAATCTTTTGGCTTGAATAAGTTTATACTGTCAAGTCCTATAATATCTAATTACTTCTTTCGGCCATCATTTATAGATCAGGCTTTTTTCCTATGGAAAACAAAAGGTATAAAATGTTTTCGTGACCTGTATTTGGATGATAACATTATGTCCTTTGAACAGTTATCTAACAAATACAATTTACCTAAAACCCATTTTTTTAGATACTTACAAATTAGAAATTTTTTATATAATGAATTAAAGTCTTTTTCGAAAGAATGTCCACTGGACATTACAGAGAGAATTCTAACTCTTAATCCTTATCAAAAGGGTTTAGTAGCTATCATTTACAATATGATTATGAAGATACAGCCGGATATATCAGAAAAAATTAAGAAGGAATGGCAGGAAGAATTGCATTGCCCTATATCTACTGAGCAATGGGAAAATTTTTTATTATTGGTAAACTCATCCTCTATTTGTGCTAAACATGCTCTAATACAATTCAAGGTTGTACATAGAGCCCATATGTCTAAAAATAAAATTGCTCGATTTTATTCTTATGTTAATCCAACCTGTGATAGATGTCATTCTGATATTGCTACATTGACTCATATGTTTTGGTCTTGTCCTTGTTTACAAAACTATTGGAAGGATATTTTTAATATCATTTCAAGAGTTTTAAATATTAATCTTCAACCACATCCTTTTACTGCAATTTTTGGTCTACCTATGATAGATAATATGTGTTTATCTGCTTCTTCTCAGCGAATGATTGCATTTGCTACACTATTGGCTAGAAGATCTATTTTATTGAACTGGAAAGAAATTAATCCTCCAACTGTATTTCAGTGGCTCTCTCAAACCATTTCCTGTTTGAGTTTAGAAAAAATTAGAAGTGTGGTCTTTAACTCCTCAGTTAAATTTGAGGAAACTTGGAGACCATTTATTCAACATTTTCATGTGAGTTAAATGGTCTGATCCTGAACCTTATTGCTACCATCCTGAATTGTATAAATGGAGGTTCGGAGTCATTGGCACTGCTGTGTGTACTTAACATTATACAATTGCCCATGTTAGTTTTTTTTTTATATATTGTTTTTTTTTCTTCTTCTTTTTAGGGTTTTTTTTGTGCTTTTTGTCTTAAATTCTTCATATTAATATTATAAGTTTGGGAGACTTTTTACATTGATAATATATAATTGATTATTAATGAATCTATTGTGTACTCTCAAATGTTTTTTGTACTATATTTTACTTATGTTATGTTCTAAAAATCAATAAAAAGATTTAAAAAGAAAAAAGAAGATGCAACTTAACATAAAGAAGTGCCTTTGATGAACCAAAATCTGATTCTGTACACTGATGGCTCCTCAAACGTTTAGGGAGAAATTTCAATGGCTGCGTGGGCCATTGTCACAGGAAAATGAAGTGATGGTCTCAGGAACCTCTGCACAACAGGCAGAACTGAAAGCTTTGATTGAAGCCTGTAAGCTAGCAGAAGGACGATTAGCTAACATCTACACTGACTGTCAGTTGCTTTCAGAGCCATTCACGACTTGGGAAAATTGTGGAGACAGAGAATGTTTTACAGCTATGGGAACTCCAATCAAGAATGGCCAACTAGAAAGAGAACTTATGGAAGCGATACAATGACCAACAGAAGTTTGTGTACTGAAACGTATAAGGTCACTCCAAGATGATCACAATGGAAAGCCATGGAAACACATTCACAGATGAAATGCAGAAAGGCAGGAAAGGAAGGAATACAGAAATAGAAGAAAACCTGATAACTGAAACTATGGAAACCAGGCTGAGTTGTATCACAGACTACATACAAGATATTTGAGAAATGCTAAATGAATGCTCAGACCAAGAGAAGTGGTCCTGGATGGAAAATGGTAGGTTGTTAAACAATGATAAGAGTATGAAGATAATGGAGACATTTATGTGAATGTGATTAACATGTGAAATGACACACCTGACCCTATCTGTATTATAGTCCCAGACATAACTACCTTCACTGACCACATTCGTAAAGAATTTGCTAAACTAATCAAACTGATAGATGGGATTTCTTTAATTGGATTCATTTCAGTCCTGGAAGCTGGGGTTACTCAATATTAAAAGTCATAATATTCATATTAATATGCATCACCATAATATGCATTTTTCTGTTTGTTTAAAGGCGATCATCACCAGAATAATCCAAATTCATCTAAGTGTTCCTGATGTCTCCAAAAATGACATAATGCTATAAATGTTTTTAAGAACATGTATACTCTTTAATATTATACAACTGAAATAGTTCTTGATTCATCTGTAACGTATCTCTGCCTCTGAATTTTCAGATGTAATAATTCTAAATGTGTGATTTAGAACCAAAAAGGGATTGTTGGAATCGGTTGATTTATATGCTTTTAATAGGATACCAACTGAATTAATACAAGACTAAAATCAGAATTTTTACTGACACATATTAGTATTTTTAACAAACAAATATATTTTTCACAATATGTGGTGATTGTCTCCACCTACTGGCAGGCAAGCAGTGTAGCAGTTAAATAATGGTTTGCCACCTTTACATTTTTCATTGGCTGTGTTAGCATATTACACATGTGCCATGACTGCGTAGCTTTTTATAGGTTCCTTCTTATCTCAGGAATTTGCCTTATGTGAAATATAAAGATGCCAAGCACATCAAAAGTGCCATCTTTGTTTCTTTTTCTCTTTGTTCTTTTGTCTCCTCTAGTCCTTTGTTTAAACTTTAAAATAAAGAACCATGAAGCAATAAGTTCCTAAATAAACCTGGGGATTAGAGATAGCACCAGATCCTGTGGTTATTACCTGTGACCATAATAAAACACTTCAGTTCCCAGTGTGTAATGTGGGTGGTTCTCTGGGAACCGTGAGTGACGCTGGTGAACTGGGAGCGTGCGCTAAGGTGTGGAGCTAGAAGCCATGACTTAATACATGTGTTTGCATTTAAACCAGTGTTTCCCAATCTTTTTTAGCCCAATGCTCCCTTAAAGCACTTTCATACTTGCCAACACCCTCCCTAAAGCACCTTTATACTTGCCAATGCCCCTCTTAGGCACAATATACTTTTCGGCGCCCCCATTGTGTAAGAACATGACTACCATATGCTAACATGAGAAAAATGATTCTGCTTTAAATTTTTATTTGTCTTTAAACCTAGCTTACACAGTACCTGTGTGCTGTACTGCAGCTTCGATACCAATGTGATCCTTGAGCTTGATGGTTTTTAACAAGAGTTGAAATATCTGGTTCAAGTTATGACAGCAAAAGCCTCAAGTCCCCATGTTTAACAATGTCCAAGCAGTATCTGTTTTTTGTGAGTATGTAGTTCACTGCACTGAAGCCTCTTTCAACAAGGTAGGAGGATGGAAATACAATGAAGAGCAGTTTGGCTCCTCTCGAAAGACCAGGAAACATTGTATGACAGTGTAGCCACATAAGGCTCAAAGTTCAAAGTACACTTTATTATCAACGTATGTAGTCATTATACAGCCTTGAGATGCATTCCCTAACAGGCAGCCACAAAACAAAGAAACCCAAAAACAAACCCCATCTATATGAAGAAAGACTGCCTAACAGCCAACGTGCAGAGAATTTAAAAAAAACACATCATATTCATAAGAAAATAAGAGAATAAAATAACCCATAAAAAGACCGTCGGACACCCAATGTACAATGAAAAAAAACATCATGCAAACAGTAGCCGCAAGCAAATAGTGTTTCTGAACTGAAGTCCACAAGAGAGTCACCTAGTTCCGTGTAGAGTAAGCACCATGGGCAACGACCTTAATCGGCCCATACCTCACCTCAGGCCCCGATACCCTGATCTTTTTGACACCTTAACCTCTTCAATCTATCCCAGTTCAATCCAAGCATCAGGTTCTGCTGCTTCAAGCAGTGATCTGAGCTGCCCATACCTCACCTCAGGCTTCAACACCTGATCTTTTAAATCTGGCCTGCGCTTAACTCTCCATCTGAACAACGGGTTCTGCTGCTTCAATACGCCGGACTCTGCTGCTTTGAGTCAGCCTGTAAATCTCTGTCTGTGCATTGTGCTCAGTTGTGCCTGGCAGCTGGACCCCCACAGTTCCAACTCGACCTGTGCCTGGTTTTCCATGCTCTACTACGTTCTCAGTGATGGGCCAGCCACCTCGCCTTGCCTGGGTTCTGCCACATCAAATTGCCTCCAAGTCCAAAGGGAAGTTACAGACTATTACTTGCAATCATAGTTTGCCAGAAAAAGTGTGGTTAACAACGTATTTAGTTGCTATCCTTGTTTTGTCAGCCACCAGCCAGGAGTCACTGAGGTTCACCAGCACCTTCTTAATTGGAGGAAAAGCCACAAAAACTGACTTTTTTGGAAAGCATTTTTGCTTCTTTTTCATTCTGAATTTCAATTTCTTCTTAGAAGCTCTCTTCCTGTTCTTCTACCTTGCAAAGAAGTTACCTAGTCCAGAATTTCCAGATTGTTCAAATCCTTGAATCGATTCTGAAAATCCTTCTTCAGTGACTGCAAGTGTAAGCAGTACTCTTGCAAATCGCTGTCTGTGAAAGAGAATGCCATGCTTTCTATGCAGGGAAGCTATGAGAAGATTCTTCTAATGTTTTGCTTCTATATTTCCAATTTTCTGATAAAAGTAGACACTGCACTTTTTGCCTGGATTAAATTTAAATTTTTATCCTTCAGTTTCATATTTAGAATGTTAATTTTGTCATACAGATTGGCTAGGTATGCCACATCTCCATTTTGAGCTCATTGTACATTGATTCCCTGTTGAAATTTGTTTTTAACTTTTTACAAAAGGGAATCTTTTCATAAGCTTTTCCATTTTTGATAAACTGTACATGTGCCATTAGCAATGCCTCACTCTTTCGCACAGTTGACTCATCCAGTTGAATCCCAAATTCTGTTTTTTGTAGTTCTGTGCATAGTTGATACTCAGTGTCTTCACTCATTTCGTCAACATGATGAGCCACAGGGTTATTATTCAGAAGAATTGATTTTAAAATATTGGTATTCATTTTGAGAACAGTGGTGAACACTTATGATACAGCAGGCATTATTCTTTCACCAATCGTATGAGATTTTTCACACTTTGCTATAATTTTGGAAATATTGTAAAAGCAATGAGACCATTATCAAGGTAATTTTTAGTTTCTTGGCAAACGACTCAGGTGTGCAACATGTTTCAAATGCTTCTTTCATCTTTTGGAATTGAGTAATACCATAAGTAGCCTTTACAGCGTGTCTTTTGCTGAAGTGTTCCTGAAATCTTAATGGTTTATGGCTTCATTAGACAGTACAGTATAACAAATAAGACACATGATGTGTTGCTGATCTGACAGGAACAGAATAAAACCATACTCCAGGTATGTAATGTTGTATTAATGCATTTTCTGCAGTTTCTGTTCCTTAGCAGGATTAGAATTCAAGGTTTCACAGCCTTCAGACTCATATAGATTGTGCCTTATGTATTCATCCATCATTAAAAGTAAAATAAAAAATTAACACAACCTGGGAATCCCCATTGGATATTGACAACAGCAGTGGGTTGACACGGATGGAATGATAGTGGTGGCACACAAAGGAACGGCGAGGCGAAGATGAAGATGATCACAACACCGAAAATTACATTGACAAGGATTCAGATTGGAATCTGAATGTTAGTCAGGATAGAGCTGGTGTTCGGCAAGCTACCTTTATACTACTCCAGTTAGCACGATTGACTAATCACATAATATCTCATAATCCCCAAAGATGGTTCTAGACCACACACATGAATTTGTTTTGAACACCTCGAAAGGAATCCTCAGGGTCAGCAGGTTCACTGATTGGCTCAATTTCACCAGTTGGTTCCAGCCAGAGATGTATCATTGTGCAATCTGTTTTCTGTTGATCTGTGGAGAAAGTTGAGAGGGTGTACTTGACTTAACCAACTGTTAAATTGCTTGAACTCATTCCCTGCCATGAGTAAAAGGGAGAACTGTTGTTCACCCTAGTTGCTAATTTATGCATCCCCGATAGTATCTGTTTGGCTGGTAAGGTTGGATGAGATTGCTGAGTTTCAGATGCATTGTGACGACGAGTGCTCACTGCCTGCAGAGCTGTGGTTCTTCCATGCGTTCCAGTGCCTCACCCTTTGATTTGGAAGTGCCTGCTATACTAATGGTCGGTCAGGTCTTGTGCCTCAAGTTAAGGTGCCACTTACTACCCACCCCAAGAATCTTGAATGCCTTATATTTCCCCTAATGCCCCCTTAGGACATGTAACCACCCCTGTTGGAACTCACTAGTTTAAACCCATACAAGGTTTGTCTTTTATCAAGAATGAACATAACATAGTGTCAGAAGATGAAGTTAGGTCTAAATATGAAGCGTAACTGGATACTACAAGTAATTAAGAAAGAGACATGAGGTTCTGACAGAAAAAGAATGACTGCATGATAATGGAAGCTGCTGGCAGCAAGTTGGTCAAGGAGGTGGTAGAGCACATTTTTCCAGAAGATCACCCAGGGACTAAGGTGAGAGACGCTGAAATTCCCCATATGGATAACCTAAGAGCCCCAGCACCATTGCAGTTTATCAGCAAATGAACTGATAACTGGAAATGCTTCAAAGGATGATTCAATGTTTATTTAGCAGCAAGTAGAGCCAGAGACATGAAGGAAAAATTGAAAGCATCTATCTTTCTACACATAATTGGCAAAGATGCTTTGGACATCTACAATAGCTTTTAAATTGATGAGACAGCATTTACATTGGACACTCTGATGACAAAATTTGAGGAGTATTTTGTCCCAAGTAAAAACGTCACATTTGAGAGAGACAAGTTCTTCTCCCGTGACCAGAAACAAGGTGTTAGTTTTGATTATTACTTACTTGACCTTCTCACACTGAGTAAGTCCTTTGAGTTTGGAGATTTGAGGGACTCACTAGTCAGAGACAAAATAGCTTGTGGAAGTTTAGAGAAAGCTTGTACCATAAGAAAGATTTAATGCTAGAAAAGGCTATGAATATATATAGAGCAGTGGAGACGAGCACAAGCTAAGGAGCTGCACAGAGCAGAAGCAACAGTGCATGCTGTGAAAACAGAGGTGCAGAGCACAAAGTGTTTCCCAAAGCAACAGTATAGCAAAGCTGTAGGATCAAACAGTAAATGCAACAAACATGGAGGGAGGCACACTCCACATGTCCTGCATATGGAAAATCCTGTAATAATCGAGGGAAGAGGAATCATTTTGCAGAGTGCTGCAAAGCTGGGGCTACCAAGAGAAAGATGTACTTTGTTGCTGAGGAAATGGAGGAAGTGTTTGTAGATGCTAGTGCTGGTAAATAGAATGGATTGTTCCAGTGACTGAATAAGACAGTAATTCCATTCACGCTTGACACGGGAGCTCAAGTAAATATTTTATCTGTGGATGATTACAAGATTCTCAAAGTAAAGAGTAATCTTTACCAGTGAAGTTAAAAGTGACTGGCTGTACTGGAGAGAACATTCCAATAAAAGGAGACTATACAGTGACCTTCATGCACAAGGGACATCACCTAAAGGCAAGCTACTGGTTATAGTAAAGAGAGTCTGAGTGCATGTGAGAAACATAACTTGTTGAAAAGAGTTTTTGTAGTGGCCTCACAGACAAAAGGTGACCTTTCACACTCAGTAAAGAGAATGCAGATGTCTTGGAGGGACTCTGACTCTTAACTGAGGTAACTCAAAAAATCTCATAAGAGCATCCTTGAGAGCTCCAGAGAGGTTATGCAAGAGAAGCACAAGAACTCTATCTTCCTTAGACATCTGTACCATCTACACCAGCATGACAGTCAGGAAGCCAGTGCTGAACAGTGTGGTCATGATGAAGAATTCGCCAGTCTTGCTTTCAAATCATGCAGATTTGGTTCAAAATTCCTCTCTCATCAACTTCCAGCTAAAGACTGGAAATCAAAAGTATCTCCTTGATCCTCTCTGAGGTTGGAGGAGGAAAATAGGGTGACCACGCAGACCCCAAGGTCAGAAAAACAGCACCAATTCAACACCAACTAACAGGAGGAGCTCCTATCTATGATTTGCAGCCAACAGAAGGAGCTCTGTGAATTGAGATGGAGTCAGTTGTAACTTGTGCAAAGACTCGCTGATCACATGGGTGTAGTCCAGGGCTCCATTATGAGGCATGTGGAGTGAATTATGGTCACACAGCAAGAACAAGAACAGAGACAAGCAGAATGGATCTTGGCGGAAGGATGTGAAAGAAATGAACACATAGATTAGAGTTCTCAAAAGGGCAGTAGCATTAACACAGCAAGTGAAAGCAAAACATCCGTGGAAACAAATAGCAGTCGAAGAGGGATCATTAAGCCACCACAGAGACAGATTGAGGGTGGATGAATGAATGGGAGATTGTATTTGGTCATTACAATTGAATTTAATTTATTATCTTTGTTGTAAAACATTATTGTTTACAAAGTTTAAAGAATTCCTTGGACAGAGAAGGAAATTTCAATACACCATCACAGGAAGCAAGAACTTCCTCCATTCTTGAATTACAGAGAAATCGTCTAATTCTGGTTCAGTACATCACGTAAAGGAAGGTTGAGAAGAAAACTATATTCTACTTTGCAATTTGTGGAGGATCCATACTAATTATTTTGGGCTCATAACCTCTATTGACTATTTTGGGTAGTCTCTAATTTTTCCAAGCTCCATTTGTGTTATAACTCCGTAATTCTATTGTCTAATAACTGTGATCAGCTTCTAAATGTTAAAATCAAGCTTAAAACAACGGCCTGTTCAGGAACTATGGAGTAAGATTCATAAAATACTGTCAAGAAATAAAAAGACTGTCTGGAAGCCAGCAGTCATATCCAAGCTAAGCAAAATTAAACATACTTAGCTACAATGTTCAACAAAAGAATTTAACTGTAAAGGTGCTGAATTTGAAAATCAGTGTGAATTACCGTAGATTCCAGATTTTAAGCCGCTACTTTTTTCCCACATTTTGAACAGCTTTGAACTTTGCGGCCTTTAATACGGAGCGGTTAATGCATTATTTTTTTTCATGCCGCCTCGTAAACATTTTGCCTCGTAACAGTAGACCAATAAAATTGATGAGTAGTTCACAGAGGTCCAATGAAATTGTACGATAAATCAAGCGCACTTTCACAATTAAATTATTGTAAATCAGTCATTTGTACTCACCCTCATCAACATGGAAAACACTCGAAGCATTGTGCTGCCTTATGGCAGTTATTTAGTTTATAATATTTTCGCTTAGTAATTCATTTTCTAGTTAAAGTTAGAAGAGTTTTAACTATATTTGTTTTCTGTACTACATCGCGGGATGCTATGACGTCACACCCGGTTTCACCGCGTCTTGTGGGAAAAATGCCGTTTGCGATAAACGGAAAGGAGGGGGTCGAGCGGCGGAGCGAAAACGCTGCTTTTAAGTTAAAGGCGATCAATAACTTTTCCTGGTAGGCTGCAGTATATATATTTTTTACCAGTCGTTAGGAGATATTGGAATGTTGTTCAGTAAAGAAGTATACGCAACGTATATTTAAAAGTAGCCGCGTTACGGGCACGGTTCGAAAAAAAGCATTTGCAATATGTATTTGTTTTTGTTACCATATGGATTTAATTAAAAGTTAAAAAATCCTCACGTGTAATATCTTTCTGTGTAAATATCTCATATTACAACGTGGGACACCTGCGGCCGAAAATCCGGTGCGGCCTAAAATCCGGTGCGGCCTTTACAAGTAAAAAATTGATTTTATTTCTAAAATTAGAGCCAGCGGCTTTTAATCAGGTGCGCTCTGTAGTCCGGAATCTACGGTAACTCACGGCGAGCCAAGCACTGAGCACAACCTAACTAATCAAAAGGAAGACATATATAACATACTGAAGGAACAGTATGAAGCAACAAAAGGAAGTGATTTACCTGGGACAGAAAATTTCCCAAGGCAAACGTGAAATCACTGAAGGTCGTGCAAAAGTTGTTAAATCAGCAAAACCACTTACTAAAGTCCAGCAATTTTGATCATTTCTGGATTTGTGCAACTACAACAGAGCACGAGTCAATTCATATGCTGAAACTGCACAACCCCTCACTAGTCTTCTGAAAGGCAGCAAGCTTTCTGAAGACCAGATGACTCTTAATGAAGAACAGATGAAAGCTTTCCAAACTTTAAAGGTGATATTAAGTATGCACCTACAATAGGAATTTCTGACAAGGGAAGACCATTTACCCTCTATATCAATGAGAAGTGTGGCTACATGACAACAGTTTAACTCAAGAACATGGAGATAACACGTCCTGTTGATTATTGCTCTGCCAAATTGGACATTGTAGCATTAGGATGGGGTTCGAGTCTACAAACGGTGCAGACAATTTACCTTCTAACATCACATTGGATCCTGCTTCTAACATTATGTTGGATCAGACTTTAAGTATCGAGTTCCACTTTAAGTGCATACTTTACTATCTACAGGGCCTCTCAAGTGACAGCTGCTTAGTGGTCCAGGTGTTCTTGAGGCACCTAATATCACCAATCAACAAGCAATTCCGATGAATCCAACAACACTGTTGCCACATGGAAGACCATGATGATCAGGTCTGTGCAAGAACAATAACATGTCAAGAAGATGAAAGTTACCATAAGGAGATGCCTTACTGAATCCAGATCTGATTCCGTGCACTGATGGCTCCTCAGCCATTGAGGGAATAATTCAAATGTCTGGTTGGCAGTTGTCACAGAAAATGAAGTGATGGTTTCAGGAAGCATGGCCCTTCGGTCCTCTGCACAACGGGCAGAACTGAAAGCTTTGATTTAAGCCTGAAAGCAAGCAAAACAAAGATCAGCTGACACCTAGAATGATTCTCGAGTGCTTATGGAGTCGTTCACGATTTTGGAAAATTATGGAGACAAAGAGGATTTCCTACAGCCACAGGAGCTCCAATGAAGAACAGCCAACCAGAATGTGTCGTGGTTTCTCGTGCCTCACAAATGACCAAGAGACGCAGAAGATTCTTCAAGAAGGGTTAAACTTTAATTTGCAAATCAAAGCTGAGACAGTCATTGAGCTAGTCGCTGATTGCCCACCGATCCTTTGGACACAGCATTTTTTATAGCAATCTCCTGGTCCAGTTGCTATAGTTGCGTATCACACGTACATCTTGTCCCTATTGTTTCTACCCATTGACTTAATCATGTTCTAATCTACATCTCTTTAGCTCTTTAGCTACCTCTCATTAACACACCATTGTCTTCTACATTCTTAAGATTTCATTCTCCTACACATGCATATCAAATAGCAAGTTTCAAAACAGACTTCATAGTTTTGGTAAATTTATACTTTTATATTCCAATATATCCCCCCTTTGAGACCCAGAGGGTCTCACACAGAGAAAGAAGACCAAGAGTCAGTGCACAAAAGCCCCAATAAACTCAAGCATTTATTCCCAAATCTCGGGTTAAACTATAATTTTCTGCGCCAAGACCTCAAAGTATTCTCTCCGTTACCCTGGGCCGCTGAGCCAAAAACCTGTCCCTCTGTATCTGAGACAGGGAAAAAGACTCAGCAGCCCTTACAATCTAGTCCCACACTGTCATTTTGCTCTTGTTCATCCTGCAGACGTTGTAGGCTGTAACGATACATTTTCGGTGTTTCTTTCTCCACTAAGCTTGCTTCAGTAATTGCCACGAGCGTTTGTTTGGTTGCAGCACGCACTACAAGAGATTTGAGACAAGGAAGAAAACAGCACAGCACAAACGCACAGCTCAACAATATAATACTGACAGTTATTGCTATTTTAGTCAGCCATGCTCCCCATCCTCTGAGTCTACTTTCTAACCAATCAAAGAACTGATGTCCGAACCCTGCGTTCTGTTTTGACCTCCGTCCGCAGATTCTTTAACTTATTTATTGCTCTGGTGAAAGACCCTTCTGGGCTAGTATTGTTCGGTATGAAAGTGCAGCATTGTTCGCCAAACATTACACACACACACACCCTTTTTCTGCCAAAAGCCAATCCAGTACCTGTCTGTTAAGAAGCTCTACTATCCACCACCACATCCTGAGGGTCTTCAGGCCCGTCCTCGGAATCAAAAATTTCCCTTACTAATTGATCAAACTCCTGCAGTGCAGTGTCAGCTTCTTGTTCCCCCTGTCTGTCTCCTGCTAACTGCTCTTCCACATCACTTACCTCAGACACTTCACCTGATTGCCCTTGCAGGACTGCCCTCGTGCAATGGTTCAGGTGGTACCAGGTGGAGCGTCCTTCTACCTGAACTGCGGTGGGTGATGCCTTGGTCACCGTAAAGGGTCCCTCCCTTCTTGGCTCGTTCCACTTTCTCTGAAAAACTCGCAGGTAAACCTGGTCTCCTGGTTTAATCCGTCCTTCCCCTTGTACGGTCTCCGGCTCTTTCTGTTTTTCCTGGGCATAAATAGACCTATGTATCATAGTTAGCTGCTGCATGTATTGTTTCAATTCTATTTCCAATTGTTCCAAGCTAGGTCCCTTATATGGCCCTCTCCACTGGGGCACTGGCATGGGCCTCCCAGTGAGCATCTCATGCGGTGTCAGGCATGTTATTCGATTAGCTTGCATGCGGTAACTCATCAATGCTAACGGTAAAGCTTCGACCCAATTAAGTTTAGTGTCTGCACAAATTTTGTTTAGTTTGGCTTTCAGGGTTCCACTAATTCTCTCTACCATGCCCTGCGACTGAGGGTGGTATACACATCCAAATCTTTGCTTTATCCTCAGCGCCTGTAGTACCAGTTTGACCACTTTCTGGATAAAAGCTGAACCATTGTCTGAGCTAACTTCTGTAGGTATTCCAAACCTTGGGATCATTTCATTTGTCAGGAATTTTACCACTGTCTTTGCCCCTTGATCTCTTGAAGGTACCGCCTCCACCCATCTGCTAAATCGATCAATTACTACCAGCATGTATCTTTTCCCTCTCACTGTCTTTATCATGTCTACGTAATCGATCACTAGATGTTTAAATGGTCCTTCAGGTACAGGAATGTGACCTATTGGGGTTGTAATTCCCTTCCGAACATTATTTTGTGCGCATACCTCGCACTGTGACAAGACAAAGTCCACTGAAGCCTGTAAATAAGGTGACCAAAAACCATCCTTCTTTATTTTCTTTATCACTTCCCCCCTTGCACAATGGTCCATCCCATGCGCTTCTGAAATCAGAATCGTCAGTAGAGGGGTGGGTGCTACCAACAAACCGTCTTCCGTGCTCCACAAGCCTTCCGGGTTCTGCTTGGCCCCCCTTTTTCTCCACATTGTCTGTTCTGCCAAAGTTGCCTTACCTTGTATTTCAATTAGGTCCTCTACGTCAGGTTCTGGAGTTAGGCTTACCTGGGGGGCAATGACAGCTGAGGTACATCGAGATGCTTTTCTGGCTGCCTCGTCTGCAGCTTGATTTCCCTTTGTTATTACATCCTTTCCCTTTTTGTGTGCCTGGCATTTTACTATAGCCAATGCTTTAGGTTTCATTATGGCTTTTATTAAGTCTAGAATTTGCTGACAATGTTGTATGGGATCTCCATTACCTTTTTTAAAACCTCTCTGCTTCCACACTGCCCCGAACAAATGGCATACTCCATGAGCATATGACGAATCAGTATAGATATCTACTTTCTCACCTTCCATCATTTCACACGCAGCTGTCAGGGCTATGATTTCTGCTAGTTGGGCGGAACACGGTTGGGGACAGGACTCCATCCTAATAATCTTATAGCTCGACTGATCCTGCTGCACCACTGAGAACCCTGCATGATTTCCATCATAATCCCTATAACAAGAGCCATCTACGAACAGAACCTTTTTATCTATATCCTCTAGTGGTTCTGACCGTAAATCTGCTCTCAATTTTTCAAATGCCATCGTCTTCCCTACACAATCATGGGGTTCTCCTTCATAGTCTAAAGGGACAAAATCGGCTATATTACTGGTAGTGCATCTCTGTATAGTTATGTCAGGAAATGTCAATAACATCTGATAGGCTGCTATCCTGGCTGGCGTCAGCACAAATTTCCCCCTTTCTAGCAATTCTGCTACTTTGTGGTGTGTGTACAGAGTCACAGGATAGCCCAGGGTTACCGATGATGCCTTTTCATATGCATAGTACAGCGCCGCCAATCCTTGATAACAGGGTGGGTACCCCTGAGCCACCTCATCTAGTCTCGTACTGTAGTATGCTTTGCTTTTCCTGTGCCTGTCTCTTGTGTTAGAACCGCTGTGACATAACCCTCCTGTCGGTTTGATACATACAAATGAAAAACCTTCTCATAGTCAGGCAAAGCTAATGCTGGTGCTGACTGCAATTCCTGCTTAATAGTATTGAAAGCTATCTCCGCCTCTCCATTCTACTGTAAGCCGTTCTTCAAATTTGTATGTCCTGCTTCTTTCATTATCTTTCTCAAAGGTGCCACAATCTCAGCATATTCTCCTATCCAATCTGAGCTGTACCCTGCCATTCCCAAAAACGTCATCATCTGCCCTACAGTCTGGGGTTTTGAGGCCTTAGTTATTGCCTCAATCTGATCTGGTGCTATCGCCTTCACTCCCTTGGATATTACCCTGCCTAAGTATTCCACTTGCTGCGTGCAAAATTGCAGTTTCTTTTTGGATACTTTATGTCCTCCGCGCGCTAGTTTCTCTAACAGAGTTATAGTGTCCTGCTCACACTGTTCCTCGCTGTGGGAGCAAATCATCAGGTCATCCACATACTGTAACAATGTACTTTCCAATGGTATGCCCTCTAGGTCTGCCTTCAACACCTGATTAAGAACATGTGGTGAATGTTTAAACCCTTGCGGCATTCTGGTATAGGTATACTGAGCACCTCTGTAAGTAAATGCAAACAAATACTGACACTGATCGGCTAGAGGAATGCTGAAGAAAGCCGAACACAAATCAATCACTGAAAAGTAACTTGCTTCTGGTGGAACATTAGTCAAAAGCGTGTGTGGGTTGGGGACTACTGCTGGCCAGTCCTCTACCACGTCATTTACCGCTCGCAAATCATGCACCAATCTCCACTTAGATTTATCTGCTTTTAAGACCGGCAGCAATGGGGTATTGCATGGACTGTTTGTTCTTTCAAGCACTCCTATTTCAAGCAACTCCTGCACTGTCGACGTTATTCCCTCTTCTGCTTCTGGTCTTAGTGGGTATTGTGGTCTCCTGGGTGGAATTGCTCCGTTTTTCAGCCTTATTTCCACCGGACTAGCTGTTTTTATTTTCCCTACGTCCGTGTCATGCTGTGACCACAGAATAGACGGCAACTCATCTAACCTTTTATCTTTCTGCTGGCCTCAAAAATTTCCTTTCCCAGCAAGGGCATGTGTGGTTGGGAAGTTATTTCGACCTCCCTCACTGTCCCTACCATATCTACACTTACCATTATTTTAATACAATTGTTGTCTTCTGATATCCACACCTCTGGCGTGATTTTCCTCCACACTGTTACGGTTTCAGCACTCTTAACTAAAGGTCCTAAGTCTTTAGACTGATATCCATTATTTACCAACAATGTTATGTGGGGCGCAGCCTCCGGTATCCTGTACCATTTTTCTAAAAAGTTGTTCCACTTTACTTGTAAAGCTGCCCCTTGCTTTCCAATTATCACAGCCTCCCCGTCCAGGTGCTGTTGGGTACATACCTCCAGATGCCATTTCTCTTCTAACTCCCTGTTCTGAGTCTCGTCAAAAATCACTGTACAATGTAGCTCAGATTTGGGCATTACAGCCCTGGGTAATATAGCCTGCACGCCCTTTTTTCATTTTTCCCAGGTTTCCTGAATCTGATCTGCGATGTCTCCTATCCAAAAGACATTAGCCTTCTTGTCTTCTCGCACTATCAATTGAGCCCCTGCTCTTTTCACACTCAGCCCATTTCTGGTGCATTCTAATTTTAATTCCAGTTTCAATAAGGCATCTCTGCCTAACAAATTAATCGGAGTTCCTTTAAATACTAGCACCGGCAAAACAATTTCTTTATTTCTCATTTTCAACCGCACTGGAGCCCTGCACTGTGTCAACTGTGTTTTCCCCGAGAACCCTACCGTCTTAATAAACTTTCCTGACATGGGAAGGTGAAGGGCATACTGTGGCTGTACGCAAGTGTACGTGGCTCCAGTATCTATCATCATTGGTGTCAGTTGCCCTTCTAACATAACCTGAACAATGGGTTCCTCGTCTGCCTCCCTTGTTATCATTGGGTAATGTCCCTTCCCACTCAAGTTCTCAGGGCACCCCTAATACCTCACATAGGGGTTCACAGGTCCGCTTGGGCCTGTGGGGGCTGGTCCTTGGCTAAACTTTAGTTCCCTTCTTATCGGTTCCTGCTGGTGTGTGACAGGCCATAGTACAAACGGACAATCTCTTTTCATGTGACCTGGCTGATTACATCCCCAGCACAATCTCTCTACCTCTCTTTCCCCCTGTTTCCTCACTGGTCCCCTCTGCCCATAGCTCCTCTGTCCCCCTCCTTGGGACTTCCAGTCCTGTCTGGGCTGTTTAAATTTAGTCTGTTCCTGATAGGGCATTTGTGGGAATGCTCCCTCAAAGACAATTATTGGCATGGGGTTTTCCAGCCCTTGTCTTACAGTATGATCGGTCCCTCCATATATAGCAGTGCTTTGTCCAGTTCGATGGCTGTACTCGAACTGGTGGTTGCTGGCAGCATCTTTTTGTTTTTCTCTTTTTCCTTTTTGAGTTCTTCGAGCTGCATTTGTATTAACTTTTTTTGCACCTCTTCCTGCTGCTCAGCCAACCTTCGTTTGTCTTTCCGGTATTTCTCAACCGCATGGACTACGTGGTCTCTAAATTCTTGTGGGGTCATTGACGTCAGCCCAGCCACTTCCTCCAGTTTGGATTTTACTTGTGGAGGCATTGCATCCAAAATGCTATGTCGGAACAGTGAGGTCATAAATAAGCTATTCTCCACCTCTTGCTCAGTCTCCAGTCTCCACCTTTTCAACTGGTTTTCTACGTAGGCTGCTGGGTTTTCAGTGTCTCCCAGTGGATCCCCTTTTAAGGCTTTGGGGTCCACTTTGGGTGGATAAAACTTTCTGAGGGCCTGCCATACCCTCTGCCTCACTCTGTCAAACCCATCTCCATCAGTTCTTGGGTCGCTCGAGTTTACTATGCCAGCCATTTCCATTAGTTTGTTAAATTTGGAGGTTCCCATCAACCTTATCAACAGTGCCTTCAAATCTCCCATAGCCAATAATCGTCCCGCTGTTTCTTCTTCAAAGGCTCTAATCCATTTCCCTGCTCCTTCATGTAAATTGGGCAGAGTGTTTTTCAGCCCTTCTAGGTCCTGGGATCCCCAAGGGATATACTGCACTTGTCCTGATCCTTTTACTAACAACGGCATCATTCTTCCTCCTTCTTCCCACCTGCCCTGGCTCTCCTCCTCACCTGACTCCCCATCTGTCTCAGGGTATGTCTTTACTGCCTCCCACACAAATGTCTCCGGGGTGCTGCTCTTCCCTCGGTCTCCCTGTGGAGTCCTTCCTTTCTGTCTTGACTCAATACTTGGTTGGCCCCTGGAGTATTTTTCGCATCTCTCATGGCAATCCCCTCTCAGTAACTTATCTAGCTCTCTCTCTACTTCCGCAAGTCGCTCCCCTACTGCCTCCTTCTCCTCTTCTAGGTTCCTGCCTCCTACCTCTTCCCCACAAGTTCTCGTATCCTCTCTCTTTCCACTTCTCTTGCTCCTCCAATGAGACACTTTCTCTTTCTTCCTGTCCTGATGAGCCACTTTCTTTTCTAGTCTGTTTTATTTCTATGGTATAACCGATACTCCTCATACTCCTTTTCCTCTCTCAAGTATTTCATCCGTTCAATCTCTTCTCCCATTTCTCTCTGTACCTGTTCTATCTTTATCCTTTCTGCCTGTATCTCCTTCCATATCGCCGCTTTTTCCTTCTCGTATTGTTTTTTGTCCTCCTCATTATCCCAAACCTGTACTTCTCCCTGCATGTTTAATGTTCCCGTCAGCAGGGGGCACTGCTTAGGGGTTCCTTCCTCATTATAGGGAGGGGGCTTTTCTGTTTCTTTCGCATCCGGGTACGGAGCCGAAGCCAGCTTCTCACCGTACCCTCCTCTCTCTCTAACAGGCTGTTTCTCCAGCACCTTAGTGTCTTCCTCGCTTGTAATCAATATTCTACCTGTCCTCCTCAGCCTTTCCCCCTCCGTTCTGAAGAGTTTTAGCACTTCCATTTCTCGTTCTCTTTTTTGCCCTCTTTCCTTAGATTTATCTTTTGGTTTGTAACTTTTAATTAGTCCCTCCATTTCTACGTACAAACTTACATCAAACGTTCCTTCTCTTGGCCACTTTGTGACTAGGTTTTTGGTTCTTTTTCCCATTTTTCTGAAGTTTTTGTGATCTCATTTTTAATTAACGGTAATTTTTTGCTCAGAATCTCTACTGCTGTTCCTTTACCTGTCATGTTATTCTCTCTTTTTAAGGTATTTCAGAGGTTCACAGTTTGTTTACTGGATAATATTATTTACTCTAATTCTACACCTAGTCCTAGTCTAACACCACGTGGACTTTTTCTTCCTATAACACCACGTGGACTTTTTCTTAACTAAACTTACTCTAATTCTACGCCTAGTCTATTTTCCTTTCCCTGCCCGTTCAGCCCTTCGTTTCATATGAAGCGGTACTCATAGGGATTTACCAACACCACGTGGAATTTTTCTTAACTTCTTATTAACTTATTTGTACTTACCCTCACTGCAGTGTTCTTGATCAATCCTCTGAGCCTCCTGTTAACCCCCAATTCTGCCAGATTCTTTGGACCGGAGAGACCCTTCGGCAGTGGTTCCACACTTCTGAGACTCCAAGACCTCCCCAAAGCCAACAGAATTCTTAGTCCAAATTGTCGCGAAAAGCGCTTACCTTTTGTTTGGGTGCACCCTTAATTCTGTTAGCCTTGTGGGGGCACCTAGAGGACTGGGAAGCGTCCCCAATCTGCCGTTTCCTTTCCGCGGGTCTCTTTCTGGTCCTGCCGCGGTCGCCAATTTTGTCGTGGTTTCTCGTGCCTCACAAATGACCAAGAGACGCAGAAGATTCTTCAAGAAGGGTTAAACTTTAATTTGCAAATCAAAGCTGAGACAGTCATTGAGCTAGTCGCTGATTGCCCACCGATCCCCGGACACAGCATTTTTTATAGCAATCTCCTGGTCCAGTTGCTATAGTTGCATATCACACGTACATCTTGTCCCTATTGTTTCTACCCATTGACTTAATCATGTTCTAATCTACATCTCTTTAGCTCTTTAGCTACCTCTCATTAACACACCATTGTCTTCTACATTCTTAAGATTTCATTCTCCTACACATGCATATCAAATAGCAAGTTTCAAAACTGACTTCATAGTTTTGGTAAATTTATACTTTTATACTCCAATAAATGAGAAAGTGAAACAACGTCTTAATAAGCTGGTAAGGAAGGCGGGCTCTGTCGTGGGCAAAGTACTGGAGAGTTTAACATCGGTAGCTGAGCGAAGGGCGCTGAGTAGGCTACGGTCAATTATGGATAACTCTGAACATCCTCTACATAGCACCATCCAGAGACAGAGAAGCAGTTTCAGCGACAGGTTACTATCGATGCAATGCTCCTCAGACAGGATGAAGAGGTCAATAATCCCCAATGCCATTAGGCTTTACAATTCTACCACCAGGACTTAAGAACTTTTTAAAAGCTATTATTAATGCTTTTTGAGATAGTGATTTAGATGCATATCATATTTTTTACTGAGTTAAGTATTGTATGTAATTAGTTTTGCTACAACAAGTGTATGGGACATTGGAAAAAAAGTTGAATTTCCCCATGGGGATGAATAAAGTATCTATCTATCTATCTATCTATCTATCTATCTATCTATCTATCTATCTATCCATCTATCTATCTATCTAACTACATCAGAAGTTGTTTATTGAACAGTAAAGGTCTCTCCAAAATGACCACAATGGAAAGCCGTGGAAACACATTTGCAGATGAAACTGCAATAAGGGCAGGAAGCGAAGGAATAGAAGAAAACCTGATAACTGAAAATATAGAAACCAAGTTGAACTCTGTATCCCAGACTAAAATACAAGATATTTGAGAAATGCTAAATGAATGCTGAGACCAAGAGAAGTGGTCCTGCATGGAAAATGGTGGGTTTTTAAAAGACGATAGAGGATGGACGTATAGCATTAGTCATAGACTAGTGGCCTTAACTGTACTGCTTCCTTATCTGGCTCAGCAGATTAATTCTCTAGGACACACTGGAGTGCCAAAGATGATTCCCAATGGTGGTGGAATCCAAAGCTCAGTATGCAAGCTCAGCAAACAGTTGAAAGATGTATGACATGCCTGAAAGCAAACCCTGGATCAATGGAAAAACTACCTCAACTAAGTTCTCCTGCCCCAGCTGGCCCATTTTTACATCTACAAGTAGGATATTGAGATGTTCTAGTAACAGCAGACGAATTTTCAAGATAGATGGAAGCCATCCCGGGAAGAAAGGCTACAGCCACACACACAACCAAAGTTCTAATTAAGGGGTATATTCCTAGGTAAGAGTTGCCATACAACATTGACTGTGACCAAGGAACACACGTCACTGGAAATGCTTGTCAAGAATTATGTTGACTGATAAACATTGAACGGTCTTCTCATTGCCCATATCGTACAGAGTCATCAGGGCAAGCTGGAAGAATGAATGGCAGCATCAAACAATGGCTGACCAAGTATCATGAGGAAGGAGTACCATGGCCTACAGCTCCTCCTCTGGTTCTATACAGCATCAGAGCAGCCCCAAACAAGAAAACGAAACGGAGTCCTTTGAAGTGGTAACGGGGTAACCTCTGCCTGTACTGGGAACTCTTGATCTCAGAGAGGTTGCTATACATGTTATGGAAGACGGTTTAGTTGATTATTGTGTGAAACTAACCCAAGCCGTTCAGTCTGCTTCCCAACAGGATTTTGCTGCCTGGGAGTGTTTTATCAGGAGGATACACCCTGATTCCTACCAAGTGGGTCCTGGTCAAGAAACCACGTAAGGAACCACTGGGAGCTTGGTGAGAAGGTCCTTACCAAGTACTGTTAAGGTGGAAGGGAAAAGTAGGTGGATACCTGCCAACCACTGAAAGTGAGTGAAAGCAACACCTGATTAAGGCAATTGCTGTGGGAAGACTTAAAGCACCAATATAATTATTGAACATTAAGCATTTTATTTTGATGTTTGCTGTAGTTATATGTTTACCTACTTTCCCTACTCATGACGTGCTGGTTGAAATGACTCATAATGTATGCTCATCAGTATCACATGAACATGCAGGTGCAGTTAATAATTCAAATAGTTGGGAATGTCAATACATACCACGTACTTCAAAGTACTCACCAATGTTAGGGACACCTGCAGATCCAGCACGAGCACATAGTTCCCTTTTCATTGAACATTCCAGTGATGGCGACGTAGGTACTGTACCTGTGGTTCTGACAAGCAATATGAGCACACAATGGCAATAACCCCCACATATCATCTGAAACTGAGTCACTTATGTGAATACAATCAACATGATTTGTGAAATGACTCATCTGACCTTCTGTATTATAGTCCCAGACATAACTATTTTGACTGACCACACTGGTAAAGAAGTTGCTAAACTACACCAAATGGACAAATGGGATTTCTTTAATTGGATTCATTTCAGTTTTGGAAGCTGGGGTTACTCAATATTAAAAAGTCATTAATACTCATATTAATATACATCATCACAAAATACATTTTTTTATCTATTTAAAGGCGATCATCACCGGAATAATGCAAACTTGTCTAAATGCTCTTGATGTATCCAATAATTACATAATGCTATAAATGCTTTTAAGAACATGTATATCCTTTTATATTGTACAACTGAAGTAGTTATTGATTACTCTGTGATACAGATAGTTTAAATTTTCTGCCTCTTGAATTTTCAGATGTAATAATTCTAAATGTGTGATTTAGAACCAAAGGGAAGGGGCGGTTGTTGGAATCAGTTGTTTCATGTTTTAATAAGATATTAGTTGAATTAATGCAAGACTAAAATCGTAGTTTTTACTGATACACAATTTATATTTTAACAAACGTCTATTTTTCCACAATATGTGGTGTGTGTCTCCACCTGCTGGCAGAAAATGGTTATAGCATATACAGAACGGGTTGTTAACTTTTTATTTTTCATGGCTAAGAGTCAGCAGATTACGCACGTCCTATGACTATGCAACTCTTTATTGTTTCCTTCTTATCTCATGAACTTGTCTTTTCTGAAGCATAAAGAAGCCAATGCTACAAAAGCCCATTCTTTGTTTCATTTTTTTGTTTTCTCTTGTTTCTCTCTTCCTTTGTCTTCTCCGATTCATATGCTTTATATCTGTTTCTTTGTTTAAACTTTAAAATAAACGATCATGAAGGAACAATTTTACACCCATTCTTGGACTACCAAAGGAACCTGGGCATCAGAAAAATCACCACACTCCCTTCTGATTCAGTATCGATTCTGATAAACGATCTTTAGCGTTCTCTCTCCACAGAAGCTGCCTGATGCTGAGTGACATCACATCCTTGCTTTTATATGCTAATCCTCTTGAACTGAATGCTAACATCACATCTGATTTGCTCACCACCTGCTCAACCTGCAAACTAACCTTTAAGGAATCCTGTACAAGGACTCCCAAGTCCCATTGCACCTCAAATTTTTGAATTTTCTCTCCATTTAGAAACGAATCTATGCTTTTATTTCTTCCATACACTTCCCAACACTGTATTCTATCTGCCACTTCTCCTAATCTGCCAATGTCCTTCTGTAGCCTCATCAACACAATCTGCCCCTCCACCTATCTTTGTATCATCCGCAAACTTGGCCTCAAGGCTATCAATTCCATCATCTAAATCATTGACATGTAACATAAAAAGAAGCAGCCCCAACATAGACCCATAGACCCCTTTGAAACACGACTAGTCACCGGCAGCCAACCAGAAAAAGCTCTGTTTATTCCCACACTTTGCCTTCTTCTGTTCCGTCAATGCTCCATCCATACTATGTCTTTCCTGTACCACCATGGGCTCCTAACTTGTTAAGCAGCCTCATGTGTGTCAGCTTATCAAAGGCCTTCTGAAAATCTAAGTACACAATACCTACCAATTCTCTTTATCTATCATACTTTTTATTTGAATAGATTTGTCAGGCAATATTTTCCTTTCAGGAATCCATGAAAGCCTATTTTATCATGTGCCTCCAAGTACCCTGAAAGCACATCCTTAACAATCGACTCCAACATACTCTTAACCACTGAGGTCAGGCTAACTGGCCTATAATTTCTCTGCTTCTGCCTCTCTCCCCTCTTGAAGTGGACTGACATTTGCAATTTTCCAGTCCTCCAGAATCATCCCAGAATCCCTTGATTCTTGAAAGATCATTACTTTGCCTCCAGAATCTCTTCAGTCTTCAGCCACCTCTTTCAGAATCCTGCTATGTAGATCATCTGGTCCAGGTGACTGACCTGCCTTCGGACTTTTCAGATTCACAAGCACCTTTTCTCTTGTAATAGCAGCTCCACACACTTCAGCCCCCGATACTCTTGAACATCGTGCATACAGCTGGCATCTTCCACAGTGAAAACTGAGGCAAAATACAGAAAATATGAAGTAATTTATTAAATGCAAACGAAAGCCTAAATAAAAAGAAGAGAGAGTGCAAGACTGATTGTGGTTTGGATGTTCAAAGCAAAAATAAAACATCATGATAGGGAGGTGGAGGAAAAGATGAAAAGAATCTGATGGAGTATTTTTTAAAAGGGAAGGGTCATGGAAAGAGAAGCAAGAATACCTGGATATGAATTAGGCAACACCTTTAAATTCCACCCTGTACCTTCTTTAATCAGAGATGGTAAACCACACTGTCGGGGGGGGGGGAGAATGAGTGGGATTGTGTGGACCAGGAGAAGATGCGGCTGGAGGATTAAAAATAAAAGGAATGCAATTGTGGAAGGGAACTAGCAGCAGAATCAGAATTGGGAAAGACAGAGGGGCAGCAAAGGGATGGAATTTCGTTCCAAACATCAGACTTGACTGGGACACCATTTACTTCAAGCACAGCAGGGACAGTAGTTTAAGCACAAACCCGAGGCCAAACAGATATTGATCTGCAGATAATGGAACAAGTGATGTCACTAGCTGCTACATGGAACCTTCAGAAAACAAGTGGAGCGAAATATCGAAGACCGAATACAGACGAGCCAACTGTCCACACCTGCTAACCAACAGACCAAGTGGAACTGGAATTCTCAGCAATATGATAATTTACTAGTTGGAGTTAAAAATAATGTACTTTATTTGCTCAATTATCTATCTGGCTTTGATGGGATACCAAGCAAATTCTGACAAAGCAAATTTGCAACAAGAGGACAGAAAAATTCCCCCGGCAAACAAGAAATCACTGAAGATCGTACAAAGACCATTATGTCAGCAAAACAACTATAACGGTCCAGTAATATTGATCATTTCTGACGTTGTGCCACTACATCTAGCATGGGTCAATTCGTATGCTGAAATTGCTTGGACCCCCCACTAGTCTGCTGAAGGGCAACAAGAACTTCAGCGACCCTGTGATTCTTAATCAAGAAGAGCAGAAAGCTTTTCAAACTCTAAAGGTGACATTAAGTACTGCAGCTGCATCAGGAATCCCTGACACGGGATGACCAATTACCCTGTATGTAGGCGAGAAGTGCGGCTACATGATGGCAGTTTTAACTCAAGAAAATGGTGAGAAACTATGTCCCTTTGGCTTCTTTTTCTCTCCCAAATTGGAGAATGTAGAATTAGGATGGAGTTCTGGTCTACGAGTAGTGCAGTCAACCTACCTGGCTATCATTATTGTTTCTAACATCATGTTAGACATTTAAATAAATTTTAAATATTTGGTGTCAGCATTTAGTGCATACTTTACTGAATATGAACAGGGCCTGTCAAGTGACAGCTGCGTTGTGGTCCAAGTGGTCTACTGTTCTTGAGGCACCAATTATCATCATTCAGCAAGCAAGTCCAGCAAATCCAGCTGTTGCCAGTGGACATGGGAGACCATGATGATCATGACTGTGTACGAACAATAACTTGACAACAAGATGCAAATTACTATAAGGTGGTGCCTTTTATGAACACAGTTCTGATTCTGTACACTGATGGCTCCTCAACCATTGAGGGAGGAATTCAATTGGCCAGTTTGGCTGTTGTCAGAGAAAATGAAGTGATGGTCTCAGGAAGCACGGCCCCTGGTACCTCTGCACAACGGGCAGAACTGAAAGCTTTGATTGAAGCCTGTAGCTAACAGAAGGAAGATCAACTGACATCTACACTGATTCAGAGACATTCATGACTTTAGAAACTTATAGAGACAAAGAGGATTTCTTAAAGTCATGGAAACTCCAATCAAGAACAGGCAACTAGTACGAGAGCTTATGGAAGTGATACAGCTACCAACTACATAAAGGGCAGCAACAGAAGTAAGAACGAAACTAGAAGAAATAGAAGAAAACCTGATAACTGAAACCATGGATGCAACATGAATTCAGCAAAGGTGGGTCCCGTTTGACAAATTTACTGGAGTTCTTTGAAGATCTAACAAGCGCAGTGGATAGAGGGGAACAGATGGATTTTATTTACTTAGATTTCCAGAAGGCATTCGATAAGGTGCCACATAAAAGACTTACCTATGAAATAAGGACACATAGATTTGGGGTGATATATGAGCACATATAGAGAATTGGTTAACCAATAGAAAGCAGAGAGTTGGGATACATAGGTGTTTCTCTGGTTGGCAATCTGTGGTGAGTGGTGTGCCACAGGGGTCGATGCTGCGACCGCAACTGTTCATGATATACTTAACGATCTGGAAGAGGGGACTGGGTATAGTGTATCTAAATTTGCCGGTGACACTAAATTCAGTGGAAAAGCAAATTGTGCCAAGGATACAGAGACTGCAGAGAGATATAGACTGGTTAAGTGAGTGGGCAAGGGAGATGGAGTACAACGTTGGCAAATGTGAGGTCATCCACTTTGGAAGGAAAAACGGAAGATCAGATTATTATTTAAATGCTGCTGTACAGAAGGACTTGGGGGTGCTTGTGCATGAATCACAAAAGGTTGGTTTGCAGGTGCCACAGACTATCAAGAAAGCAAATGGCATTCATTGCTAGAAGGATTCAATTTAAGAGCAGGGAGGTTATGCTGCAACTGTATAGGGTACTGGTGAGGCTGCACCTGCAGATCTGGTCTCCTTACTTGAGGAAGGATGTACTGTCTTTGGAGGTGGTCCAGAGGAGGTTCACCAGGTTGATTCCAGAGATGAGGGGTTTCGACGATGAGAAGAGATTGAGTCACCTTGGACTGTAGTCGCTGGAATTCAGAAGGATGAGAGGAGATCTTATAGAAACATATAAAATTATGAAAGGAGTAGATAAGATAGAGGCAGGGAAGTTGTTTTCACTAAGGGACATAGCCTCAAGATTTGGGGGAGTAAATGTAGGACGGAGATGAGGAGGAACTGCTTTTCCCAAAGAGTGGCAAATCTGTGCCCAATGAAGCAGCAGTACTGATTCCTTGGTAAATATATTTAAGATGAGGTTGAATAGATTTTTACATTGTAGGGGAATTAAGGGTTGTGGGGAAAAGGCCGGTAGGTGGAGATGAGTCCATGACCACATCAGCCAAGATCTCATTGAATGCCGGAGCAGGTTTGATGGGCCAGATGGCCTACTCCTGCTCCTATTTCTTATGTTCTTATGGAAACCAAGTTTAACTCTGTATCACCGATGAATTAGAAAATGGAAAATTAATGTTGAGACCAAGAGAAGTGGCCCTGGATGGAAAATAGTGGGGTGTTAAATGATGATGGAGTATGGAGATATGGCACTAGTCATATACTAGTGGCCCCAACTGAACTGGTTCCTTATCCAGCTCAGCAAATACACTTTCTAGGACACATTGGAGTGGAAAACATGATAGACAGAGTCTTCCCATGGTCGTGGAGTCCGAGGTTAAGGATTCACAAAGTGCTGAGAGATGTATGACATGCCAGAAAACAAACCCAGAATCAACAGGAAAAACTACCTCAACTAACTCTTGCCTCACTTGGTTCATCTTCACATCTACAAGTGAACTACTTTATTTTACCAAAGTGCCAAGAGTATTCAGATGTCCTAGTAATAATGGACAAATTTTTAAGATATGTGGAAGCTATCACAGCAAGAAAAGCAATGGCCTGACACACAGCCAAAACTCTCATTATGGACTGTAGTTCTAGATGGGGATTACCATGCCACGTTGACTCTGACCAAGGAACACGAGTCACTGGAAATGTTTGCCAAGAATTATGTCAAACTAATAAACATTAAATATACTTTTCATTGCCCATATCATACAGAGTCATCAGGGCATGTTGAAAGAATGAATGGGATAATTAAACAACAGCTGACTAAGTATCACAAGGAAGGAGTACCATGGCACACAGCTCTTCCTTTGGTTTTATGCAGCCTAAAAGCAACCCCAAATAAGAAAACAAAACTGACTATTTTGTTGGCCAGAAACAATTACAGTCTACAAATCAGTGAATTTGAATGAATCAAGGTCAGTGGAAGTAGAAAAGTGAATTATCTTTGCTCTTGCCATGTGCTTCAAGGAATGGAGGCTGCCATTTTGTGAAGCTGCTCTGTAACCTGCACCTTGTGAACTACTTGAGAACTGATTCTTGCTCGGAGATCATCTAATCAGTGCAGTTGAACGTGGGCACAAGGAGTTTCCGCTATTAACCTGTTAAGTGTGAGATCATTCTCAAATGAGATATGTATTTTGTACAACGACAGGTTTGCAGAATTAATCTCATTATCTTAGCCCAGTGTCCAATGACCTGGTTCGACTGGAATGAACCAGAGTCGAAGAGAACAAAAGAAGTCACCTAAGGCATGAAGTTGTGCAGCCTTTGGACTACATTTGGAGAAGGAAGGCTCAGAATTGGAGTGGGAGTGCGGCGGGAGCCATTTTGATTTTTTCTTCTTCTTATCCGAATTAAGAGAGGCGGGACTGCACAGGCGTGTGACGTCAGGCAGTGAAATGCAGAAGATTTAAAAGGAACACAGCCTTATACAGCGGGCAGTGGAGTGAGCTGGGAGTAAAGTAAAGTCTTAAGGGCTTTGGCTCAACGAGCTTAGGCGGAAACGGGTGAGGCAAGGTAGTTTTAGGTTTCAGGTTTTTCTGTTATTTGAGGAAAGGGGGAAGTATGAGTGTGAGGGCAGCTTGTTGTTCTCGGTGTCGGATGTGGGAGGTCCTGGAGTCTCCTAGCTTCCTGGATGTCCACATCTGCACAAGGTGCGCCGAGCTGCGGCTCCTAAGGGACCGTGTCAGGGAACTGGAGCTGCAGCTCGATGACACTCATCTGGTCAGGGAGAGTGAGGAGTTGATAGAGAGGAGTTACAGGCAGCTGGTCACACCGGGACCACGAGAGGCAGACAAGTGGGTCATGGTTTGGAAGGCGAAGGGGAAGAGTCAGGTACTAGAGAGTACCCCAGTGGCTGTGCCCCTTGACAATAAGTACTCCTGTTTGAGTACTGTTGGGGGGGAGGAGAGCCTACCTGGGGGAAGCAACGGTGGCCATGCCTCCGGCACAGAGTCCGGCCCTGTAGCTCAGAAGGGTAGGGAAAGGAAGAGGAAGGCAGTAGTAATAGGGGACTCGATAGTTAGGGGGTCAGACAGGTGATTCTGTGGACGCAGTCAGGAGACCCGGATGGTGGTTTGCCTCCCTGGTGCTAGGGTCTGGGATGTTCCTGATCGCATCCAAGATATCCTGAAGTGGGAGGGTGAGGAGCCAGAGGTCGTGGTACATATAGGTACCAATGACATAGGTAGGAAAAGGGAAGAGGTCCTGAAAGGAGAATATGGGGAGTTAGGGAGGGAGTTGAGAAGGACCGCAAAGGTAGTAATCTCGGGATTACTGCCTGTGGCACGCGACAGTGAGAATAGGAATGGAATGAGATGGAGGATGAGGGATTGGAGCAGCGGGCAGGGATTCAAGTTTCTGGATCATTGGGACCTCTTTTGGGGCAGGTATGACCTGTACAAAAAGGACAGGTTGCACTTGAATCCTGGGGGGGGGGGGCCAATATCCTGGCAGGGAGATTTGCTAAGGCTACTGGGGACACTTTAAACTAGAATGGTTGGGGGGTGGGAATCAAATTGAAGAGACTAGGAGAGAGGAGGTTAGTTCACAAATAGAGAAAGCTAGTAGATAGTGTGCGAGGGAGGATAGACAGGTGATAGAGAAGGGGAGAACTCAGACCGAAGATCTAGGGGAGAAGGAAGAAAAAGATAATAAAGTTGTTTGCACTGTTAGGGATAAACAGAGAGTAAGAGGTGGAGAGTTTCTTAAATGCATCTATTTTAATGCTAGGAGCATTGTAAGAAAGGTGGATGAGCTTAGAGCATAGGTTGATAACTGGAAATATGATGTTGTAGCTATTAGTGAAACATGGTTGCAGGAGGGGTGTGATTGGCAACTAAATATTTCTGGATTTCATTGCTTTAGGTGTGATAGAATTGGAGGGGTAAGAGGGGGAGGTGTTGCATTGCTTGTCAGAGAAAATATTACAGTGGTGCTCTGGCAGGATAGATTAGGGGGGTCATCTAGGGAGATTACTTGGGTGGAATTGAGGAATGGGAAAGGTGTAGTAACACTTATAGGGGTGTATTATAGACCACCTAATGAGGAGCGAGAATTGGGGAGCAAATTTGTAGGGAGATAGCAGATATTTGTAGTAAACAAAAGGTTGTGATTGTGAGAGATTTTAATTTTCCACACATAGACTGTGAAGCCCATTCTGTAAAAGGGCTGGATGGTTTGGAGTTTGTAAAGTATGTACAGGATAGTTTTTTGCAGCAATACATAGAGGTACCAACTAGAGAAGGGGCAGTGTTGGATCTCCTGTTAGGGAATGAGATAGGTCAGGTGACGGAGGTATGTGTTGGGGAGCACTTCGGGTCCAGTGATCACAATGACATTAGTTTCAATATAATTATGGAGAAGGATAGGACTGGACCCAGGGTTGAGATTTTTGATCGGAGAAAAGCTAACTTTGAGGAGATGCGATAGGATTTAGAAGGAGTGGATTGGGACAATTTGTTTTATGGGAAGGATGTAATAGAGAAATGAAGGTAATTTAAAGGTGAAATTCTGAGGGTACAGAATCTTTATGTTCCTGTTAGGTTGAAAGGTAAGGTTAAAAATTTGAGAGAGACATGGTTTTCAAGGGATATTGGAAACTTGGTTCGGAAAAAGAGGGAGATCTACAATAAATATAGGCAGCATGGAGTAAATGAGATGCTCAAGGAATATAAAGAATGTAAAAAGAATCTTAAAGAAATTAGAAAAGCTAAAAGAAGATACGAGGTTGCTTTGGCAAATAAGGTGAAAATAAATCCAAAGGGTTTCTACAGTTATATTAATAGCAAAAGGATAGGGAGGGATAAAATTGGTCCCTTAGAGAATCAGAGTGGACAGCTATGTGTGGAGCAAAAAGAGATGGGGGAGATTTTGAACAATTTCTTTTCTTCGGTATTCACTAAGGAGAAGGATATTGAATTGTGTGAGTTAAGGGAAACAAGTAGGGTAGTTATGGAAAATATGATGATTAAAGAAGAGGAAGTACTGGCATTTTTAAACAATATAAAAGTGGATAATTCTCCGGGGCCTGACAGGATATTCCTTTGGACCTTGAGGGAAGTTAGTGTAGAAATAGCAGGGGCTCCGACAGAAATATTTCAAATGTCATTAGAGACGGGGATGGTGCTGGAGGATTGGCGTATTGCTCATGTGGTTCCATTGTTTAAAAAGGGTTCTAAGAGTAAACCTAGCAATTATAGGCCTGTAAGTTTGACATCAGTGGTGGGTAAATTATTGGAAAGTTTTCTTAGAGATGGTATATATAATTATCTGGATAGATAGGGTCTGATTAGGAACAGTCAACATGGATTTGTGCATGGAAGGTCATGTTTGACAAATCTTATTGAATTTTTTGAAGCGATTACTAGAAAAGTTGACGAGGGTAAAGGAGTGGATGTTGTCTATATGGACTTCAGTAAGGCCTTTGACAAGGTTCCACACAGAAGGTTAGTTAGGAAGGTTCAATCATTAGGTATTAATATTGAAGTAGTAAAACGATTCAACAGTGGTTGGATGAGAGATGCCAGAGAGTAGTGGTGGATAACTGTTTGTCAGGTTGGAGGCCGGTGACTAATTGTGTGCCTCATGGATCTGTACTGAGTCCAATGTTGTTTGTCATATACATTAATGATTTGGATGATGGGGTGGTAAATTAGATTAGTAAGTATGCAGGTGATACTAAGGTAGGTGGCGATGTGGATAATGAAGTAAGTTTTCAAAGCTTGCAGAGAGATTTAGGCCAGTTAGAAGAGTGGGCTGAACGATAGCAGATGGAGTTTAATGCTGATAAGTGTGAGGTGCTACATTTTGGTAGGACTAATCAAAATAGGACATACATGGTAAATGGTAGGGCATTGAGGAATGCAGCAGAACAGAGTGATCTAGGAATAATGGTGCATAGTTCCCTGAAGGTGGAATCTCATGTGGATAGGGTGGTGAAGAAAGCTTTTGGTATGTTGGCCTTTATAAATCAGAGCATTGAGTATAGGAGTTGGGATGTAATGTTAAAATTGTACAAGGCATTGGTGAGTCCAAATTTGGAGTATTGTGTACAGTTCTGGTCACCGAATTATGAGGAAAGATGTTGACAAAATAGAGAGAGTACAGAGGTGATTTACTAGAATGTTACCTGGGTTTCAGCATCTAAGTTACAGAGGAAGGTTGAACATGTTAGGTCAGCATAGAAGGTTGAGGGGGGACTTGATAGAGGTATTTAAATTTATGAGGGGGATAGATAGAGTTGAAGTGGATAGGCTTTTTTTCCATTGAGAGTAGGGGAGATTCAAAAAAGAGGACATGAGTTGAGAGTTAAGGGGCAAAAGTTTAGGGGTAACACGAGGGGGAACTTATTTAGAGAGTGGTAGCTGTGTGGAACGAGCTTCCAGTAGAAGTGGTAGAGGCAGGTTCGATTTTGTCATAAAAAAAAATTGGATAGGTATATGGACAGGAAAGGAATGGAGGGTTATGGGCTGAATGCAGGTAGGTGGGACTAGGTGAGAGTAAGCGTTCGGCATGGACTAGAAGGGCTGAGATGGCCTGTTTCCATGCTGTAGTTGTTATATGGTTATATACATACAATGGGGGGAGGGGTGTTACAGGTCAGTCAGATGCCCATGGAGATTCAATTGGAACCATGAGGGACATATGGCCAGTATCGACTCCTTTTCCGGGTATTACCTTTTCTATTCTTTGATTGTTCACAGAGGGTCAGGAAAACCTAGCACCCAGCTTTGCTAGCACACAGGTTTGCGGTTGTGTGAATTCATGTGCTCTTCAGTTGAGAGACTAACGTTATATGTCGGTAATTACAGATTCGCTCTGTGCCTGTCTGATCACCATTACTAAGGGGTAATCCTTGTAACAGAATGGTGTTGCTGGGTTGGCCTGAGGATAAATGCCTTCGCTGATTCAGTGGGAGACTCAAATCGAACCACGAGGGTAAGGTACAGAGAGATGTGAGGCTGGGTAATTAGCGATTACTAATTCAGGATGAAGAATCCTGTCACGGTCCGGTCCGGGTACTCCGCATTCCGGTTATTTCTTTTTCCCCATGTTCCACTGGGCGCCTTGATTGAGGCACCTGATCCTCATTTTGCATCTGCAACATAAATAGCTCAGGGGGTCCAGCTCTTCCTTTGGGGCATGGGTGAGAGAACACAGGTCAGGGTATTTTTTAGCTTTCTTAAGTGGTACAGGGTTTTATATAGGATATGATGGATAAACAGAAATAGGGTACTAGGATGGGGAGGATAAAGTGTAGGTTAGGGTAAGTGTATGTGTGCGATTGGGTGAAGGGATTTAGAATGTGAGTCTATCGCATACTCTGGAACAGAAGGAGGCAGTAATGCACCATTAAGCTGGGTGCCAACCGCCGTAAAACAAGACGGGGTGGGGGGGGGGGGGGAGAGAGAGAGAGAGCTCTTCCTTTGCTGGACCGTCATCAGAAACTCACACCAAGAAGCTCGTCACCAGAAACACATCACCAGAAGCCAGTTAACAGAAACTTGTCACCGGAAGCCAGGCCAGCGTATTTCGGCTCCGGGCTGCTGAGAAGTCTGGACCATTATCGGAGCCACTGAGAATCGTGGACTCTAAGTTGCTTTGGTGCCTGTGACTGCTCAGTGAACTCAGTCATTTTCAGGTCCAGCTGAGTTGCCAGCTGTTTGCCACTGCTTTGAGTAAGGTACGAATTCTGTTGTTTTCGTGGCTGGCGGAGACTTGCTAGTCATTCACTGCCACTCCGAGCAAAGATACGAATGGACTGTTGTGTGATTTTTCTCTCCTTGTTGTCCAAGTCCTTTCCAGCTGAGTGGGTCTGGCCATTCGCCGCTGCTCCGAGTTGGGTATTCTGTCTCCTCGTTGTCCAAATCCCTCCGGCTGAGTGGGTCCCACCATTTGCCGCTACTCTGAGTTGGGTATTCTATCTCTTTGTTGTCCAAGTCTGTGTTCCAGTCATGTCAAGTCCGAGTTTCCAGTCCAGTCAAGCCCGAGTTACAAGTCAAGTTGAGATCCAAGTCCCAAGACCGAGTCCAAATCAAGTGCAGGTTTTACCGGTTTGTTATCCAGCATTGACGTTCATGTTGAGATTGTGTCCTCATTCCTGGCCTTCCTAGTAATTCTCAATAAACACAGCTCAGTTTATACTATCTCAGTGTCTGTGTCTTGCACTAGGGTCCACTCCCAATGCCCCCTTGTAACAAATTCAGGATATTCTGCAAGTTCGGAGGACTTGGATTGTTTCAACTGGAGGGAATTCCTCCAGAAATATGATTGTGGAAATGGCTACATTTCAGGGAGTATGCTGGGCACACCGGTGGTGAAAGGGAACCCACTGGCGAAGCTCTTTGGAACATTGCTCAGGGGAAATTGTCAGACGAGGATTTTAAACTAGTACAGAAGCCAGTAGCAATTGCAGTCCAATAGAGGATTGGATAGAATGTTGGTAGAAAGATACTGCAGAGCAAGAAAGATCAGAAAATGATAACTTAGAATGTCAGCATAAAGTTCAAATAGAGCAAGAAAGATCCGAATTGGAAAAAGGAGAATATCGGCGAGAAGCTAAAGTAGAACGGGGATGGATTAGATCAGGAAAACAAAAGATTCCAAAAAAGAGGTAGAAAACCTTAAAGAGAAGCTTACTGATTTGTATACGCAGAGAAGTTTGGATTTGACACATACGTACCAGTTTCAGTTACAGTGTGAAAGGCTGGTTAGTGAAAAGAGTAAAGAGCCTAAGTAGCTAAGACCGAGGTGCAGGGCTTGAGGAAACAGTGATTTAAAGAAGGCTATGATTGTGATGTAGAAATCAGTATATGAAAAGAAATATGTAGTATATGCAAATATGGAGTTCACACAAAGCATTTAAAGCAGCTAGAAACGATGTACGACCAACTTGCTACACAGAGAGGAATAATATGTGCTTTTAAAAGAGGGGAAGAGAGTGAATGAGGAGATACAGATTGGAGTTATTTAGGTAGATAAGGTGACCAGATATGTTTATGATGAGGAGCCCCTCAAGGACATACAATCAATAAGAGTCTGTGTTACCAATCCCACCATTGCCACCCCCCACCCAAGTAACTATCAGAGACAGAGGAGCTGGGGCAGGAAATCAAAACCAGAATATCACAAGCAGTACCGTGTTCAAAATACAGCAGCTGAGAGATATTGCTAACGATATTGGGACATTTATACCCGGGGTTGATCCTAGGAAGCTACTCCAAGTAATTAGTTACCAGGGAGAAATATATGCTCTGGATGATGCAGAGGAAAAGAGATCAATTATGATGTGCTTTATTCCGACCTTACAGCCCGCTTTGCCAGAAAGACTGTGACATGCTGGGGGAACAAATGAGGAGTTAAAGAATGCGATACTACTGTTATGGGTAATAACAGTGGGAGCCCAATAAATGAGTGACATAAGTATTACCAGAGGAAAGGGGGACACCCCACTGCATTTGCGCTCTGTCTATGGATGGTGTTCGAAGGGGTGTCTAGATTAACATTAGATCGAGATAATTTAGAACCAAAACCCACAAATAGATGATTAAGAACATTAGTGTTTCATAGCACTGACGGATCTAGAAAGTAATTGGTACTGTTTGATCCCAGTGACCCTACACTTACTGGAAATGATCAAAGCATGGGAGAAGGAAGTACAGGAATTAGATTTTAACTTTAGGAATACACCAGAGGCAGCGAACGTGTTTTCCCTTCAAGAAAATACATGGGGTATAGTGCGGAGCAATCAAAAACCAGCAGAGAGATTGCAGAAGAGACGTAACACAGCGCCGGAGTTCGCCTACACCCAATCAGGGAAATTGTTGTGGGGGTAAACATTGTACCGAACTCAGATCTGCTGTTTTATCTGTGGCAATGTATGTCATTATCCCTTGAACTGTTCAGCAAACAGTTCATTTAATCTGAATCCTAACATAGATCAGAGATTCTGGCTGCAGGAGGGTCAGATTATGTTGGAATTTTGGTTAATGTGGGGATGTCATGCTTTAAGCTTGTTGAATGTTGTTTATTTGTGCATGATGAATTACTTCCAAGAAGTCTTTTTTTTAAGATCACATGACAAAGGAGCAGAAGTAGGCCATTTGGCCCATTGAGACTGCTCTGCCACTTCACCATGAGCTAAACTATTCTCCCATCTAGTTCCAATTTCCAGCTTTTTCCTTATATCCCTTGATACCCCGACCAATTAGATACCTGTCAATCTCCTCCTTAAACACCCCCAATAATCGGGCCTCCACAGCTGCAGGTGGCAACAAATTCCATAAATCCATGACCCTCTGGCTAAAAAATATTCTCCTCATCTCTGTTTTACATGGGTACCCTCTAATTCTAAGACTGTGGCCTCTTGTCCTGGACTCGCCCACCAAGGGAAGCAGCCTTTCCACATCTACTCTGTCCAACCCTTTCAACACTCAAAATGTTTCTATGAGATCCCCTCTCATTCTTCTATACTCTAGTGAATGCAGTCTAAGAGCCGACAAACGCTCCTCATATGTTAGCCCAACCTGCCGGTTATCCTTTAGGGTATCCTGCACGAGGACCCCCAAGTCCCTTTGCACTTCCAATTTTTGAATTTTCTCCCCATCTAAATTATAATCTGCTCTATTATTTCTTCTTCCAAAACATACAACCGTACATTTCTCGACATTGTACCTCATCTGCCATTTCTTTGCTCACTCTCCTAAACTGGGGCAGGGAAAGATTTATCAAGAGGGAGACCAGTGGTCTTGCCCGGAAGAAATGACAAAGCGGATACCTATGAATTGTGATTTCAGTATTTATGAAGACCTTTATTGTCTAGTTTGCCTGTGAATAATCAGTCTTTCTGAGAAAATGCATTGGTGGGACATACATATTATATATCAACCGTGAGTTATACAAAAGGATGGAATCAACACCCTTTGGAAAGTTATAATGTTATACGGCTTGGACTCATGGGATAAATTTTGGAATTGGGGATCAAATGTTCAAATACATCCATTGCATGCTGCTGTAATATTAATTTTATGCACGCTGATAATTGTATTGTTTAATATGTATCAACATCCAAGGCGGAAGGCTGAAATTATACAAAAATGCAGAGCACTATATGATGGGGCAGTGTGGGTGTTGGCTTATTTGCCGATCGAAAACCACTTCCGCCTTGTCGGTCTTTGATTGGCCGGTTTAAAACCTGCAGCCCTTCTTTCCTATTGGTTGGCTTGCGCGCCACGGCACCTATTTCCTGTTTCAAGCACCTCGGGGTGTAGGAATAGCACATGCCGGAAGCTTGTTTTTATTTTCTGCTCCCTGTTCACAGAACCACTAGGAAAGTATGTTCCGGGCTAAAAAGGCATGTGCACTCTCAGCTCAGTATCTGTTGAATGTTTGCAGCCATAATAAGGCACCGCCATAAGTCCATCGCGGGCCATAAAAATGAGGTGGAGCAGTTAAATCTGCGCTGTTCCGCTTTGGGAGAAACGCTGCTATTGGCCCAGACCCGGATTGCAAAATTAGAAGATACAAATACAGAGATAGATTGCCGGCTAATGGAAAATACAGCAATTAGAGACTGCACGCCAGGCTAATTGACGACCAGATCCCTTTAAAATCCGAGCCTTGATGCGGCAGGGCGATGGTCGCACTGCGTGGATGGGGGATTGGGATGCAGGATGGGGAAGAGGGGGTAGAGTGGACTCGTAGGATCTACCCTTTAATGATTGCCCTCTCCCCGCGTACCCGAAACAATACGGGCCAGGCCAGTGATCAGGCAGCCCCTTACTCCCCCATTGGATTGGGGGGAGGTATCGGCCCGTGACCTCTTCCTCCCAGGAGGAAGAGGAGGAGGAGGATCAGGAATGTGGGCGAGGTGGCGCCCTTTATGCAATACGGAGGGAGTACTGTAAGTGGGATAGAGGTCAAGAGGCCGCTGAGGAGGAAGGGTCATTCTTCAAGCCCTCTCCTGATAAGGGCTCCTTTTGTCCTCCGCTGGATTCCTCGCATCCCATTCAGGATTCCTCAAATCTCTTGCTCGAGGCTCTGAAACAGTCACTAACAGACCTTCGGCGGTAGGGGGCATCGGTAGGTGGTTAACGCTTTCGCGCCTCACCCCTGTCGGGAGGGGTTCAATCGGCCTCTATCCCTCGGCCCTGTAAATAGAGAGTGAATGGTTGGAGGGCGGGAACGTGAGGTGTAGCCCCGCCCTGTTATTTTTTGTTGTTGGGAATGACAATACATACCATGTACTTCAAAGTACTCACCAATGTTCGGCATTCTTGCAGATCCAGAACATCTTCCCTTTTCATTAAACATTGCAGCGATGGCGATGTAGATAGTTAACCTGTGGTTCATCATTCCGACAAGGAATGTGAGTTCACAATAGTCATACCCCCACAAATCGTCTTAAACTCAGCAATTTTAAGTCAGTCCGATCAACATAATTTGAAACAACGACATATCTGACCCTATCCATATTAGAGCCGCAGACCTAACTATTTTGGCCGACCCCATTGGTAAAGAAGTTGCTAAACTACATCAAAAGGATAGATCGGATTTCATTAACTGGATTCGGTTGAGTCTTGGAAGCTGAGATTACTTAATATTAAAAGTCCTAATCATATTAATAAGCTACATTTTTGTGTTCGTTTAAAAGTGATCATCAGGTCGGAGATACAGAAGCCTGAAGGCACACACTCAACGATTCAGAAACAGCTTCTTCCCCTCTGCCATCTGATTCCTGAATGGACATTGAAGCTTTCAACACTACCTCAGTATTTTAGTATACAGCATTTCTGTTTTTGCACATTTAAAAAAATCTATTCCATATACGTAATTGATTTACTTGTTTTATTTATTATTGTTTTATTTTTATTATTATTTCTCTCTGCTAGATTATGTATTGCATTGAACTACTGCTGCTACTACTAAGTTAACAAATTTCACGTCACATGCGGGTGATAATAAACCCGATTCTGAATATTCCAAATTTTTACTCGTGTTCTGATGCACCCAATCATGGCGCGATGCTGTAAATATTTTAACGAACATGTAACGGAAGCAGGTTCACGGGTTTGGTGAATGACGACACGCTAATTACGTATAGCGTATTAATCATTTATTTACAGACAGTAACGGATTCGACAAAACATCCAAGTTCTTTCCTCCCCCTCCCCCCCCCCCACAAGTTACCCAAACTACAAAAATGTATTCAAAATACGGATACATAGCTAAGAGCGCGAGTCTGGAGCGCATATGCTATCCCAATGGTTCGGCACTGGTCGCAGCCCCTGGAGCTAAAGGAAGGAGAGGCCACTCCTCCCGCACGTACTCTGTTCTTGTACCCCTGAGGTGCCCGAAACCGGCCACTGCTGCCGGGGCACGCGAGGCAACCAATGGGAGAAAGCTGCTGCATACTTCAAACGGGCCGATGGATGATGGGCACAACAGAAGCTGCTTTCGACCAACAAGTACACCAACCCCCTCAGGATAAACAATCCCTTGAAAGACGCGACGACGTGACAAATCAACCCTCAAACCAATATGACGCTCTAACTACTGTAGCTCAAACAACCCACTAACTACTATAAAACACAAAAGTACAATACCCATTACTGCAAACCCTGTTGTCATTCCCAGTGTACTACAGGAGTCCACCAGCCTCCCTGTGCTGTTACAAGGACGTTGGAAGCGAACCTAGATGCAGGGCACCGACACGTAGGTAGTATTAACAGAAGTGTTTACTAATAGTTGCAAGGAAGGCCGGGGAGCAAGGATTAGGCCGAGGGGAGCCATGGAGTGAGCGGAGCTGGACCGAGGATCGAACCCGGGTCACTACAGCAAAACTCTGGCGTTTAATGGCGTGACTTAGGCAGAGCAAGGATGTGGACCAGGGAATGAACGTGGCCGGGAAAGAACAGAGGGCGGAATGCCTTGCCCCTATTCACCCGGGGGGGGGGGGGAGGGGGAATTAACACAGGCAGACAGCGAGGGAACGGAACTTAGAATATAGATCACTCAGCGGTCGGGAGACAGCGTAAACATAGGAAAACAGTGCGGGTGGTCAGAGAAGCTGTAGGCAGGCCAAATTCTTCTTGACCCCGGGCATTGGTGGAGCTGGACTTCTAACTGGAGACAGGCGGCAGGCAACACTCCTCTCGCCATGGAGCATTAACTGGAAAGGCAAATGGCTGGCATTTCTTATCTCGACACAGAATAGCGCAGACAAACAGCAGGCAATTATTATCTTGACACGAAGTAGCACTGAACACGAGAAAACAAACCCAAACAACGGCAGAGAATTCGTATCTATATCACTTAGCCGGACACGAAGAGAGAGAATTCCCGAAGCAACTTAGAATCCACCATTCTCAACAGCCTAGAACGTACATTGCCGCACTGACTGAGGTGACAGTCCAGACCTAAGTAGGTGGAAGCCGGAGATCTCATGCTGCCAGTTCGAATGAGAATCAGGTGCCTTAATCAAGGAGCCCGGTATAACACGGGGAAAGGGAATTAAAAGAAAATGAGTCAACAGACGGGACCGTGACATGTGCGCCAAAAGGGCATCCCCCGGAGTGTAATAGCCAATACACTGGTCCCCCACTTAACCGACTCTCGAATATGATCAGCAAGGAGAGTTGGCGCCTACTTGTCCGAAATGTCGGTGTAGCATTCTTGAGCAATAACCGCACAAATGCCACCTTTGTTTGCGAGCAGGTAATCTAAGGCCATTTATATCAGGTCCCTGTGACAATCTAGCCGTGCAGGGAAAAACTATCATCCAAAACCTCCCTTCCTCTGTAATAGCCCTCTTACTATACCGACCAGTATAACCAAGGTGCTCATCCAAGGCACTGGGGTGGTATACGTACGTCGGCACCACGTGGTTGCGTACGGGAAGCACAGGTAAGCCTCGGAGCTGCATACCCAGCAGGTGCCATTCAGTGTCCAGGGAGTGCCCATCTTCACGGCACCATCTGACGTAGGCACAGTCGTCCCAGGATACTGCTCCTACACACAGTCGCCATATTTTCCACGGACTTGTACCTATGCTCATCATAGCACCTACACCAACATTCCTTTCCCATCCCTCTTAGGTGGGAGTTGGGACCTTGCAGTTAAACAAATTGTACGTAGGGAACTACCAGCCCTTACAGCATTTACTGCACTGGGATTTCTAAGGCTCAAGTCCCTTAAATCTTCTACCATACTATGGGTGGAGATTGGCTGGAATAAACTACACCCTCCCGGCTTTTCCCAAAACAGAATGGCAAACCAGAGAAGCTGATATAATTTCCCCAACAGTCTTTTTCCTTGTCATCGAAAGGGATCTATATTAGTGGATTGCCTTCGGTGGTGTGGTTAGGAGTCCTCTTACAAATACAGCGATCTGGCATGTTGGTCCGGTGTGTCAGATCAATCGCAACCTCGGGAATGTATTGTGGGATCTCCCATCACAAATCAGCAGCCAGCACTTTGCCAATCTATAATGCAGGATGGTACAGACTTACTCGATCCCGATTAGTCACTTCGTGTTTTAAGCACAAAAACAACAATTTCCAGGATTGCTCCCCAAGTGCCTGTTACCCTCTGAAATGTGGGCACCTCATATCCGGAGTAAAGATGCCTAGTTTCCTACCTCATTAATCCAGATTTCACGCAGTCAGTGTGGAATGTGGGGTTCTCGCTAAAACCAATTGCATGAGAAACAACCACAGTAACAAACTGACAGCTACATCCGCACTGAGCCGGTGAATTTTGAAAACGCCGGTATCCTGAAAAAACGACAGGCGTTTCTGAAACCCCCGTCCACATTGAAACGGATATTTGGGCTAATCTCCTCCTACTGGGCACGCGCGCGGGACACATCTACAGAAAACAAGCGAAGGAGAAACGGTACTGTGTACTATTTACGTTTCCTCCTCTTAGTTCAAGAAAACAATGAAATGCCGACAGTTTACTATTTTCTACAGATGCCGCCTGGCCTGCTGAGTTCCTCCAGCACGTGGTGTGTATCACTCTGGTTTCCAGCATCTGCAGATCATCTCCTGTTTGTAAAAGAATAGAAAAAGAACTAGATCCGACCTGTTACAGGAGGCTTGAAGAATGACCCTTCCCCGTTAACGACCTCCAGAACTCTCTCCCTTTGGAAGTACTAACGCCACATTACACATGGGTGGGAGTGGGAACCCTGTTTACCTGCTCCTTTGGATCCTAGTTTTGAGCAGGCCAAAATCATTTCCTTACGGACCATGCGGAATCCCCCACTTCCTGTCTTCTTATCGAACTTCCGTACCTGGCTCCGCGCACCTTCTTCAAACCCTGCAACAACCGAATGGCTGCGTTTACGGGACGACCGACTGTCGGCCCTATTACAGACAGCACTACTGTAGTGAGATGCTGAAGATGTTCTATAGGTCAGTTGTGGAGAGCGCCCTCTTCTTTGTGGTGGCGTGTTGGGGAGGAAGCATTAAGAAGAGGGACGCCTCACGTCTTAATAAGCTGGTAAGGAAGGCGGGCTCTGTCGTGGGCAAAGTACTGGAGAGTTTAACATCGGTAGCTGAGCGAAGGGCGCTGAGTAGGCTACGGTCAATTATGGATAACTCTGAACATCCTCTACATAGCACCATCCAGAGACAGAGAAGCAGTTTCAGCGACAGGTTACTATCGATGCAATGCTCCTCAGACAGGATGAAGAGGTCAATACTCCCCAATGCCATTAGGCTTTACAATTCTACCGCCAGGACTTAAGAACTTTTTAAAAAGCTATTATTAATGCTTTTTGAGATAGTGATTTAGATGCATATCATATTTTTTTTACTGAGTTAAGTATTGTATGTAATTAGTTTTGCTACAACAAGTGTATGGGACATTGGAAAAAAGGTGAATTTCCCCATGGGGATGAATAAAGTATCTATCTATCTATCTATCTATCTATCTATCTATCTATCTATCTATCTATCTATCTATCTATCTACTCCTTCCACGTGGGAAGCCGCTGCCGTAACCAGGTGGCGAGGTCGACATCCTCTGTCGGACTACCACTAACGGAGTATATTTCTGGTGTAAGAGCCCACTGGCGAAGGGCTTTAGTGCCTCCCTCTACATAGAACATAGAAATCTACAGCGCATTACAAGCTTTTCTGCCCACCATGTTGTGACCATGAAACCTTCTCTAGAAGCTGCCTAGAAATTCTCTAGCGCATAGCCCTCTATTTTTCTGAGCTCGATGTACCTAAGAGTCCCTTAAAATACCCTATTGCATCCGCCTCTACCACCTTCGCTGGCATGCACTCACCACTCTGTATGAAAAAATTATCCCTGACATCACCTTTGTACCTACTTCCAAGCACCTTAAAACTACCCCGCCCCCCCCCCGCCCCGTGTTAGTTATTTAAACCCTGGGAAAAAGCCTCTCGCTATCCACACGATCAATGCCTCTCACCATCTTATATACTTTATCAGGTCACCTCTCATCCTCCGTCGCTCTAAGGAGAAAGGCCAAGTTCTCATAAGACATACTCCCCAATCCAGGTAACATCCTTGTAAATCTCTTCTGCACCCTTTCTATGGTTTCCACATCCTTCCTGTACAGAGGCGACCAGAACTGAACCAGCGACACGGTAAGGTCTTATATAGCTGTAACATTACCTTACGGCTCTTGAGTTCAATCACACGGTCGATGAAGGCCAACAGCCCAAACGCCTTCTTAACGACGCTGTCCACTGTCCTCCATTTCTCTCGGGGCTTTAAATCCCATTCAAAGAGAGAAAGGTACCTGAACTTGACGGCCGATGCCACTTGATCCCATAATGCTTCCTCGATCTCATTATGCTCAGGGGAAGAGAGCAGCATCCCCAGGGCATTAATGATCACGTGTAGGCTCCCTAAAACACCCATCTATTAGACAGGCTCACTCCGGTACCCTCACTCCATCCCATAGCCGCAGCAACCACTCGGCCAGCGATTCCCCCAGACTTCTGTCCGTACCTATCCCCTAATCCCGTCAATCGTCTAGCTGAGAACTCCCCGATCTCTGGTGTCTCAAAGGGGCCTATTGTACCACCCCCACATATTCATGAGCCTTCTCCTCTGGAGTGGTAGAGGCCATGGGCCGATGCCCCTCATGCCGAGAATGGGACCGCTGGTCTGGCCTGAATTGTTTCCGGTACGGAGGGGAGAGGGCGATCATTTTGAGGGAGAATCCCAGGAGTCCACTCTACGCTCTCTTCCCCATTTTGGCCATCCAGACAGACATCCCCATCCCCCATCTGCATAGTGAGATCATCGCCCGCTACATCAAGGCTCGGATATTAATGGGATCCGATTGCCAATTAGCCCGTGGGCAGCCTCTAATTGCGGGATATTCATTCGCCAACAGGCTATCTTTGTAACAGACACAAAATGCTGGAGGAACTCAGCAGGCCAGGCAGCATCTATGGAAAAGAGTACAGTCAACGTGAAGGGGCGGGGGGGGGGGGGCATTATCGGAAATCGAGAAATTGATGTTCATGCCGTCACGTTGGAGGTGTTCTTCTAAGCTAAATGTGGCCTCATCACAACAGTGGAGGAAGCCATGGGTGGACATATCGGAATGGAAATGGGAAGTGAAATTAAAATGGGTGGCCACTGGGAGATACCGCTTCGATTGGCGGACGTGCCCGCGGACGCCGTAGGTGCCCGCCGAAGCGATCTCCCAGTCTAGGTCGGGTCTCACCTATATACAGCACAGGGAAGACCGGCACGGTATGTGACCCCACCAGACTCACAGATGAAGTGTCGCCTCACCTGGAAGGACTGTTGGTGGTCCTGAATTGTAGTGAGGGAGGAGGTGTAGGGACAGGTATAGCACTTCGCTTTTTCGAATTTCCAGTAATGCCTTCACCTCCCTCCTCTCCTTCACCATTCCTCATCGGTTCTTCTCTCTCACACCTTATCTCCATGTCTGCCCATCGCCTCCCTCTGGTTCTCCTCCACCTTTTCTGTATTCCATGGCCTTCTGTTCTCTATTAGACTCCCCCTTCTCCAGCCCTGTACCTCTTTTACCAATCAACTTCATCCCCCCCCCCTCCCGGTTTCACCTAACAGCTTGTATTTCTGTCTCTTCTCCCCCACCTTTTAAATCTACTCCTCAGCTTTCTTTCCTCGCCAGTCCTGCCGAAGGGTCTCGGCCCGAAACATCGACTGTACGCTTTTCCATAGACGCTATCATCATCCATTGATTCTTGGAAGATCATTATTAATGCCTCAAAAATCTCTTCAGTCAGCTCTTTCAGAACCTTGGGGTGTAGCCTCATTGAACAAGAGGATCATCCTTTGGTCGGCAGGGAGTGCGGAAGGTATGTAGGGAGCAAAACCAGGCTCATTGAAATATCTGTCCACTGGTGATTGCACGTTTGCAAATCCTTAGCAAATGAGTCATCCCATCCCTGCCTGCAGGAGGTCTGAGGCAACACCCACACCACAGGCTGATGGGTGGCAAGTAATAACTGTCCGACTGAAGGGTCAGCAAAGACCATCTCCCTTTGATCATGGACCCAACAATGGACACACTGCAGCTTTCCACTGAGCAGAAACCAAATGGAATGGCAACATCAATACTGAGACTCGGGAGCAGGTCAGAGGCTGAGTTACCACCGTGAGTGACTCAGCTCCTAACACCCTATGTCCTATCCACCATCTACAAGCCACGTCAGGAGCCTGTTTACTTTCATAAACTGAAATTATTTGAGAAAATCTGCAGATGCTGCAAGTCCAACCAACAGACACAAAATGCTGGAGGAACTCAGCAGTCCAGGCAGCATCTGTGGAAAAGATGATGGAATTGATAGTTTTGCCGCCAAAGTTGAGGATGGTACAAAGTTAGGTGGGGAGTAGATAGTGTGAGGAAGCAGGGAGTCTACAGAATGACTTGGATATTTGAGGAGAATGGTCAAATAGTACATAGAATACAACAGAGGGAAGTGTTTGATCATTCACTTTGGTAGAAGGAAAAAAGGTGTAGACTGGTTTGTGAATGGGAGCAAATTCAGAAATTGGAGATGCAAAGGGCCATAGGAATAGGCAGTATTACCGCAAAGGTTATCTTGTAGGCCCAGTCAGTAGTAAAGAAGTCAAAAGCAATGTGAGCATTGATTTTGAGATGATCAGAATAAAAAAGAGAGGAGGTGATGATAAGGCTTTATGAGGTATTGATCATACTTCATTTGGTGGTTTGGCCTCCATATCTAATGAAGGATGGTATTGGAGAGGGCCCAGAGACACTTTAAAAGAATTACCACAGGAAGCAATGAATTACTGTTTGAGATGCATTTGATACATTTGGCCCTGTACTAGCAGGACTTCAGGAGAATGGGGAGGGGAGATATCATTCAATGCTGCCAAATATTGAAAGGCATGGATAGAGCGGACATGGAGCGGAGTTCTACCAGTAATTTGTTTTTGCTAAAATCTACTACATCCACCTCTCTTAACATACCCTTCTCTATACAGAATGTAAAGCCAATTCTTTAATAAAAACCCACAATGAACACAATTAACCATCCATTACACCCTAAAAATGACACACATACACAACCTGAAATTTACACCCATCCACCCTACATACAATACACATCCTCACAACACATACCATCAAACTTTATTCAAGGAAAAAGCCCAATAATTATTTGTGTGGAACTGATAATTAAACATAGAGCTTTTTGTAATTTGTGGAGACAGGCAACAGATTTCTTTCATTATTTACTGTTTATTGATCAATTGGTTAAAGAATATGGTCACTCTAATTAACATAAGCACATGCAATTTCTGTGTTTCTGCCATTTGATTTCAGAATCAGCCTCATGGTCTCATTGTGAACAGCAGTTTTAAATCATTGTTTCTAATATTTACTTCCACTGTTGTCCTTAAACTTTTATTTCTGGCTCAGTTTTCAATGGAATCAGAAGCTGATCCTGCCCTGGAAAAGAAAAAGGAATTATTCATCTCTGGGCTCATCACTGGCTGGACACAACAGTGCAACCCCTTGGAGGGTCCCATCTTGTGTTGTGAAGTTCTTTGTGTAGCTCATTCCACGTAATGATAATGTTTGAACTCTGTCACAGATTTTTAAAATTTTATTTCAAAATTCAACTTTATTTATAATAAAACTATATACAAAGAACTAAATAGTGAAAAATATTTTACATTCATGCTCATTGCATTCAGTAGTGTTAACTTCTATTGTTAATAACCCCATCACCATTGTCACTTGTGTGTCCCCCAGCAGTGATACATCATTTTAACATTTGAGCATCTTTCCCTGCTGACTCAGTCCTTCCATGCACAGTAGTGGAAAGATTTGAGACAGTGGTCTTTCCCTAGAAAGCCTTTGCTTTGGCCACACCGAACTTCAGTTCATCTCTCAGCACCTACTCTACTGCAACCCGGAATGTACCATTTGGCAGCACTCTACATGGACATCCAACAAGAAGACCAACAAGTCTCAGGCAGAACAAAGGGCATCTTTCACTGAGTTCATGATCTTGCTATCTTTCCTGGGAATGGCCCATAGATCAGAGAGTCATCTATACCTCAGCTACTCAGCTTGAACTGGGACAACCTTCTCTATACCCACTGAGCAACACCAGCCAGGTCACCCGACAGTCGGCCCTGGTGACCTGACTGTCTCATCACCCCCCCCCCCCCCCACATGCACTTGGGATAATATGATGTTTGTATGGAAAAAAAATGACCATGACAACTCTTTTCCCTGACAGCCAAGTGAGGCTGAAGCAGTGCTCCGCCAGATGGTTTGGATATTTTGCTCAGGGAGCCACACCATCATATCCCTAGTGCGAATGCAGGACATCCCATGCTGACAGTGTACCCCTGTCCCATAGCGATAGCTGGGCATTCTGTGCTGACCATTGGGGGGCAGAGAGGTGGGCTCTTTTCAGATTGGAGGCCTGTGACCAGTGGTATGTGGGGTCCCTTGTTTTTTGTGTATATTAATGATTTGGATGAGAATGTAGCTGGCATAATTAGTAAGTTCAGTAAATTTGCAGATGACAGAAAAATTGGTGGGGTGATGAACACTGAAGAAGGTTATCCATGTATAATAATAAGATATTGGACAACAGGGAAAGTAGGGATAGGGAATGGCAGGTGGAATTTAATGCGGGTAAGTGGAAAGTGCTTAAGGGCAACAATTACACCATGATTGGCAGGCTCCTGGGGAATGTTGCTGAATAAAGTGATAGAATGCTACAGGTACATAGTTTGCCAATCATGCTGACACAGGTAAACAGGACTGTGAAGAAGACATGTGGCACAATTGCTCCCACTGGCTGAGTCATGTTAGAGCTGTACATGCCATTGGTTAGGCCATACCAGGGACATTGTGTGCTGTTTTGGGAACCAGGCTATAAGAAGGAGGTCATTAAGCTGGAAACAGTGTAGAAAAGATTCACCAGGACGTTTTCCTGAAATAGAGGGCTGGAGTCATAGGGAAAGACTGAATAGCTTAGGACTTTTAAAGCCTGGAACATGGAGGCTGAAGAGTGACCTTAGAGGTTTATGAAAATGTCAAGGGGCACCGATAGGGTAGACGTTCATTGCTTTTTTCCATAGAAGACCATAAGACACAGGAGCAGAATTTGGCCATTGGACCCATCAAGTAGGCTTCACCATTCAATCATGGCTGATCATTTTTCCCCTCCTCTGCCCCACACCACAGCCTTCTCCCCATAACCTTTGATGCTGTATCCAGTCAAGAACCTATTCATCTCTACCTTAAATACACCCAATGACCTGGCCTCCACAGTTGCCTGTGATAGCAAATTTCACAAATTCATCACCCTAAAATTTCTCTGCATCTCTGTTTTAAATGGACACTTCTCTATCCTGAGGCTGTGCCCACTTCTCTAGACTCTCTCACCACATGGAACATCCTTTCCATATCTAATTCGTCTAGTCTTTTCATCATTTGAAAGGATTCCATGTGGTCACCTCCACATCCTTCTAAATTCCAGTGAGTACAGGCCCAGAGCCATCAAAAATTCCTCATATGATAACCCTTTCATTCCTGGAAGTATCCTTGTGAACCTCCTCTGAACCCTCTCCGATGCCAACACATCTTTTCTTAGATGAGGAGCCCAAAACGATTCACTATACTCAAAGTGAGGCCTCACCAGTGCTTTATATCCTAGATGACTTGAAATGAATGCTACGATTGCATTTGCCTTCCTCAACACCAACTCAACCTGCAAGATAACCTTCAAGTGTCCTGCACAAGGACTCCCAAGTCCCTTTGCACCTCAGATTCCTGGATTTTCTCCCCATTTAGAAAAGAGTCTGCACATTCATTCTACTCCCAAACTACCTGACCATGCATTTTCTAATATTGTATTTCATTTGCCACTTATCTGCCCATTTCCTAATCTGTCTAAGCCTTTCTGCAACCTTTCTTTTTCCACAATAATACCTGCCCCCACCAATCTTCATATCATCTGCAAACTTGGCAACAAAGCCATCTATTCCATCATCTAAATCATTTATATTCACCATAAAAAGCAGCAGCTCCAACACTGACTCCTGTGCAACACCACTAGACATGGGCAGCCAACCAGAAAAGGATCTTTTTATTCACACTTGCTACTTCCTATCAATCAGCTAATGCTCAAAGCAAGAATTACTTCCTGTAATACCATGGGCCTGTAACAGCCTCATGTGTGGCAACTTGTCAAAGCCCTTCTGAATATCCAAATATACAACAGCCACTGCACTCCCTTTACCTATCCTACTTGTAATCTCCTCAAAGAATCCCAACAGGTTCATCATGGAAGATTTTCCCTTAAAGAAATCATGCTGACTTTGTCCAGGCTTGTACTCTGTCACCTAGTACTCAATCACCTCATTCTTATCAGTAGACTCCAACATCTTCCCAATCACTGAGGTCAGGCTAACTGGTCTATAATTTACTTTCTGCTGCCTCCCCCCTTTCATAGCAGAGTGGAGTGACATTTGCAATTTTCCTGTCCTAAAGTACAATCATTCTTGAAAGATAATTACTAATGCCTCTGCAATCTCTCCCGCTACCTTTGTCAGAACCCTCGGGTGCAGCTCATCTCCTCTGAGTGACTTATGTACCTTTAGGCCTTTCAGCTTTTTGAGCACCCTTGTGGTAGTAACAGCTCTCACTTCCCTTCCCTCACTCTAGCACACTACTAGTGTCTTCCACAGCGGACTGATGCAAAATACACATCTAGCTCATCTGCCTTCTCCTTGCCAAGTTACTATTTCTTCAACCTCATTTTCTAGTGGTCCTATATCCACTCTCATCTCTCTTTTCTTTTATATATACTTGAAGAGGCTTTTTCAATCCACCTTGATATTGTTTGATAGTTTCCATTATTTTATCATTTCCCTCCTAATGATTATCTTAGGTGCTTTCTGTAGGTTTCTAAAAGCTTCCTAATTTTCTAACTTCCTGCTAAAGTTTGCTTGTTGTATGCCATTTCTTTTGGTTTTACATTAGCTTTGATTTCCCTGGTCAGCCTGGTTGTATTATTTGGCCTTTTGAGTATTTCTTTGTTTTTGGAAAACATTGATCCTGCAATTTCTTCATTTTTCCCAGAAACTCAAGCCATTGCTGCTCTACTGTCATTCTTGTCAGCATCTCCTTCCAATTTACTTTGGCCAACTCCTCTCTCATAAACTGTAATTTCCTTTAGTCTTTTGAAAGACTCCTACATCATACTATAATTTCTCACTATCAAATTTGAAATCACTTATATTGTGATCATTGTTTCCTAAGAGTTCCTTTACCTTAAGCTCCCTAATTGCCTCCAGTTCATTACATAACACCCAATCCAGTATAGCTGATCCCCTAATTGGCTCAATGATAAGCTGCTCTAAAAAGCCACCTTGTAGGCATTTAACAAACTCACTGTTTTGAAATCCATTACCAACATGATTTTGCAATCTACCTCCATTTTAAGATCTCCCATGACTATAACATTGTGCTTTTGACACGCCTTTTCTACCTCCCATTGTAATCTGTAGTCCAAATCCCAGCTACTGTTTGAAGGCCTTTGTATAACTCTTGCAGTTTCTTAACTCGACCAACAAGGCTTCAACATGTTCCAATTCTATGTCACATATTTCTATTGATTTGATGTCATTCTTTACCACCAGAGGAGTGCCACCCCCTTTGCCTATCTTCCTATCTCTGCGATACAATGCACAACCTTGGACACTCAGCACCCAACTACATCCATTCTTCAGCCATCATTCAGTGATGGCCCCAGCATCACACCCGACAATCTGTAAAAGGGCAGCAAGATCATCCATCTTATTTCTTATACACTGTGCATTCAGATATAACACTTCGAGTACTGTATTTGCTACTCTTCTTGATTCTGCATCCTAATGCACTGATCTTACCCTGCTGGCTGCAATTTTGCCTGCTCCACCTGACAGTCTGACTGCACACTGTCTTTGGTTTACGATCCATCCTACCCTGAGCCCCTTCACTCCAGTTCTTACCCTCTGTCAAATTAGTTTAAACCCTTCTCAGCTGCCTGGCTAGCTCTCTAAATTTTCTCCTCAGGACTTCCGTGTTTCCTTCCTATGTCACTGGTATCAATATGTACCAAGACATCTGGTTGCTCTCCCTTGCCCTCCAAAATACTGTGGACATGAGCTGAGACAGCCCTGATCCAGGCACCTGTGAAGCAACATACCATCCAGGTGTCCTGATCACGTCCACAGAATCTCTTGTCTGCTCACCTGACTATTGAGTCCCCTATCATGACCACTCCTCTTTCCCTCTTTCCCTTCTGCACCACAGACCAATACTTAGTGCCAGTAATGTGGTCTCGGTGACATCCTGCCCGGGAGGTCATCCCACAACAGTATCGTAATCAGTATACTTGTTATTGAGTGGAATGGCCATGGGAGGCTCTGCAACAGCTGCCTATTCACCTTCCCAATCCTTCACCCAGCTAACCATCTCCCGCAACTTAGGGGTGTCTACTTCCCTGTAACTCTGATTGCTGATCTCCTCACTCTCCTGTACAAGCCAAAGGTCATCCAGCTGCTGCTCCAGATCCCTAACATGGTCTTCAAGGAGCTGCAGCTGGATGCCCTTCATGCAGATGTAGTTGACTGGGAGACACTGGGTTTCCCAGGGTTCCAACATCTGGCATAAAGTACACAGTTCCCATTTAAATTCCTCTAAATACCCCTGGCACAGTAAGAAAAAATGGAAACACAACAGAACTTACCTGGACAACTTACCAAAGCCAACACGTCGTTTGAGCCAAAGCTTCCTATAATCAAAGTCTGACACTCCCGCTCTCACCACTCACCTACTTTCAACAATGGCGGCTCTGCTTGTCATTTCTGTACTTTTATTTACTCTTCTCTGTACTCCTGCTGCTATTTGGGGCACTGGAAAAATTAGCCCTTGCACCATGGTCCACTGAACTTTGCACAACGTCCCCGCTGCGCATGGCTCCCACCGCTGATTGAGTTGCCGGAATTGGCCCTGGCTGGGGGACTCTAAAACAAGAGAGTATAGATTTAAGATGAGAGGGGAAAGATTTAAAGGATCTGAAGGCACATTCCTTACACAGGAGGAGTGTAGCTAGAATGAGTTGCAAGGGGAGGTGGCAGAGGCGGGTAATTACAATCTTTAGAGAAACTAAGCAATTGTGGCAACCAGGTACAGATAGCAGGATGGAGTCCTCTGTGTCAGGAGACACACACACACACGCACACGCACACACATACGTGCAATATGCCTAAATGTCCTGATAGAGTCAATTTCACCTTCAAGTGACAACTACGACAACCTAGCTAGGTAAAATTACTTTTATGTGCACCTTGTGAGCAGAAGGGTCAATTTCCATTTCATTGGTGATGCTGGTGTTGTGATTGCTGATTGTGCATTTGTTAGTGTGATAATGGTGGCAATAGTAATTATCTTTCAAAAATCATTAGACTCTGGTAGAAAGGAAATTATAGACCATCTAGTTTGACTTCAGTGGTTGGGAAGATGGTAGAGTTAATTGTTAACAATGAGGTAATGGAGTACTTGGTGACACAAGACAATACGTCAGCATGGTTTCCTTCAGGGAAAATCCTGTCTGATGAACCTGTTGGAATTCTTTGAGGAGATTACAAGTTGGATAGATAAAGGGGATGCAGTGGCTGTTGCATATTTGGACGTTCAGAAGGCCTTTGACATGGTGCCACATATAGGGCTGCTTACCAAGTTAAGAGCCCAGGGTATTACAGGAAAGTTACTAACATGGTTAGAGCATTGGCTGATTGGTAGGAGGTAGTGTGTGGGAGTAAAATTATCATTTTCTGGTTGGCTGCCAGTGACTATCGGCGTTCCACAAGGGTTGGTGTTGGGACCACTTCTTTTTATGCTGTATATAAGTGACTTCGACAATGGAATAGATGGCTTTGTTGCAAAGTTTACAGATGATATGAAGATCGGTGGAGGGGCAGGTAGTGTTGAGGAAACCATGGTAGGAGAGTCTAGGACAAGAGGGCACATCCTCAGGATAGAGAGGCACCCTTTGAAAGGGAAATTTCTTGAACCAAGGGGTGGTGAATTTGTTGAATTTATTGCCAAATGCAGATCTGGAGGACAGGTCGTTGAGTGTTTTTAAGGCAAAGATTAATAGGTTCTTGATCAGACAGGGTATCAGAGATTACAGGGAGAAGGTTGGGGACTGGGGTAGAAGAGTAGATAAACAAGGATCAGCCATGATTAAATGGCGGAGCAGACTCGATGCACCAGATGGCCTAATTCTGCTCCTATAACATGGTCTTTTGCTTTTAATCTCTTGCAGTTACTCACTTACTCACACAGTTACTCATGCAGTATATTCACTATTACCTCTGGTTATGGTCACAAACTTTGCAGTGGAATATGTTCTTGGAACTCATTGTTCCCAGGGGAATACTGCCCCACTGTATTTGAAGGAATTCAAACTGCATACATACATACATTAAGGCACTCTTATTGCAGGCACACTGGTGGGACACCACAAGTCAGGGAGATATTAGAGAGTTTAGGGTTTTCACCATCAAAAGCAGAATTAGAATTTATAATCACTTCCATATGTGTCATGAAATTTGCTGCTTTGCAGTGGCACAGAGCAAAACAGACAATTACTGGAAATAATGGTAAGAAATTTACAATAAGTAAATAGTGCAAAGGAGGATAGTGAGGCTGTGTGTTCATGGTTCACGAGTCATTCAGAAATCTGATGGCACAGGGGCAGAAACTCTTCATATCCTTAGGTTCTTTTGACTTTTGATGGGAGTAATGAGAAGAGGGCATGTAATGGATGATAGGTGATCGATGCTGCCTTCTTGAAGCACCACCTTCTGAAGATGTCTTTGGTGATGGTCTGTCTGGAATCTGGATTCCACGGCCTGAGAGGGTGGTGGTGAAGCCCAGTACTCTCACAATATTTAAGAAACATCTGCAGTGGACAAAGACCGTGGTCCAAGTGTTGGCAAATAGGGTTAGTGAGGTGAAGGCCCAGGCCGGCCTGAGTGACCCTATGACTCTACATTATACTGCACCTAGTCTTCTGCCTGAAGCAGCAACAGGTAATCACACCAGTGCTGGCCAAAACAGTATTTAATTCTGTCCCGCTCTGTGCACAGTGTGTTGGGACAACACACCAGCCTCTGCGTAATGACACTGGTTTTCTAACCAGTTCTGCAGCCAGTGCCATGCCTGATGTGGCACTCAGCTGACTGATGGCCAGTTCCCAGCACCGTCATCAGGGTGGCCCAGTGATCTCACTTTCCTTGCATCCACTGTCCAAGGTGCTGATCTACCCCTTGCCACCGGCCACCTCCCCTGAGTCCTGATTGTGACAGCAATGAGAGCAGCAATTCACCCTTCACCGTATTTTGTGCTGTACCTACCTTCATTTCCCACAGTGTCTCCAAGGTCAGACGGTCTTCTTTCTCCATCCGATCCCTGTGCACGGGGCTTGCACAGAAAGAGGAATGAAAAAGACTTCAGATTTGATTAGACATCGACCAGAAAAGTGGTGTAAAATATTGTTGTGTATTTAATATTTCAGTAATACTTAATTAATATTGTAAATATATAAAGCATTTTGTTTACATAATTCACAGGTTTTATATAAAAGTAAATGAATAGCATACACCATTACACCACCACATCATAAATGCACTCCTCAGTAAAGGAACGGCAAGTAAAAAGAATGGCTCCGTGTTTTCTTTCAATTAATTACTGCAGTTACAAAACATAACCGTGGCAACAAGGAACCCAGGGCCACTGCCAATCTCTAGAAGCACAACTGGATGATGTATACTGAATGAATTGAGCGGTATTTTGAGCAAATGAAGCAGCCAATGAATTTCATTTTGATTATTTTGTGTAGTTAGAAAACAGAACAAACATCTGATCTCAAGTCTGCTCCACCATTCAGTCATGGCTGATGCATTTCCCTCTCAGCCCCAAATATCCTGCCTTCTCCCTGTATCCCTGCATGCCCTGATTAATCAAGAACTTATCAACCTCCATCTTAAATATACCCAAAGACTTGGCTTCAACAGAATCTGAGGCAAGAGATTCTACAGATTCATCACCCTCTGTCTAACCTCGTCACCTCCATTCCAAATGGACTTCCCACTATTCTGAGGCTGTAATATTTGTTCTTTGACTCTCCATCACAGGAAACATCCTCTGCACCTACACTCTATCAATGCCTTTCAACACTCAACAGCTTTCAATTAGGTAACGCTTCAGTCTTCTGAATTCCAGTGAGTACAGGCCCAGAGGTATCAAGCATGCATCAAGCCTTTCAATCCTGTAATTGTTTTCATGAACCTTCTTTCAGCCCTCTCCAATGTCAACATATGCCTTGTTAGATAAGGGGCCCAAAACTGCTCACTATATTCCAAGTGCGGCCTTACCAGTGCCTTATATAGTGTCAACATTATATCCTTGTTTTTATACTTCAGTCCTCACAAAAAAGAATGCTAATGTTGCATTTGCCTTTCTCACCACCAACTCAACCTGCAAATTAACCTTCAGGGAATCCTGCATGAGGACTCCCAAGTCCCGATATTTTCTCTCCATTGAGAAAATAGGCTTTTATTTCTTCTAATAAAGAGCATGACCATGCAGTTCCTGGCGCTGTATTCCATTTGCCACTTTGTCCGTTCTCTTCACCTGTCTGTCCTTCTGTCGCCTCTCTGCTTCATCAAAACTTCCTACCCCTCCACCTATCTTTCTACCATGCACAAACCTGGCCGCAAAGCCATCAATTCTGGCATCCAAGTCACTGACATATAACTTAAAAGGAAGCGGTCCCAACACAGACCCTCCAGAGCACCACTAGCCACAGGCAGCCGCCAATCAGCCACCTCTTTGTTCATGCTAGTACCTTTCCTGTAATACCATGAGCTCTTAACTTCTTAACCAGCCTCATGTGTGGCACCTTCTGAAAATACAAGTATACAACATCCACTTATTTTCCTTTGCCTATCCTGCTTGCTAATTCTTCAAAGAATTTAACATACTTTCTGCCAGGCAAGATTTTCCCTTAAGAAACCCATACTGACTGCGGCATATTTTATCATCTGTGTCCAAATACCCTGAAACCACATCCTTAACAATCGACTCCAACGACTTCCAAATGGCTGAGGTCAGATTAACTTGGCTATAATTTCCCTTCTCTGCCTCACTACCTCTTTGAAAAGTGGAGTGAAATTTGTTCCATACATCACACTTGACTGGTTTATCATATAGTCTAAGCACAGCAGGGAGAGTCTTTTAAGCACAAAACCAAGTTCAAACATATTGATCTGCAGGAATGAAAAAAAAAAGATGAACTAGTTGTTACATGTTTCATTGAGAAATCAAATGATTCCAGACAACTTTCAGGGAGGAGTCCTCATCAATCCACCTGCAGTTACAGAGAAATAGGAAATTTTGCATCACCTTCATACTATTGAATTGTGCTTCATCACATGTAAAGTTTAATCCAGTTAACTTGTATTTGGCTGAAAGCATTTACAAGATTAATTGCACCTCTGCTAAAAGTCCCAAAGATTTCATTATATAGTTGACCTCCACCCCGCAGTCCAGCGCTGATGCCATTACGCTACCAGCTGGGTCATGTATTATAAAGTTGATTTCATTGAGGATAGTTCAACAGCTCTGGGAAATTACTCTGGGTTTGCTGTGAGAATTCCTTGCAATGGGTAACCATATTATTAGGTTAACTGCTGTATATTGAATACAAGTAGGCTTTCTGACACAGGCATCATACCCAGGTTATAAAACGTAATTCTGAAGCACCTCTCAAAAGATAAAAGATATCTATGAATAGAACCTGTTCCAAGTGGAAATACTAACATCATGTATTATTATGTAAAAAGGAAAGGTTCGTTACATCCAGAATATTTCGTGTTAGCCAACAACTTCCTCTGTGACATAGTGGGAAATCACGTACGAAGTAAGTTACAGCAGTGGTCTGCAATTGCCTTCTGCCAGGTGAGTTTTTCAAAGAGTTAACCAGCTCTTAACCCAGTACGGATGAAAAGCGTGCAGGGGAGCCGGCTGGATTCGAACTCGGGACCTCCGCCCCGCAATCCAGAGCTGATGCCACTACGCTACCGGCCGGGTCATGTATTATAAAAGATTATGATAAGAGTGTAAACAACAGGAAAAAAGAACGAGTGTAAAGGAGGTACAAAAACCTGAAGGCACACGCTCAACGATCCAGGAACAGCTTCTTTCCATCTGCCGTACGATCTCTGAATGGGCATTGAACCCAGAAACAGTATCTCACTATATTTTTATTTCTCTTTTATTTAACTATTTAATATATATTTCCATACAGTAATTCATAGTTGTTCTCTATTATTATGTACTGTATTGTACTGCTGCCGCAAAACTAATACATGTCATGACATGTTATGGTGATATTAATCCTGATTCTGATTCTGCTTCTGAAATATGAATAAATAATTTTAAAAGGAGCACTTTCCTGTATAAAATTAAACCGACTTAATAAACTTCTAAATTCTTTCTCTCATCACCATTTCGAGAACCAATTTTCATAACCCACTGGTTACACAACATACAAGTTGCAAATTAGTGAACACGTTGAACTGCTCCACAAGAGAAAAACAAGTCATAAATGCCTTACAAACTTCCCAGCACAAGCCTAACCTACCCTAAACACACAGCGTCTCAAGGTCGAGTTCATTGTCCTATCACAAGCACATTACCTGCATAGGTGCAAGAAAAAAATGACCAGTGAACTTTTTCCCTGTCACTAAAGGTCTGAATGCTCCACAATTGTTTTTGCAACTGGTTTTTGAAATATATGCAAAGTTGGAGGATCTTTTGGACCCAGGCGTTAGTCAGTATTACATACCTCCAGTTGCACCAGATGCAAATGCTGGTGCAGTACTCCTGGGGATAGGCTGGCTCACCGCCGATACATTAAGGAATTTAAACCAGATGAAGCAAATGTCTTGAAAATGTAACAAGCTGGGAAACATTACTTTGAAAAGAGTTTGGTTGGACAAGGAGTAAGGTCTACATGTGGGAGACACCGCTGCTGCGGCTAGTTGAAGGGTTGTGGAGGAGGGTAGTTAAGGAAGAGAGGGTACCCGTCAGCCTCAGCTTACCTCGGAGTAGTTGAAGGTCAAGGGGACGAGGCCAGCCATGCAACAGCCGACATACATTGCCATGGCAACAGGGCATTGGTACTGAGGATGCCCATCCTATGAAACTGACACCCGGGAGTGGGATGGAGAGACCTCGGGAGTCGATCACACTAACCCGCATCCACCCTTCCCTACCATCACCTGCAGGCCACCAGCTTCCAATTAACCTATCATGTTCTTTATTATGGTCAAAGTTTAGAGTACATTTATTATCACAGCAGGGACAGAGGTTTTAAGACAAGCACAAGGTCAAACTGATCTTTATATGCAGTGAATCTGCAGAAAGATTATTAAGTGATTGGACATACTAGAGGCAGGAAACATGTTCCCGATGTTGGGGGAATCCAGAACCAGAGGCCACAGTTTAAGAATAAGGGGTAGGCCATTTAGAACGGAGTTCAGGAAAAACTTTTTCACCCAGAGAGTTGTGGATCTATGGAATGCTGTGCCTCAGAAGGCAGTGCAGGCCAATTCCCTGGATGCTTTCAAGAAAGAGTTAGATAGAGCTCAAAGACAGCGAGGTCAAGGGATATGGGGAGAAGGCAGGAACGGGGTACTGATTGTGGATGATCAGCCATGATCACATTGAATGGTGGTGCTGGCTCGAATAGCCTACTGCACCTATTGTCTATTGAATGGAACGAATGATGACACTATTTGCTACATGTAGCGTTGAGAAAAAGAATTGATTCCAGACCTCTTGCAGGGAGGTGTCCTCATGGATCCACCTGCAGTGACAGGAATATGGGAAATAATGCACCACCTTGAGAGTACTAGAATGTGCTTTATCACATGAAAAATTTAATCCAGTGTCCAACTCTGGTATAAGTCTGAAGAAGATGTATTTGCCCGGCTGAAAGCATTTCAAAGATGAAATGCAATTCTGCTAGATATCCCAAAGACTTTGTCTTTCTTTATTTTATTGAAGATAATTGAACATCGGTGGGTGATTTGTCTGGCTGTCCTGTGAGAATTACTGATAGGTATACATTGAATACGAGCAGACCATCCCACACGCGCTTCATACCCAGATTCTACACTTAATTGTGAAGTATATCTCAGCGCATAACTATCAATAGAACCTGGTTCGAGGGAAATACTACACACACACACACACACACACACACGCACGCACGCACGCACGCACGCACACACATATAGACAGAATATAATGTGCATGTATAAGAGTAAACAAATATCTAGTGTAAAGGAGGTACAGAAAACCGAAAGTACACTCTAGGACCCATGAACAACTTCTTCCCCTCACGCATCCGATTACTGAACAGATATGGAACCCAAGAACACCAGCTGACTGCATTTTTATGTCGGATTTTATTTTTGCACTACTTATTGGATTTAATTGTTTATCTTCTGCATCTAAAATATGAATAAATGATTTTAAAACCTCTACTTTCCTGCGTAAAATTAAACCGACTTAATAAACATCCAAATTATTTCTCTTATCACGATCCAGAGAACACATTTTCATAACACACTAGTTACCCAGCTTACAAATTGCAAATTAGTGAACACGTTGTCCTGCTCCACGAAAAAAACAACTCTATAACTCCTTGCAAACTTCCTAACACAACCTTCACCCCTCGTAAACAGACTGCGATTCAATGTCGAGTCTATTATCCTACTACAAGCACATATTTTGTATGGGTACAATGAAAAAGAAAGCAGTAAATTATGCCGTCACTAAAGATTTGTAGAATGCGCAATCTTTGTAGCATCAGGTCTTTGAAATGTATGCGAGTTTGTGAAGGTCTTTCGGAACAGGGGTTAATCAGCATTACGTGTCCGAGTCGCAAACGCTGGCACAGTACTCCGAGAGCTGACCTAGCTTACTGATGAAAACGTTAAAGACTTAAAACCAGATCGAGCAAATGTCTTTTAAGTGTAACCAGCTGGGCAGCATTCCAGTGGGGTATGAGTGGGGTAAGGAAGGAAGTATGGTTGTCATCCCCTGCCTGCCTCGGAAAAAGGAACAAATGATGACACCAGTTGCTACGTGTAGCACTGAGAAAAGAAATAATTCCAGGCTACCTGCAGGTTCGAGTCCTCATCATCCACCTGCAATGAGAGGAAATTGGGAAATATTGCACCACTTTTAAAGTACGAGAATGTGTTTCATCACATGTAAAGTTTAATTCAGAGTCCTACTCTGGTGTCAGTCTGAAGAACTTGTATTTGCCAGGCTAAACGCATCTAAAAGATTAATAAAACTTAATTCTGAAGAATTTCCATCTGGCGAATAATCAATTGAGCATGGTCCTGGAGAAATAAAATCTTTATGTATATATTAATAGGTTATCATGTGCATTTAAACAACATAAAACAAGAACTTGTGTAAAAATATGAATAAATAATTTTCAGCGGCTACTTTTCTACATAAAGTTAAATCGACTTTATTAATTTCCATATTATTTCTCACATCACAATTGCCCGAGCCCACTTTCCTAACGCACTGGGCACACAACAGATAACTTGCAACTTACTGCTCACGTTGACCTGCTCAACGACGAAAGGAAATCTCTAAATCATTAAAATCTTACTAAAACAAGCCTTACCCACCGTAAACAGACAGCGATTCAACGTCCAATTTATATTATATCACAAGCTCATTTTTGAAGAGATGCAATGAAAAAGCCAGTAAATTATGTCTTGTAAATTAAAGCTTAAAGAATATGATGGCAGAATATAGCGTTAACGTTAAGACTCTTGGCAGTGTGGAGGATCAGAGGGATCTTGGGGTTCGAGTCCATAGGACACTCAAAGCTGCTACCCAGCTTGACTCTGGAGTTAAGAAGGCATACGGTGCATTGGCCTTCATCAATCATGAGATTGAGTCTAAGAGCCGAGAGGTAATGTTGCAGCTATATACCCCACTTGGAGTACTGTGCTCAATTCAGTTCGGCTCACTACAGGAAGGACGTGCAAACCATAGAAAGGGTGCAGAGGAGATTTACAAGGATGTTGCCTGGATTGGGGAGAATGCCTTATTAGAATAGATTGAGTGAATTCGGCCTTTTCTCCTTGGAGCGACGGAGGATGAGAGGTGACCTGATAGAGGTGTACAAGATAACGAGAAGCATTGATCGTGTGGATAATTAGAGGGTTTTACCCAGGTCTGAAATGGTTAGCACGAGAGGGCATAGTTTTAAGGTGTTTGGAAGTAGGTACAGAGGAGATGTCAGGGTAAGTATTTTGCGCAGAGAGTGGTGCGTGCGCGGAATGGGCTGTCGGCGGCGGTGGTGGAGACGGAAACGATAGGGTCTTTTAAGACACTCCTGGATTGATACATGGAGCTTAGAAATATAGAATGTCATGGGTAAGCCTGGGTAGTTCTAATGTACGGACATGTTCGGCGCAGCGTTGTGGGCCGAAGGGCCTGATTTGTGCTGTAGGTTACCTATGTTTCTAATCCAGACTCCTTCTGAAACAGGGGTTTGAAATCTATGAGAACTTGCAAGGATGTGTGTCAGGATTACGTGCCTGATCAGGATTTCTACCTGATGCTAACTCTGGCACATTACACCGAGGGATAGGTTGGCTTAACGCTGACTGCTTTGCAGAATTGACACCAAGTGCCTTTAAACGGTAGTGTGGTGGGCCACATGCTTTTGGAAAGAAATAGCTTGGAGAAGGGGTAAGATCTGTGCCTGGGAGATGCCGCAGGTTGAGGATGTAGGTGCGGGTGGGGGAGATGGTTGGCGGTAAGAACGATAGGATACCAATTAGTTGCAGCTTACCTCGCGAAACCTGGGTTCCAAGTGGAGGGTGCCTACCACCGACCAGCCGACCAGCATGATCAGGGAGAGCAGAACGATAGTGCTGAGGTTGTCCATGCTACCAAGCCGACGACGGGGATCGGAATGAAGCGACCTTGTGAGCCGATCACAAAAAAACCCAACTCCACCCTTCCCCTCCGTCACCTTCCGGTTAACCCGTCATGTGCTTTATTGCGTTTAAAGTTTGAAGTAAATTCATTATCGAAGTACATATCTCATTTTCTTGCGCACAATCCCAGGAAATACAACAAAGGCAAGAGCATCATTGAAAGACTGCCTTCACCAGGACGGACAACAATCAAGATGCGAAAATAAAACAGCAAACTGTGCAAATAGAAAAAGAAAAAAGTAAACAAATGATAATCAAATATTAAAAATTGTGATGACGTGACCTTGACAGTGAATCCATAGGTTGTGCAGATTGTTCTGAATGGGGTGAGTGAAGTTGGGTTAAGTTATCGGCTCTGGTTCAAGAGCCTGATGGTTGAGGGGTGATAACTGTTTCTGAACCTGGTGGTGTGCGTCCTAAGGCTCCTGCACCTTCTTCCCATGGCAGCAACGAGACATGAGCAGGATCTGTATGATGGATGTTGTTTTCATGCGACATCGTTCTGTGCTCAACGGTGGGAGGGCTTTGACTGTGATGGACTGGGTTCAATCTGGCATTTCTTATTGGCTTTTTCGTACAAGGGTATTTGTGCTTTCATACCTGGCAGCCATGAAGCCAATCAATATAAGTGTAACCAGCTGGGCAGCATTCTTTCGGAAAGAGATGGAGTGTGAGAGGGAGTGGAGCCTGCGTGTGTGAGATGCCATGGCGACAGGTTGGGCGGGAGTGAGTGGGGTAAGGAAGGAAGGATGCTTGTCATCCCCTGCCTGCCTCGGAAAAAAGAACAAATGATGACACCAGTTGCTACGTGTAGCACTGAGAAAAGAAATAATTCCAGGCTACCTGCATGTTCGAGTCCTCATCATCCACCTGCAATGGGAGGAAATTGGGAAATATTGCACCACTTTTAAAGTACGAGAATGTGTTTCATCACGTAGAGCTTAATTCAGAGTCCTACTCTGGTGTCAGGTTGAAGAACTTGTATTTGCCAGGCTAAATGCATCTAAAAGATTAATAAAACTTAATCCTGAAGAATTTCCATCTGGCGAATAATCAATTGAGCATGGTCCTGGAGAAATAAAATATTTATGTATATATTAATAGGTTATCATGTGCATTTAAACAACATAAAACAAGAACTTGTGTAAAAATATGAATAAATAATTTTCAGCGGCTACTTTTCTACATAAAGTTAAATCGACTTTATTAATTTCCATATTATTTCTCACATCACAATTGCCCGAGCCCACTTTCCTAACGCACTGGTCACACAACAGATAACTTGCAACTTACTGCTCACATTGACCTGCTCAACGACGAAAGGAAATCTCTAAATCATTAACATCTTCCTAAAACAAGCCTTACCCACCGTAAACAGGCAGCGATTCAACGTCCAATTTATATTATATCACAAGCTCATTTTTGAAGAGATGCAATGAAAAAGCCAGTAAATTATGTCCTGTAAATTAAAGCTTAAAGAATATGATGGCAGAATATAGCGTTAATGGTAAGACTCTTGGCAGTGTGGAGGATCAGAGGGATCTTGGGGTTCGAGTCTATAGGACACTCAATGCTGCTACCCAGCTTGACTCTGGAGTTAAGAAGGCATACGGTGCATTGGCCTTCATCAATCATGAGATTGAGTCTAAGAGCCGAGAGGTAATGTTACAGCTATATACCCCACTTGGAGTACTGTGCTCAATTCAGTTCGGCTTACTATAGGAAGGACGTGGAGACCATTGAAAGGGTGCAGAGGAGATTTACAAGGATGTTGCCTGGACTGGGGAGCATGCCTTATGAAAATACATTGAGTGAAGTCGGCCTTTTCTCCTTGGAGCGACGGAGGATGAGAGGTGACCTGATAGAGGTGTACAAGATAACGAGAAGCATTGATCGTGTGGATAGTTAGAGGGTGTTACCCAGGACGGAAATGGTTAGCACGAGAGGGCATAGTTTTGAGGTGTTTGGAAGTAGGTACAGAGGAGATGTCAGGGTAAGTATTTTGCGCAGAGAGTGGTGCGTGCGCGGAATGGGCTGTCGGTGTCGGTGTTGGAGACGGAAACGATAGGGTCTTTTAAGACACTCCTGGATTGATACATGGAGCTTAGAGAATAGAATGTCATGGGTAAGCCTGGGTAGTTCTAATGTCCGGACATGTTCGGCGCAGCGTTGTGGGCCGAAGGGCCTGATTTGTGCTGTAGGTTACCTATGTTTCTAATCCAGACTCCTTCTGAAACAGGGGTTTGAAATCTATGAGAACTTGCAAGGTTCCTTCGGACACGGGGCGAGTTAGGATTACGTGCCTCATTTCTACCTGATGCTAACTCTGGCATATTACACCGAGGGATAGGCTGGCTTACTGCTGACTGCGTTGCAGAATTGACACCAAATGTCTTTAAACGGTAACGAGGTGCGCCACATGCTTTTGGAAAGAAATAGCTCGGAAAAGGGGTATGATCTGTGTGTGGGAGATGCCGCAGGTTGAGGATGTAGGTGCGGGTGGGGGATGTGGTTGGGGGTAAGAACGATAGGATGCCAATTAGTTCCAGCTTACCTCGCGAAACCTGGGGTCCAAGGGGACGGTGCCTGTCACCGACCAGCCGACCAGCATGATTAGGGAGAGCAGAACGATAGTGCTGAGGTTGTCCATGCTACCAAGCCGACGCCGGGGATCGGAATGAAGCGACCTTGGGAGCCAATCACAAAAAAACCAAACTCCATCCTTCCCCTCCGTCACCTTCCAGTTAACCCGTCATTGCCTTATTGTGTTCAAAGTTTAAAATAAATTCGTTATCAAAGTACATATATATCATTTTCTTGCGCACAATCCCAGTAAATACAACAAAGACAAGAGCATCTTTGAAAGACCGCCTTCACCAGGACAGACAACAATCAAGATGCGAAAATAAAACAGCAAACTGTGCAAATAGAAAAAGAAAAAAGTAAACAAATGATAAACAAATATTAAAAATTGTGATGACGTGACCTTGACAGTGAATCCATAGGTTGTGCAGACTGTTCTGAATCGGGTGAGTGAAGTTGGGTTAGGTTATCGGCTCTGGTTCAAGAGCCTGATGGTTGAGGGGTGATAACTGTTCCTGAACCAGGTGGTGTGGGTCTTGAGGTTCCTGCATCTGCTTCCCATGGTAGCAACGAGACATGATCATGACCTGTATGATGGATGCAGTTTTCATGCGACATCGTTCTATTCTCAACGGTGGGAGGGCTTTGACTGTGATGGACTGGGTTCAATCTGGCATTTCTTATTGGCTTTTTCGTACAAGGGCATCGTTGTTCTCATACCTGGCAGCCATGAAACCAATCAATATACTCTCTATTGCACATCGATAGAATCACTAAAAGTTTGAGATGACATGCCAAATCCTCGCAAATTTCTGAGAAAGTAGAGGCGCTGTATTGCTTTATTTCTTGTCGTACCTGTGCGCTGGACCCAGGGCAGATCCTCTGAAATGATAACACTAAGGTTATCCTGTTTGTGGTTGTTTTCAGAGGATCACTCTTCTGATTCAGTATCAGTTCTGAGAATAGATCTTTGGCATTCTCTCTCCACAGAGGCTGCCTGACCTGATGAGTTACATCACATCCTTGCTTTTATATTCCAATCCTCTCGAAATGAATGCTAACATCGCATTTGCCTTCCTCTTCACATACACTCAACCTGCAAATTCAATTTTAAGGAAACCTGAAAAAGAACTCCCAAGCCCCTTTGCACCTCAGATTCTTCAATTTTCTTTCCACTTTGACAATAGTTTATGCTGCATTTCATCAGACACTTCTTTCCCTTCTGGCAGACCGCAATGAGCGTCTGGAGCTGCGATTGGATTCATACTGGAGCATCCGCGATGGTGAGAAAGCCGTGAATAGCACGTTCAGTGAGTTGGCCACACCGCAGGTAAAGGCTACACTGGCAGAAAGGGAAGGGGTGGCCACTAGACAGCGTAGCAGTAGGCAGGTAGTGCAGGAGTCCCCTGGGGTCATCTCCCTCCTAAACAGATATACTGTTTTGGATACTGTTGGGGGAGATGTCTCATCAGGGGAAGGCAGCAGCAGCTGAGTTCATTGCACAACGGGTGGCTCTACGGCACAGGAGGGAAGGAAAAAGTGTGGGAGAGCTATAGTGATAGGGGATTCGTTTGTAAGGGGAATAGATAGGCGTTTCTGCGGCCGCAAACGAGACTCCAGGATGGTATGTTGCCTCCCTGGTGCAAGGGTCAAGGATGTCTCTGAGCGGATGCAGAACATTCTGGAATGGGAGGGTGAACAGCCAGTGGTCGTGGTGCACATAGGTACCAACGATATAGGTAAAAATTGGGATGAGGTCCTACAAGGTGAATTTAGGGAGTTAGGAGATAAACTAAAAAGTAGGACCACAAAGGTAATAATCTCTGGATTTACGACTAGTGCCACGTGCTCGTCAGAGTAGAAATAAGAGGATATTTCAGATGAATACGTGGCTTAAAAAATGGTGCAAGGGAGAGGGATTCAAATTTCTGGGGCATTGGAACCAGTTCTGGGGGAGGTGGGACCGGTATAAACAGGACGGTCTGCACCTGGGCTGGACTGGAACCAATGTCCTAGGGTGAGCGCTTGCTACTGCTGTTCAGGAGGCTTTAAACTAATGTGGCAGGGGGTTGGGAACAAGTGCAGAGAGACAGAGGAGTGTAAAATGAGGGTAGCAGCAAAAAGTAGTAAGGTGAAATGTAAAAGTGGCAGGCAGGCAAATCCAGGGCAAAAAGCAAAAAGAGCCACTTTTCAACATAATTGTATAAGGGCTAAGAGTGCTGTAAAAACAAGCCTGAAGGCTTTGTGTGTCAATGCGAGGAGCATTCGTAACAAGGTGAATGAATTGAATGTGCAGATAGTTATTAATGAATATGATATAGTTGGGATCACAGAGACATGGCTCCAGGGTGACCAAGGATGGGAGCTCAACATCCAGGGATATTCAATATTCAGGAGGGATAGACAGGAAAGAAAAGGAGGTGGGGTAGCATTGCTGGTTAGAGAGGGGATTAACGCAATAGAAAGGAAGGACATTAGCCTGAAGGATGTGAAATCGATATGGGTAGAGCTGCATAACACTAAGGGGTAGAAAACGCTGGTGGGAGTTGAGTACAGGCCACCTAACAGTAGTAATGAGGTTGGGGATGGCATTAAACAGGAAATTAGAAATGCGTGCAATAAAGGAACAGTAGTTATAATGGGTGACTTCAATCTACATATAGATTGGGTGAACCAAATTGGTAAGGGTGCTGAGGAAGAGGATTTCTTAGAATGTATGTGGGATGGTTTTCTGAACCAACATGTCGAGGAACCAACTGGAGAGCAGGCCATTCTAGATTGGGTATTGAGCAATGAGGAAGGGTTCGTTAGCAATCTTGTCTTGCGAGGCCCCTTGGGTAAGAGTGACCATACTATGGTGGAATTCTTCATTAAGATGGAGAGTGACATAGTTAATTCAGAAACAAAGGTTCCGAACTTAAAGAAGGGTACCTTTGAAGGTATGAGACGTGAATTAGCTAAGATAGACTGGCAAATGATACTTAAAGGGTTGACGGTGGATATGCAATAGCAAGCATTTAGAGATCGCATGGATGAACTACAACAATTGTTCATCCCAGTTTGGCAAAATAATAAACCAGGGAAGGTAGTGCACCCATGGCTGACAAGGGAAATTAGGGATAGTATCAAGTCCAAAGAAGAAACATATAAATTAGCAAAACAAAAGCGGCACACCTGAGGGCTGGGAGAAATTCAGAGAGCAGCAGAGGAGGACAAAGGGCTTAATTAGGAAAGGGAAAAAAGATTATGAGAGAAAGCTGGCAGGGAACATAAAAACTGACTGTAAAAGCTTTTATAGATACGTGAAAAGAAAAAGATTGGTGAAGACAAATGCAGGTCCTTTACAGTCAGAAACAGGTGAACTGATCATAGGGAACAAAGACATGGCAGACCAATTGAATAACTACTTTGGTTCTGTCTTCACTAAGGAGGACATAAATAATCTTCCGGAAATAGCAAGGGACCGAGGGTCTAGTGAGATGGAGGAACTGAGGAAAATACATATTAGTAGGGAAGCGGTGTTAGGTAAATTGAAGGGATTAAAGGCAGATAAATCCCCAGGGTCAGATGGTCTGCATCCCAGAGTGCTTAAGGATGTAGCCCAAGAAATAGTGGATGCATTAGTGATAATTTTTCAAAACTCCTTAGATTCTGGATTAGTTCCTGAGGATTGGACGGTGGCTAATGTAACCCCACTTTTTAAAAAAGGAGGGAGAGAGAAACCGGGGAATTATAGACTGGATAGTCTGACATCGGTGGTGGGGAAAATGCTAGAGTCGGTTATCAAAGATATCATAACAGCACATTTGGAAAGAGGTGAAATCATCGGAGAAAGACAGCATGGACTTGTGAAAGGAAAATCATGTCTGACGAATCTTACAGAATTTTTTGAAGATGTAACTAGTAGGATGGATAGGGGAGAGCCAGTGGATGTGGTATATTTAGATTTTCAAACGGCTTTTGACAAGGTCCCACACAGGAGATTAGTGTGCAAACTTAAAGCACACGGTATTGGGGGTATGGCATTGATGTGGGTAGAGAATTGGTTGGCCGACAGGAAGCAAAGAGTGGGAGTAAATGGGACCTTTTCAGAATGGCAGGCAGTGACTAGTGGGGTACCGCAAGGCTCAGTGCTGGGACCCCAGTTGTTTACAATATATATTAATGATTTAGACGAGGGAATTAAATGCAGCATCTCCAAGTTTGCGGATGACACGAAGCTGGGCGGTGGTGTTAGCTGTGAGGAGGATGCTGAGTGGATACCGGGTGACTTGGATAGGTTAGGTGAGTGGGCAAATTCATGGCAGATGCAATTTAATGTGGATAAATGTGAGGTTATCCACTTTGGTTGCAAGAACTGGAAAACAGATTATTATCTGAACAGTGGCCGATTAGGAAAAGGGGAGATGCAACGAGCCCTGGGTGTCATTGTACACCAGTCATTGAAGGTGGACATGCAGGTACAGCAGGCGGTGAAAAAGGCAAATGGTATGTTGGCATTCATAGCAAAAGGATTTGAGTATAGGAACATGGAGGTTCTACTGCAGTTGTACAAGGCCTTGGTGAGACTGCACCTAGAATATTGTGTGCAGTTTTGGTCCCCTAATCTGAGGAAAGACATTCTTGCCACAGAGGGAGTACAGAGAAGGTTCACCAGATTGATTCCTGTGATGGCAGGACTTTCATATGAAGAAAGACTGGATCGACTAGGCTTATACTCACTGAAATTTAGAAGATTGAGCGGGTGATCTTATTGAAACGTATAAAATTCTAAAGGGATTGGACAGGCTAGATGCAGAAAGATTGTTTCCGATGTTGTGGAAGTCCAGAACGAGGGGTCACAGTTTAAGGATAAAGGGGAAGCCTTTTAGGACCGAGATGAGGAAAAACCTCTTCACACAGAGAGTGGTGAATCTGTGGAATTCTCTGCCACAGGAAACAGTTGAGGCCAGTTCATTGGCTGTATTTCAGAGGAAGTTAGATATGGCCCTTGTGGCTAAAGGGATCAGGGGGTATGGAGAGAAAGCAGGTACAGGGTTCTGAGTTGGATGATCAGCCATGATCTTACTGAATGGCTGTGCAGGCTCAAAGGGCCGAATGGCCTATTCTGGCACCTATTTTCTATGTTTCTATGTTGGCAAATGTGAGGTCATCCACTTTAGAAGGAAAAATGGAAGATCAGATTATTATTTCAATACTGCTGTACAGAAGGACTTGGGGGTGCTTGTGCATGAATCACAAAAGGTTGGTTTGCAGGTGGAACAGACTATCAAGAAAGTAAATGGCATTCATTGCTGGAGGGATTCAATTTAAGAGCAGGGAGGTTATGCTGCAACTGTATAGAGTACTAGGGAGGCCGCACCTGGAGTTCTGGTCTCCTTACTTGAGGAAGGATGCACTGTCTTTGGAGGTGGTTCAGAGGAGGTTCACCAGGTTGATTCCAGAGATGAGGGGTTTCGACGATGAGAAGAGATTGAGTCACCTTGGACTGTAGTCGCTGGAAATCAGAAGGATGAGAGGAGATCTTATAGAAGCATATAGAATTATGAAAGGGGTAGATAAGATAAAGGCAGGGAAGTTGTTTTCACTAAGGGACATAGCCTCAAGATTTGGGGGAGTAAATTTAGGATGGAGATGAGGAGGAACTGCTTTTCCCAAAGAGTGGCGAATCTGTGCCCAATGAAGCAGCAGTACTGATTCCTTGGTAAATATATTTAAGATTAGGCTGAATAGATTTTTACATTGTAGGGGAATTAAGGGTTGTGGGGAAAAGGCCGGTAGGTGGAGATGAGTCCATGACCACATCAGCCAAGATCTTACTGAATGGCGGAGCAGGTTCGATGGGCCAGATGGCCTACTCCTGCTCCTATTTCTTATGTTCTTATGGAAACCAAGTTTAACTCTGTATCACCGATGAATTAGAAAATGGAAAATTAATGTTGAGACCAAGAGAAGTGGCCCTGGATGGAAAATAGTGGGTTGTTAAATGATGATGGAGTATGGAGATATGGCACTAGTCATATACTAGTGGCCCCAACTGAACTGGTTCCTTATCCAGCTCAGCAAATACACTTTCTAGGACACATTGGAGTGCAAAACATGATAGACAGAGTCTTCCCATGGTTGTGAAGTCTGAAGTTAAGGATTCACAAAGAGCTGAGAGTTGTATGACATGCCAGAAAACAAACCCAGAATCAATGAGAAAAACTACCTCAACTAACTCTTGCCCCACTTGGTTCATCTTCACATCTACAAGTGAACTAATTTATTTTGTTCCAAAGTGCCAAGAAAATTCAGATGTCCTAGTAATAATGGACAAATTTTTAAGATATGTGGAAGCTATCACAGCAAGAAAAGCAATGGCCTGACACACAGCCAAAACTCTCATTATGGACTGTAGTTCTAGATGGGGACTACCATGCCACATTGACGCTGACCAAGGAACACGTGTCACTGGAAATGTTTGCCAAGAATTATGTCGACTAAGAAACATTAAATATACTTTTCATTGCCCATATCATACAGAGTCATCAGGAATGTTGAAAGAATGAATGGGATAATTAAACAACAGCTGACTAAGTATCACAAGGAAGGAGTAGCATGGCATACAGCTCTTCCTTTGGTTTTATGCAGCCTAAAAGCAACCCCAAATAAGAAAATAAAACTGACTATTTTGTTGGCCAGAAACAATTACAGTCTACAAATCAGTGAATTTGAATGAATCAAGGTCAGTGGAAGTAGAAAAGTGAATTATCTTTGCTCTTGCCATGTGCGTCAAGGAATGGAGGCTGCCATTTTGTGAAGCTGCTCTGTAACCTCCACCTTGTGAATTACTTGAGAACTCATTCTTGCTCGGAGATCATCTAATCAGTGCAGTTGAACGTGGGCACAAGGAGTTACCGCTATTAACCTGTTAAATGTGAGATTACCCCCAGATAAGGTATGTATTTTGTACAACGACAGGTTTGCAGAATTAATCTCATTATCTTAGCCCAGTGTCCAATGACCTGGTTCGACTGGAATGAACCAGAGTCGAAGAGAACAAAAGAAGTCACCTAAGGCATGAAGTTGTGCAGCCTTTGGACTACATTTGGAGAAGGAAGGCTCAGAATTGGAGCGAGAGTGCGGCGGGAGCCATTTTGATTTTTTCTTCTTCTCATCGGAATTAAGAGAGGCGGGACTGAACAGGCGTGTAACGTCGGGCAGTGAAATACAGAAGATTTAAAAGGAACACAGCCTTATACAGCGGGCAGTGGAGTGAGCTGGGAGTAAAGTAAAGTCTTAAGGGCTTTGGCTCAACGAGCTTTAGCGAAAACGGGTGAGGCAAGGTAGGTTTAGGTTTCAGGTTTTTCTGTTATTTGAGGAAAGGGGGAAGTATCAGTGTGAGGGCAGCTAGTTGTTCTCGGTGTTGGATGAGGGAGGTCCTGGAGTCTCCTAGCCTCCCGGATGTCCATATCTGCACCAGGTGCGCCGAGCTACGGCTCCTAAGGGACCGTGTCAGGGAACTGGAGCTACAGCTCGATGACCTTCGTCTGGTCAGGGAGAGTGAGGAGTTGATAGAGAGGAGTTACAGGCAGCTGGTCACACCGGGACCACGGGAGGCAGACAAGTGGGTCATGGTTAGGAGAGGGAAGGGCAAGAGTCAGGTACTAGAGAGTACCCCAGTGGCTGTACCCCTTGACAATAAGTACTCCTGTTTGAGTACTGTTGGAGGGGTGGGGGGGGGGCGGACAGCCTACCTGGGGGAAGCAACGGTGGCCATGCCTCCAGCACAGAGTCCGGCCCTGTAGCTCAGAAGGGTAGGGAAAGGAAGAGGAAGGCAGTAGTAATAGGGGACTCGATAGTCAGGGGGTCAGACAGGTGATTCTGTGGACGCAGTCAGGAGACCCGGATGGTGGTTTGCCTCCCTGGTGCTAGGGTCTGGGATGTTTCTGATCACGTCCAAGATATCCTGAAGTGGGAGGGAGAACAGCCAGTGGTCGTGGTACATATAGGTACCAATGACATAAGTAGGAAAAGGGAAGAGGTCCTGAAAGGAGAATATGGGGAGTTAGGGAAGGAGTTGAGAAGGATCGCAAAGGTAGTAATCTCGGGATTACTGCCTGTGGCACGCGACAGTGAGAATAGGAATGGAATGAGATGGAGGATGAGGGATTGGAGCAGCGGGCAGGGATTCAAGTTTCTGGATCATTGGGACCTCTTTTGGGGCAGGTGTGACCTGTACAAAAAGGACAGGTTGCACTTGAATCCTAGGGGGACCAATATCCTGGTGGGGAGATTTGCTAAGGCTACTGGGGACACTTTAAACTAGAATGGTTGGGGGGTGGGAATCAAATTGAAGAGACTAGGAGAGAGGAGGTTAGTTCACAAATAGAGAAAGCTAGTAGATAGTGTGCGAGGGAGGATAGACAGGTGGTAGAGAAGGGGAGCACTCAGACCGAAGATCTAGGGGAGAAGGAAGAAAAAGATAATAAAGTTGTTTGCACTGTTAGGGATAAACAGAGAGTAAGATGTGGAGAGTTTCTTAAATGCATCTATTTTAATGCTAGGAGCATTGTAAGAAAGGTGGATGAGCTTAGAGCATGGCTTGATACCTGGAAGTATGATGTTGTAGCTATTAGCGAAACATGGTTGCAGGAGGGGTGTGATTGGCAACTAAATATTTCTGGATTTCATTGCTTCAGGTGTGATAGAATCGGAGGGGCAAGAGGGGGAGTTGTTGCATTGCTTGTCAGAGAAAACATTACAGCGGTGCTCTGGCAGAGTAAATTAGAGGGCTCGTCTAGGGAGGTCACTTGGGTGGAACTCAGGAATGGGAAAGGTGCAGTAATACTTATAGGGGTGTATTATAGACTACCTAATGAGGAGCGAGAATTGGGGAGCAAATTTGTAGGGAGATAGCAGATATCTGTAGTAAGCAAAAGGTTGTGATTGTGAGAGATTTTAATTTTCCACACATAGACTGTGAAGCCCATTCTGTAAAAGGGCTGGATGGTTTGGAGTTTGTAAAATGTGTACAGGATAGTGTTTTGCAGCAATACATAGAGGTACCAACTAGAGAAGGGGCAGTGTTGGATCTCCTGTTAGGGAATGAGATAGGTCAGGTGATTGAGGTATGTGTTGGGGAGCACTTCGGGTCCAGTGATCACAATGACATTAGTTTCAATATAATTATGGAGAAGGATAGGACTGGACCCAGGGCTGAGATTCACAGGTTGAGACTGGACCAGTCTCATGTCTGGCACCTTCTGAAACTACAAGTATACGACATCCACTTATTTTCCTTTGCCTATCCTGCTTGCTAATTCTTCAAAGACTTTAACATACTTTCTGCCAGGCAAGATTTTCCCTTAAGAAACCCATACTGACTGTGGCATATTTTATCATCTGTGTCCAAATACCCTGAAACCACATCCTTAACAATCGACTCCAACGACTTCCAAATGGCTGAGGTCAGATTAACTTGGCTATAATTTCCCTTCTCTGCCTCACTACCTCTTTGAAGATTGGAGTGAAATTTGTTCCCTACATCACACTTGACTGGTTTATCATATAGTCCAAGCACAGCAGGGAGAGTCTTTTAAGCACAAAACCAAGTTCAAACATATTGATCTGCAGGAATGAAAAAAAATGATGAACTAGTTGTTACATGTTTCATTGAGAAATCAAATGATTCCGGACAACTTTCAGGGAGGAGTCCTCATCGATCCACCTGCAGTTACAGAGAAATAGGAAATTTTGCATCACCTTCATACTATTGAATTGTGCTTCATCACAGGTAAAGTTTAATCCAGTTAACTTGTATTTGGCTGAAAGCATTTACAAGATTAATTGCACCTCTGCTAAAAGTCCCAAAGATTTCATTATATGGTTGAGCTCCGCCCCGCAGTCCAGCGCTGATGCCATTACGCTACCAGCTGGGTCATGTATTATAAAGCTGATTTCATTGAGGATAGTTCAACAGCTCTGGGAAATTACTCCGGGTTTGAAACCTGAAGGCACATGCTCAACGATCCAGGAACAGCTTCTTTCCATCTGCCGTACGATCTCTGAATGGGCATTAAACCCAGAAACACCACCTCACTACATTTTTATTTCTCTTTTATTTAACTATTGAATATATATTTCCATACAGTAATTCATAGTTGTTCTCTATTATTATGTACTGTATTGTACTGCTGACGCAAAACTAATACATGTCATGACATGTTATGGTGATATTAATCCAGATTCTGACTCTGCTTCTGAAATATGAATAAATAATTTTAAAAGGAGCACTTTCCTGTATAAAATTAAACCGACTTAATTAACTTCTAAATTCTTTCTCCCGTCACCATTTCGAGAACCAATTTTCATAACCCACTGGTTACACAACATACAAGTTTCAAATTAGTGAACACTTTGAACTGCTCCACAAGAGAAAAACAAGTCATAAATGCCTTACAAACTTCCCAGCACAAGCCTAACCTACCCTAAACACACAGCGTCTCAGGGTCGAGTTCATTGTCCTATCACAAGCACATTATCTGCAGAGGTGCAAGAAAAAAATGACGAGTGAACTTTTTCCCTGTCACTAAAGGTCTGAATGCTCCACAATTGTTTTTGCAACTGGCCTTTGAAATATATGCAAAGTTGGAGGATATTTTGGACCCAGGCGTTAGTCAGTATTACATACCTCCAGTTGCACCAGATGCAAATGCTGGTGCAGTACTCCTGGGGATAGGCTGGCTCACCACTGATACACTAAGGAATTTAAACCAGATGAAGCAAATGTCTTGAAAGTGTAACAAGCTGGGAAACATTACTTTGAAAAGAGTTTGGTTGGACAAGGAGTAAGGTCTACGTGTGGGAGACACCGCTGCTGCGGCTAGTTGAAGGGTTGTGGAAGAGGGTAGTTAAGGAAGAGAGGGTACCCGTCAGCCTCAGCTTACCTCGGAGTAGTTGAAGGCCAAGGGGACGATGCCGGCCATGCAACAGCCGACATACATTGCCTGGCAACAGGGCATTGGTACTGAGGATGCCCATCCTATGAAACTGACACCTGGGAGCGGGATGGAGGGACCTCGGGAGCCGATCACACTAACCCGCCTCCACCCTTCCCTACCATCACCTGCAGGCAACTAGCACCAATTAACCTGTCATGTTCTTTATTATGGTCAAAGTTTAGAGTACATTTATTATCACAGCAGGGACAGAGGTTTTAAGACAAGCACATGGTCAAACTGATCTTTATAGGCAGTGAATCTGCAGAAAGATTATTAAGGGATTGGACATGCTAGAGGCAGGAAACATGTTCCCGATGTTGGGGGAATCCAGAACCAGAGGACACAGTTTAAGAATAAGGGGTAGGCCATTTAGAACGGAGTTCAGGAAAAACTTTTTCACCCAGAGAGTTGTGGATCTATGGAATGCTGTGCCTCAGAAGGCAGTGGAGGCCAATTCTCTGGATGCTTTCAAGAAAGAGTTAGATAGAGCTCAAAGATAGCGAGGTCAAAGGACATGGGGAGAAGGCAGGAACGGGGTACTGATTGTGGATGATCAGCCATGATCACAGTGAATGGTGGTGCTGGCTCGAATAGCCTACTGCTGCACCTATTGTCTATTGAATGGAACGAATGATGACACTATTTGCTACATGTAGCGTTGAGAAAAAGAATTGATTCCAGACCTCTTGCAGGGAGGTGTCCTCATGGATCCACCTGCAGTGACAGGAATATGGGAAATAATGCACCACCTTGAGAGTACTAGAATGTGCTTTATCACATGAAAAATTTAATCCAGTGTCCAACTCTGGTATAAATCTGAAGAAGATGTATTTGCCCGGCTGAAAGCATTTCAAAGATGAAATGCAATTCTGCTAGATATCCCAAAGACTTTGTCTTTCTTAATTTTATTGAAGATAATTGAACATCGGTGGGTGATTTGTCTGGCTGTCCTGTGAGAATTACTGATAGGTATACTTTGAATACGAGCAGACCATCCGACACGCGCTTCATACCCAGATTCTACACTTAATTGTGAAGTATATCTCAGCGCATAACTATCAACAGAACCTGGTTCGAGGGAAATACTACACACGCACACACACACACACACACACACACACACACACACACACACACACACACACACACGCACACACACGCGCGCACACACACACACACACACACACACACACACACACACACACACACACACACACATATAGACAGAATATAATGTGCATGTATAAAAGTAAACAAATATCTAGTGTAAAGGAGGTACAGAAAACCGAAAGTACACTCTAGGACCCATGAACAACTTCTTCCCCTCACGCATGCGATTACTGAACAGATATCGAACCCAAGAACACCAGCTGACTGCATTTTTATGTCGGATTTTATTTTTGCACTACTTATTGGATTTAATTGTTTATCTTCTGCATCTAAAATATGAATAAATGATTTTAAAACCTCTACTGTCCTGCGTAAAATTAAACCGACTTAATAAACATCCAAATTATTTCTCTTATCACGATCCAGAGAACACATTTTCATAACACACTAGTTACCCAGCTTACAAATTGCAAATTAGTGAACACGTTGTCCTGCTCCACGAGAAAAATAAGTCATAAATGCCTTACAAACTTCCCAGCACAAGCCTAACCTACCCTAAACACACAGCGTCTCAAGGTCGAGTTCATTGTCCTATCACAAGCACATTATCTGCAGAGGTGCAAGAATAAAATGACGAGTGAACTTTTTCCCTGTCACTAAAGGTCTGAATGCTCCACAATTGTTTTTGCAACTGGCCTTTGAAATATATGCAAAGTTGGAGGATCTTTTGGACCCAGGCGTTAGTCAGTATTACATACCTCCAGTTGCACCAGATGCAAATACTGGTGCAGTACTCCTGGGGATAGGCTGGCTCACCACTGATACATTAAGGAATTTAAACCAGATGAAGCAAATGTCTTGAAAGTGTAACAAGCTGGGAAACATTACTTTGAAAAGAGTTTGGTTGGACAAGGAGTAAGGTCTACGTGTGGGAGACACCGCTGCTGCGGCTAGTTGAAGTGTTGTGGAAGATGGTAGTTAAGGAAGAGAGGGTACCCGTCAGCTTCAGCTTACCTCGGAGTAGTTGAAGGCCAAGGGGACGATGCCGGCCATGCAACAGTCGACATACATTGCCTGGCAACAGGGCATTGGTACTGAGGATGCCCATCCTATGAAACTGACACCTGGGAGCGGGATGGAGAGACCTCGGGAGCCGATCACACTAACCCGCCTCCACCCTTCCCTACCATCACCTGCAGGCAACTAGCACCAATTAACCTCTCATGTTCTTTATTATGGTCAAAGTTTAGAGTACATTTATTATCACAGCAGGGACAGAGGTTTTAAGACAAGCACATGGTCAAACTGATCTTTATAGGCAGTGAATCTGCAGAAAGATTATTAAGGGATTGGACACGCTCGAGGCAGGAAACATGTTCCCGATGTTGGGGGAGTCCAGAACCAGAGGCCACAGTTTAAGAATAAGGGGTAGGCCATTTAGAACAGAGTTCAGGAAAAACTTTTTCACCCAGAGAGTTGTGGATCTATGGAATGCTGTGCCTCAGAAGGCAGTGGAGGCCAATTCTCTGGATGCTTTCAAGAAAGAGTTAGATAGAGCTCAAAGATAGCGAGGTCAAAGGACATGGGGAGAAGGCAGGAACGGGGTACTGATTGTGGATGATCAGCCATGATCACAGTGAATAGTGGTGCTGGCTCGAATAGCCTACTGCTGCACCTATTGTCTATTGAATGGAACGAATGATGACACTATTTGCTACATGTAGCGTTGAAAAAAAGAATTGATTCCAGACCTCTTGCAGGGAGGTGTCCTCATGGATCCACCTGCAGTGACAGGAATATGGGAAATAATGCACCACCTTGAGAGTACTAGAATGTCCTTTATCACATGAAAAATTTAATCCAGTGTCCAACTCTGGTATAAATCTGAAGAAGATGTATTTGCCCGGCTGAAAGCATTTCAAAGATGAAATGCAATTCTGCTAGATATCCCAAAGACTTTGTCTTTCTTAATTTTATTGAAGATAATTGAACATCGGTGGGTGATTTGTCTGGCTGTCCTGTGAGAATTACTGATAGGTATACTTTGAATACGAGCAGACCATCCGACACGCGCTTCATACCCAGATTCTACACTTAATTGTGAAGTATATCTCAGCGCATAACTATCAATAGAACCTGGTTCGAGGGAAATACTACACACACACACACACACACACACACACACACACACACACGCACGCACGCACGCGCACGTACACACGCTCGCACGCACGCGCGCGCGCACACACACACACACACACACACACACACACACACATATAGACAGAATATAATGTGCATGTATAAAAGTAAACAAATATCTAGTGTAAAGGAGGTACAGAAAACCGAAAGTATACTCTAGGACCCATGAACAACTTCTTCCCCTCACGCATGCGATTACTGAACAGATATCGAACCCAAGAACACCAGCTGACTGCATTTTTATGTCGGATTTTATTTTTGCACTACTTATTGGATTTAATTGTTTATCTTCTGCATCTAAAATATGAATAAATGATTTTAAAACCTCTACTGTCCTGCGTAAAATTAAACCGACTTAATAAACATCCAAATTATTTCTCTTATCACGATCCAGAGAACACATTTTTATAACACACTAGTTACCCAGCTTACAAATTGCAAATTAGTGAACACGTTGTCCTGCTCCACGAGAAAAACAACTCTATAACTCCTTGCAAACTTCCTAACACAACCTTCACCCCTCGTAAACAGACTGCGATTCAATGTCGAGTCTATTGTCCTACTACAAGCACATATTTTGTATGGGTACAATGAAAAAGAAAGCAGTAAATTATGCCGTCACTAAAGATTTGTAGAATGCGTAATCTTTGTAGCATCAGGTCTTTGAAATGTATGCGAGTTTGTGAAGGTCGTTCGGAACAGGGGTTAATCAGCATTACGTGTCCTAGTCGCAAACGCTGGCACAGCACTCCGAGAGCTGACCTAGCTTACTGATGAAAACGTTAAAGAATTAAAACCAGATCGAGCAAATGTCTTTTAAGTGTAACCAGCTGGGCAGCATTCCAGTGGGGTATGAGTGGGGTAAGGAAGGAAGTATGGTTGTCATCCCCTGCCTGCCTCGGAAAAAGGAACAAATGATGACACCAGTTGCTACGTGTAGCACTGAGAAAAGAAATAATTCCAGGCTACCTGCAGGTTCGAGTCCTCATCATCCACCAGCAATGAGAGGAAATTGGGAAATATTGCACCACTTTTAAAGTACGAGAATGTGTTTCATCACATGTAAAGTTTAATTCAGAGTCCTACTCTGGTGTCAGTCTGAAGAACTTGTATTTGCCAGGCTAAACGCATCTAAAAGATTAATAAAACTTAATTCTGAAGAATTTCCATCTGGCGAATAATCAATTGAGCATGGTCCTGGAGAAATAAAATCTTTATGTATATATTAATAGGTTATCATGTGCATTTAAACAACATAAAACAAGAACTTGTGTAAAATATGAATAAATAATTTTCAGCGGCTACTTTTCTACATAAAGTTAAATTGACTTTATTAATTTCCATATTATTTCTCACATCACAATTGCCCGAGCCCACTTCCTAACCCACTGGTCACACAACAGATAACTTGCAACTTACTGCTCACATTGACCTGCTCAACGACGAAAGGAAATCTCTAAATCATTAAAATCTTCCTAAAACAAGCCTTCTCCACCGTAAACAGACAGCGATTCAACGTCCAATTTATATTATATCACAAGCTCATTTTTGAAGAGATGGAATGAAAAAGCCAGTAAATTATGTCCTGTAAATTAAAGCTTAAAGAATATGATGGCAGAATATAGCGTTAACGTTAAGACTTTTGGCAGTGTGGAAGATCAGAGGGATCTTGGGGTTTGAGTCCATAGGACACTCAATGCTGCTACCCAGCTTGACTCTGGAGTTAAGAAGGCATACGGTGCATTGGCCTTCATCAATCATGAGATTGAGTCTAAGAGCCGAGAGGTAATGTTACAGCTAAATACCCCACTTGGAGTACTGTGCTCAATTCAGTTCGGCTTACTACAGGAAGGACGTGGAGACCATTGAAAGGGTGCAGAGGAGATTTACAAGGATGTTGCCTGGACTGGGGAGCATGCCTTATGAAAATACATTGAGTGAAGTCGGCCTTTTCTCCTTGGAGCGACGGAGGTGAGAGTTGATCTGATACAGATCTACAAGATAACGAGAAGCATTGATCGTGTGGATAGTTAGAGGGTGTTACCCAGGACGGAAATGGTTAGCACGAGAGGGCATAGTTTTGAGGTGTTTGGAAGTAGGTACAGAGGAAATGTCAGGGTAAGTATTTTGCGCAGAGAGTGGTGCGTGCGCGGAATGGGCTGTCGGTGGCGGTGGTGGAGACGGAAACGATAGGGTCTTTTAAGACACTCCTGGATTGATACATGGAGCTTAGAGAATAGAATGTCATGGGTAAGCCTGGGTAGTTCTAATGTCCGGACATGTTCGGCGCAACTTTGTGAGCTGAAGGGCCTGATTTGTGCTGTAGGTTACCTATGTTTCTAATCCAGACTCCTTCTGAAACAGGGATTTGAAATCTATGAGAACTTGCAACGTTCCTTCGGACACGGGGGCGAGTCAGGATTCCGTGCCTCATTTCTACCTGATGCTAACTCTGGCATATTACACCGAGGGATAGGCTGGCTTACTGCTGACTGCGTTGCAGAATTGATACCAAATGTCTTTAAACGGGAACGAGGTGCGCCACATGCTTTTGGAAAGAAATAGCTCGGAGAAGGGGTAAGATCTGTGTGTGGGAGATGCCGCAGGTTGAGGATGTAGGTGCGGGTGGGGGAGGTGGTTGGGGGTAAGAACGATAGGATGCCAATTAGTTCCAGCTTACCTCGCGAAACCTGGGGTCCAAGGGGACGGTGCCTGCCACCGACCAGCCGACCAGCATGAACAGGGAGAGCAGAACGATAGTGCTGAGGTTGTCCATGCTACCAAGCCGACGCCGGGGATCGGAATGAAGCGACCTTGGGAGCCGATCACAAAAAATCCCAACTCCATCCTTCCCCCTCCGTCACCTTCCAGTTAACCCGTCATTGCTTTATTGTGTTCAAAGTTTAAAATAAATTCGTTATCAAAGTACATATATATCATTTTCTTGCGCACAATCCCAGTAAATACAACAAAGGCAAGAGCATCATTGAAAGACTGCCTTCACCAGGACGGACAACAATCAAGATGCGAAAATAAAACAGCAAACTGTGCAAATAGAAAAAGAAAAAAGTAAACAAATGATAATCAAATATTAAAAATTGTGATGACGAGATCTTGACAGTGAATCCATAGTTTGTGCAGACTGTTCTGAATGGGGTGAGTGAAGTTGGGTTAGGTTATCGGCTCTGGTTCAAGAGCCTGATGGTTGAGGGGTGATAACTGTTCCTGAACCTGGTGGTGTGGGTCCTAAGGCTCCTGCACCTTCTTCCCATGGTAGCAACGAGACATGAGCAGGACCTGTATGATGGATGCTGTTTTCATGCGACATCGTTCTGTGCTCAACGGTGGGAGTGCTTTGACTGTGATGGACTGGGTTCAATCTGGCATTTCTTATTGGCTTTTTCGTACAAGGGCATCGTTGTTCTCATACCTGGCAGCCATGAAACCAATCAATATACTCTCTATTGCACATCGATAGAATCACTAAAAGTTTGAGATGACATGCCAAATCCTCACAAATGTCTGAGAAAGTAGAGGCGCTGCATTGCTTTATTTGTAGTCGTACCTGTGCGCTGGACCCAGGGCAGATCCTCTAAAATGATAACACTAAGGTTATCCTGTTTGTGGTTGTTTTCAGAGGATTCCTCTTCTGATTCAGTATCAGTTCTGAGAATAGATCTTTGGCATTCTCTCTCCACAGAGGCTGCCTGACCTGATGAGTTACATCACATCCTTGCTTTTATATTCCAGTCCTCTCGAAATGAATGCTAACATCGCATTTGCCTTCCTCTTCACATACACTCAACCTGCAAATTCAATTTTAAGAAATCCTGAAAAAGAACTCCCAAGTCCCTTTGCACCTCAGATTCTTCAATTTTCTTTCCACTTTGACAACAGTTTATGCTGCATTTCATCAGACACTTTTTCCCCATTCTTCTAATTTGTCTAGGTCCTTCTATAGCCTCTCTGTCTCATCAGCATGACCTACCCCTCCACCTATCTTTGTATCATCTGCAAACCTGGCCACAAAGCCATCAAATCTATCGTCAAAATCATGATGAACGATTAAAAAGAAGCGGGCCCAACATAGACCACTGCAGAACACCAGAGGCCACATGCAGCCAATCAGAAAAGGCTCCTTTCATTCCCACCTTTGCCTTCTGCCAATTAGCGATTGATCTATCCATTCTGGGATCTTTCCTGTAATAACATGGCTCTTATGTTTGAGCAGCCTCATGTGTGGACCATGTCAAAGGCTTTCAGAAAATCCAAGTAATCAACATTCACGGATTTTCCTTTGTCTATCCTGCTTACTTTTTCTTTTCAGAACTTCAATAGATTTGCCATGCATGATTTTCCCTCAGGGAACCCAGGCTGACTACAGCTTATTTTTTGATATGCTTTCAAATACCACAAAACCAGATCCTTTACAATTGACCAATATCTTCCAACAACCGAGGTCAGGCTAACTGGCCCATAATTTCCCTTCTGCTGCCTATCACCCTCCTTGAAGAGTGGAGGGTAATTTGCAATATTCCTGTCCTCCAGAACCATGCCAGCATCCGCTGATTCTTCAAAGATCCTTAGTCTTCCACGATATACTCGATGATATCTTCAGCTACCTATTTCAGAACCCACGTGGTCCAAGTGACTTACCTAACTTCAGATCTTACAGTTTCCCAAGCACCTTTGCCCTAGTGATGGCAACTTCATGTGTTTCTGTCACCTCAAACTCTCGAACATTGGTCATACTGCTAGTATCTTCCAGAGTGAAGACTGATGCAAACTGCATTTAAGTTAATACATTAAATGCAAATGGAAGCCTAAATATAAGGAGGAGAGAGAGAGAGCAAGACTGATTATGGTTTGGATATTCAAAGCAAAAAAAAACAAGGATCATTACAGGGAGGTGGAAGAAATAATGAAAAGAATATGATGGGGTAATTGTTTGAAAAGTCAAGGTTATGGAAACAGAAGGAAAACAGCTGGATACAAAGTGGACAGCATCCTTAAATTGATCCTATTTCTTCTTTAGTCAGTGATAGTAAACTTCACAGGGTGGGATTTTGTGGACTAGAAGAAGAGGGAAGAATGGGTTTGGAAGATTAAAGATAATAGGGAGGAAATGGTGGAAGAGGCTAGTACTAGAGTTGAAAAAGACAGCGTGACAGTAAAGGGATGGAATTTTGTTCCAACATCACACTTGACTGGTATATCATTTGCACAGCATGTACAGTGGTTTAAGCACAAGCCTGTAGTTAAACAGATATTGATATGCAGTAAATATAACAAGTTATGGCATTATTTGCAATATGTAGCCTTCAGAAATGAAATTATTCCAGTCAACGTGCAGGTAGGTGTCCTCAATGATCCACCTGCAGTTACAGGAAAAAGGGAAATATCGCCTTCACCACATGTAAAATTTAACCTAATTTTCTACTCTGGTATAAACCTGAAGAACTTGTATTTGCCTTTATTTAAAAGAGAAATTGCAATTCTGCTATCAAACTCAAAGATTTTGCCTTTGTTAATTTTATTGAAGATAGTTCTCTGGGTTTCCTGTGAGAATTACTGATAATGTGATCATTGATCAGTTAATTGCAATACATTGAATATGAGTAGACTACCTGACACAGGCATCATACCCAGGTAATAAAACTTAATTCTGAAGCATATCTCAATGGATAACTATCAATAGAACTTGGTCCAGGAGAAATACTAACAGTATGTACATGTTAATAGGTTATCATGTGTACACATTAAATCAGATCCAGTATAAAGGAGGTACAGAACCCTGAAGGCACACGCTCACCGATTCATGAACAGCTTCTTACCCTCTGCCATCCGATTAGGAATGGACATTGAAGCCATGGACACACCTGTCACAACCACGGATTCAGACGCACAGCAGATTCGGCAATTGTGCTCCTGAATATGCATGCGTCAGCTAATTATTATTTCATTGCGATGGTATTTAACTCCATTCATTCCATTGTAGTATTTGTCGAGACTTGGACACTAACGTATCGCTGCCTGCATTCCGCCTTGCCTGAGAAATTGGACTGTCGAATCTACTGACTCTGAAGACTAGCAGTATTCGTTTAATATTTAGTTGCTCTTTTCATATCCTCCTTAATTTTTTATATAAAGGCTGATAATTACATTCTGATAATTTTGCCAAATGTTTTGGCATAATGATGCCCAAATATTTGAAAGACTCTGTTTACCATGCCCAGGGATATCGACTTTCAATTTCTCTTGGTGGGCTATAGTTATATGAAAGTAATTGGGTTTTATCTATGTTGATCTTGTATCCTGATAATTGACCATATTGTTCAAAGGATTGCATCAATTTAGGTAAAGAGTATGTTGGTTGCCCTAGCTAGATCAAAATGTCATCTGCGTAACAATCCAATTTATGCTCTGTACCTCTTAATAGTAATTCCCCTGATATCTTCATTTTGTCTGATGCATTGAGTTAATGGTTCCAGATATAATGCGAAGAGTAGCGGTGCACAACCCTGTCTTGTGCCCCTTTCTAGGGCAAGACTATTTGATAAATATCCATTGAATTTAATCCTAGCAGTAGGGTTTTCATATAGTGTCTGTATCGTTTTAATAATTGTCTTGGAAACCAAATCTATGTAAAACTGTAAAGAAAATTCCAATTAATCAAATCAAATGCCTTTTCAACATTCACGCTTATCACTATTGTTTCGATTTTTTTTTATATATGATCCATAACATGAAGTGTCCTTTGTATATTGTCTTGTGTTTGGCATTGTCATATAAAACCTGTCTGATCGTTATGTATCTGTATGGGTAGAAACTCCTCTAATCATTTGGCCATGATGAAGGTAAATAACCTATAATCTACATTAAGAACAGATATTGGTCTAAATGACCCGCATTCCATTTTATCCTTTCCTTCTTTTGGTATAGCTGAGATTATCGCTTCCTTCCAAGTGGATGGCATTTGTGTCTTTCTTAGAGCCCAGTTCAGTGTGGGGAGTAAAACAGGAATTAACTAATTTTTTAATTCTTTGTACCACACTGCCGATATACCCATCTAATCCTGGTGCCTTGCTTAATTTAAGCCTACTAATTGCAGCTTTTAATTCAACTTCAGTTATGTCAGCAGTCTTCATTCTATTTTGTTCTTCGCTTAAAGTGGATAACTCTAGAGAATTCAGGAAGGTGTCAATTTGGGTTATGCTTCCCCCTGGGACTTTGGAATATAGAGTTTTGTAGAACACTTCAAAAGCTTCTTGAATTTCACTTAGCTTATCTTTTTTTTTATCATTTTTGTTCTTGGATCCCTAATTCCATGAATTGTATTTTCTGCTATCTTTTTGTTCAGTTTCCATGCCAGTAGTTTCATAGACTTAGATCCATTTTCATAATGTCTCTGTTTCAGAAAGATTAAAATTTTCTTAATTTCTTGCATAGCCAAACTATTAACTTCATTCCTAATTTTAAAAATTTCCTCTAATGTATCCTGTGCCAAATTCAATTTGTGTTTTTTCTCTATTTCCTTCAGCCTATTTTGTAATTCCTCTAATGTTTTATTCCTTATTTTTTCTAATATGAATATATTGCTATAATTTTCCCTCTTAAGACAGCCTTCAGAGTATCCCATAAAATGGGAGGTGAAACCTCTCCATTATCATTGAATTCTAAGTAGAGATAAAATTATTTTTTAATTTGTTCCTTAAAGTACGGATCATTGAATTTAGTTTCCAAATAGTATTCTTTGGTTGTAGGTCAAAATCAACAGATAAATATATATATATGCATGGTCACTTACATCTATTGTCCCAATTCCACAGGTGTATATTTTGTCTTTTCCAAATGTTATGAAATAGTCTATTCTTGTTTATATAGAATGTGGAGCAGAATAATGAGTGTAATCCCTTCTGTCGGGGAAAAGGTCCCTCCATATATCAATTAAACCAACATCATCAAAAAGTGTATTAACTTTTTCATGTATGGATTTTGTTTCATAGGTTTTTCTATTGGAAGGTTCTAACTTTGGTTGTAATTGTAAATTTAAGTCTCCCCCACATATCAGGAGACCTTCTGTTTCCGCTACCATAATATCAGAAATTTTCTGAAAGAAACCAATATCACTTCCCGGGGGTGCGTATATATTCAATAGAGTAACTGAATTTCCGTCTATATTCTCCCTTACCAGAATATATCTGCCCTCTTTATCTCCCATTTCGAATACGTTTTCAAAATTTAGCTTACTTGAGATAAGAATAGCAACTCCTCTCCTATGTCCTGATTTATATGAGAAAAACAAATTAGTGAAACCCATTCTCTTTAGTTTTCTGTGCTCATTATCACTTAAGTGAGTTTCCTGTAAATATACTACATGGGCTTGTTTTTTTTTTCATTTTGGATAAAATGCTATTACGTTTGATTGGATTTAATAGCCCATTGACATTAAAAGAAATGAATTTTACTTTGTCCTCAGCCATCTGTATTTATCTGTCAATGTATCATTGAAATTAACAGATTAAAACTTAATCGATCTACTCCCTGAACAAATAAGAACCAAGAAATGCAAATAATAACATAAATGGCAATGAAGGTGTGATTACAAGGCCGAGGTCTCTAGTAGATGACCCTGGGTTGAGCTCATATATATATATATTCTCATTTTGGTGGGGGAAAAGGAGTAAGTGAGCGAATAAAGAATAACAACTAAGTACTATAAAATCCACATTATAATAAGTATTTCTTGAGATAGGTATATCACCATCTACATTTGTTTCCATTTAGCTTCTCAACATTTTTAAAGTTAGCTAAACCTTATGGCTCTTCTGGAGGAGGTGAGGACCGTCTTTGGAAAACTCCCAGTCTCTTTCTGATATACTTCTCTGGGCCTCCTCCCGTCTCCTGCTTTCTCGATTCTCGCACTATCTCCCAAGCAGAGTGGGATAAATCCTCTGCCAGGTTTTCCCTCGGTTTGATCACGCTGACGGGCAACCCTCTGGCCTTCTTGTCTGTAGTCGCCTCTTCCACTGTCCGTTACAGTTGGATCCCATCTTGATAAAACACTCGAAGTTTAGCAGGGTACGGAGTTTGAAATCTAATCCTTTCTTGCTTTAGTATTCACTTTAATTCAGAGTTTTCTTTACGTTTCTGCAGGACCGCGGGGGTGGTGGGGGGGGGATGTTAGTCTTGATTGAAATATATTAATTTATCGTCTAAAAAGACCCTCTTCTTACCCCAGGCCCTTCGTAGAATCTCCGCCTTGGTACTGTATCGAAGGAATTTAATTGTTATTAAGCGTGGCTTATCTTCTCTGCCGCGGGACTATCGCGCGATGCGCCCTCTCAGTTTCCACCTCCATAATCGACGGAAGCTCCAGCACGTCCCGCAGCAACTTTCCTACAAACTCCGTCAAAGACAACCCCTCCGTTCCTTCGGGAACGTTGTACATTCTGATATTTTTCCGCCGTGATCTTCCCTCCAGGTCAAGCAGTTTACTTCCTTGTTGATTTAATATTTTTATCGTCTTAGCATCTGTTCCACGCTTTGAACGCGATCTTCCACCTTCTCAATTCGAGTCTCTGCCACCGCTATTTTTTGATTGACCTTGGCGAGCTCTGACTTAATATCATGTAGCTGCTGTTTTATATCCGTTTGGAACTCCCGTATCTCTTTCAGAATTTTGATCATATTTGCCGCTTCGCCTGGACAAGGCCTAGCGTCAGCCTCGCTAGAACGCGGTCGGGTAGGAGAGCCTCTCGCTGCACCACTCTCGTCCTCAGGCTCTGCAGTGTCGCTTTTTTAATTTCCATTCCTTTTCCCCATTCTTGCCCCTCTTATCAGTTCAAATACTTTCGAAAAACCCTATATTTGATGGGCTAACGGGGCAAAATATGCGTTTTCCCGGAGGAGCTATTGACTCAAGCTGACATTCTCGACGATGACGTCGCCAGAATCCCCGTCATGCCGTTCGTTTCAAAATAAAAATGTAAAATTATAGGATTGAGATTATAAATTGGAGACAGGTAAATTTTCATGGCAGCATAAAGGATCTGCAAAGTGTGGATTGGGATGGGCTGTTTTCTGGCAAAGGTGCACCTGGAAATTGAGAGGCCTTCTAAACTGAAACAAGGGTAAAGTTAACAGGTGTAGGGAGCCTTGCTTTTCCAGAGATATTGAAGCCCTGGTGAAGAAAAAAAAAGGTGCGTAGCAGGTAGGAACAAGTGAGGTACTTATGGAGTACGAGAAATGCAGGACAACATTTAAGAAAGAGATCAGGAGGGCTAAAAGACATGCGGTAGCCTTCGCTGATAAGATGAAGGAGAATCTAAAGGAACTCTACAGATAGGTGAAGAGCGAAAGTATTGCAAGGTACAAAACTGATCCTCTTTAAGATCAGAGTGGCAATCTGCACGTGGAGTCAAAAGAAATAGTGGCGAGTTTAAATGATTATTGTTTGTTTTATATTTAGTCAGCAGTAGGACATTGATTCAACGGAAGTGATGTCACAAGTAGCGGATATGGCCAAAGTGCGGAGTGAGAGACAGATAGTTCAGATTTTTAAAGCGAACAATGTTAAAGGGAAAAAGAAAACAATAAACGCCAGGCCAAAAGGAGCCGCTGACTAAAACAGTCAAATGGAAAATGAAGCCTACACTGCGGCTGAAAAGAGTAACTAAGAATAAAACGAATACCGCTGGCCCTCGGTCGGTGGACTCGACAGTCCAATTTCTCAGGCAAGGCGGAATGCAGATGTCCACAGCGTAGCTATGCCCAAGTCTCGACAAATGCTACGAATAAATGAATGGAATTACATACGATCACAATGAAATGATAATTAGCTGACACGTGCGTATTCACGAGCGCAGTTGCCGAATCTGATACGCTGCCGAATCCGTGGTTGTGACGAAGCGGCATTAAGTCACGCACCCTATGGAGATTACAGAGGAGGCTGCTGGTCGGCTGATTGGGTGGTGCATGTGTGAATGTGGTTTGGAACTTGTTGAGGGAAAGAGAGTGGGGAAGGAGCGGGATAGGGATTTGGGATCAGAGTTAGGCAGCTGGGGAGAAATGGATTATTGTGAAGGGAGAAATAAAGGGAATAAGGAGATAGTGAGGGGATGGATGGATGAATGAAAACCAAGACAAAGTGAATAAAAGAATAAGAAATGACAGTGGAGAGAGTTCTGAAAGTGAAGAAGATGAACAAGTTCAGAGAGGAGGTGTTGTCATAATTAGGTTTAATGAGAAGGTGCAAGGACACATGAAGAAAATTAACCCGTTTGTGCTAACAACAACTTTGGCAAATAAGATAGGGGAAATAGTATTTGCAAAAGTCCTATTGGTAAGATGTGCGAATGAGGAACAACTTGAGAAAGCACTCAAGCTAAAAGAGATAGGAAAATGCAAAGTGGAATATACAGGGAGGGTGAGAACATGAAATGGTGGTTGTAAAGGAGTGATCACGGGTGTACCAATGAGTATAAACATGGAGGAGTTGAAGAGGAATGTAAAAGGGGGGAAAGTAATTAATGTTCTAAGACTGAAAACAACAAAGGAGGGAATGAAAAAGGAAAGTGAAACAGTATTGATTGAATTTGAAGAAAGAGTGCCAAGGGAAGTGTTCCTGGGTTTCATGAGTTACCCAGTAAGGGTATATGAGCCAAAGCCATTGAGGTGCTATAATTGTCAAAGGTTTGGACACATAGCTAAAAACTGTAAAAGGCAAAGGAGATGTGCTAGATGTGGGGATGATCATGAATATGGAAAGTGCGGAACAGGAGTGCAACCAAAATGCTGTAATTGTGGAGGAGCTCATAATGTGGCGTATGGTGGGTGTGAGGTTATGAGACGGGAGAATAAAATTCAAGAAATAAGAGTGAAAAGAAAGATTACTTATGCAGAAGCTGTAAGAATGTCAAGAGAACAGAATAATGCTCCTAATGACCAGAGAGCAATAGGGATGCGAGATGCAGTGAAGAGTAAATGTCAGGATTTATGTGGGGAAAAAAGCTCTAGTAACATTCATTGCAGGAGTCATTAATAGTATGGCAGAGGTAAAGTCAAAAAGTGACAAAATTCAGCTGGTGGTCAAAGCAGCAGTAAACCATTTAGGGTTAGTAGGACTGACATGGGAAGGAGTGAGGGAGAACCTCACTAATCAGTCAAGCCAGGAAGTGTCATAGGTTGGTTAGTACTCATTATGGTGATTCTTTTGCAATGGAATGCAAGGAGTTTACTAGCCAATGGCCAGGAATTTAAGGACTTTAAGGAAATGGTTGTAAAACCGGATGTAGTGTGTATTCAGGAAACTTGGTTGAAACTAGCTTTAGACTTTGTGGTACGTGGGTATACAATGATAAGGAAAGATAGAAATCTAGGGGGAGGAGGAGGTTGTGCTATGTTAATCAAGCAAGGTATACTGTCTAGAGTACTGGAAAAAGGAGACGATCAGGAATACAAAGTGGTGGAAATATGGGAGAGAGGGGAGGGAGTGGTTATAATTAACTACTACAATCCATGTAAAAGGTTGGATTTGGACAGCCTACTAAGGATACAAGGACAAAATAGACATAAAGTAGTGTGGTGTGCAGATTTCAATGCTCACAGCACAATATGGGGGGGGGGGGAATCCAATTACAGATTCAAAAGGAATAGTAATTGAAGATTTGATGAAAGAAAGGGATTTGGTATGTATGAATGATGGTAGAGGAACAAGGATAAACATAACAACAGGAACTGAGTCGGTATTAGATATTACGTTAGTGCCTAATGTCTTGGCTGGCATCAGTAACTGGGGAGTTTGGACTGCTTCAACAGTAGGCTGTGATCACTACCCAGTTTTATGTTCAGTGGGTGAAAGAGTTGAAATAAGACCAGGTGGGGGAGTCCCAAAGTGGGTGTTTGGAAAAGCAGATTGGGGTAAGTTCCAGAAGTTAAGTGAAGAAGCATTGACAAGACTGACATTTCTGGAGATATAGATGAATTAAACAGTCAGGTGACTTCAGCAATTATTATGGCAGCAGAAGGATCTATACCCAGGAGTAAAAATAGGATGAATAGAAAAATAGTGCCATGGTGGACAGAGAAATGTTGTCAGGCTGTAAAAAAAAAAACAGAAATAGAGCATTCACGCTAGTTAAAAGAACCCATAATTTGCAGCATTTGATTCAATATAAGAAGGCACAGGCAGTGGTGAGAAGAACTGTACGTCAAGCTAAAAGGGCAAGTTGGAGAAGTTTTTGCAACAAAATAGGAAGAACAACGCCTGTGGGAGAGGTATGGGGAATGCTTAAGAGGATGGGGGGAGATAGAAGGGATTTGGAGTATCCAGTAATGATATCTGAGGAGGAAACAGCAGTCTCCAGCAGGGATAAGGCTGAGATCATGGCCAAGTCATTTGTAAAGATACATAGTTCAGAAAATTTGTCTGAAGAAGGGAGAAGGAGAAGGGAAAGAACAATGAGTCAATACCCAGGTGTGTTAAGCAGGAGGAAAGAAACAGATGATATAATTGATGATCCATTTACTTTGGCAGAAATGGTGAGAGCAATAAAGAGATCGAGACCAACCTCCCCAGGGGAAGATCTTATATGCTATGTTATGCTAAAAAATCTAGGAGAAGGAGCGCTCTTGAAATTACTGCAATTTTATAACAGAGTGTGGGAAGAGGGAAGATTACCAAGTGCATGGAAAGAAGCTGTAGTAATTCCAATAAGGAAACCTGGCAAGGATCCGTCAAAACCCACTAGCTACAGGCCAATAGCACTAACATCAAATATATGTAAGGTAATGGAAAGGATGATAACAGAAAGATTATCGTATAATCTTGAGAAGAGAGGAATGCTGGCAATTTATCAGAGTGGTTTTAGGAAGGGAAGGAATTCCATGGACTCAGTGGTAAGGTTAGAGACTGAAATAAGGAAGGCCCAAGGCAAATAAAGAATCAGTAGTTGCAGTGTTTTTTGACATTGAAAAAGCCTATGATATGATGTGGAAGGAAGGATTATTAATTAAACTGCACAAGATGGGGGTTGGGGGAGCGTTTTTAATTGGATTAAAGATTTTCTGTTTGGTAGAAAAATTCAAGTTAGTATTGGATCAGAATTATCAAAACAGTACATAGTGGGAAATGGCACACATCAGGGTAGTGTGATTAGCCCGTTACTTTTCATCATTATGATCAATGATGTCTTCACAAAGGTACCAGTGAATATAGGTAGGTCATTGTTTGCGGATGATGGGGACTTGTGGAAAAGAGGCAGGAACACGGAGCAGATAATCAGGAAACTACAAGGAGCAATTGATGAAGTGGTAGAGTGGGGTTGTGATTGGGGATGTAGATTTTCAGTGGAAAAAACTCAAACTGTATTTTTCACTAGGAAAAGAATTGAAGTAGGGAAGAAGTTAAGGATGTATGGGATGGAATTAGAAAGGGTTGGATGATTTAAATTTCAGGGAGTTATATTTGATTCACGATTAACATGGGCAGACCATATCAGGAAAGTTGAGGAGAAATGTGAAAAAGTAATAAACGTGATGAGATGTTTGACTGGTAGGGAATGGGGAGAAAGTTGTTCAGCATTAAAGCGAATGTATATGGCTTTAGTGAGACCTGTGTTGGATTATGGAAGTGTAGCATATGGTTCAGCAGCTAGGTCTCTTATAAGGAAACTGGATGTGATTCAGGCTCAGGTTTTGAGAGTGTGCAGTGGGGCTTTTAAAACATCACCAGTATCCGCCCTGCAGGTAGAAATGGGAATAATGCCTTTGGAATTAAGAAGGATGCAATTGATGGCAAACTACTGGGTTAATTAGCAGGGACACAATGATTCTCACCCTGCTAAAGGAGTGTTGCAGGAGTCCTGGGAAAATGGGAGGTTTCAGAGGGAAAACTTTAGTCGGGTAGGGAATGATATTGCTAGATCATGTGGAGTGTTTGATCTAAGGATAAGTCCTTCAGTAGTTTATCCAGTTGTAGTTCCATGGAGGCTGGTATGGCCTGACGTAGACTGGCATTTGTGAGAGGTAAAAAGGAAAGGAAAGTATAAAACTGATTTGGTAAGTGCATTTAACTGTTATGTGATGGGAAAGTATAGTGATTATACTCAGGTCTATACAGATGGTGCTAAGGAACCTGAGACAGGAGTGACAGGGTTTGGGGTGGCTATACCAGAAAAAGCAATTGCAATCAGCAGAAGAACATCTGATAAGTTAGTGGTGTATACAGTGGAGATGATGGCAGTGTTGGTTGTGTTGCGTTGGGTGGAGAAAACTAAACCAGTCAAAGCGTTGATATGCTCAGCTTCATCTTCAGTACTAGCAAGTTTAAGGTCTTCTCACTCAAACAGTTGGCAAGATGTACTTCATGAAGTCCTTCAGTCAGTCACAAGAGTTGCAAATCAGGGAGGTCAGGTTAAATTTCTATGGGTTTCAGCTCATGTAGGGGTGAAAGGCAATGAAAGGGTGGATGAGTTGGCAAAGAGGGCAATAAAGAAAGAAAATATAGAAATGCACATTAGTATCAGTAAAGCAGAGGTTAAGTGTGTAATCTGGGAAAAAATTAACCAAATGTGGCAAGAAAGATGGGACAGGGAGGGGAAAAGGAGGCATTTATATCAAATACAAAAAAGTGTTGCAGGTACTAGGGTAGGAAGTAGATACAAAAGAGAGGAAATTGTGTGGACTAGGTTAAGGCTGGGGCACTCACTGTGCACTAAACCAAACATTGAAATTGATAGGGAAACACCAGACTGGACTGTGTGAGGAATGTCAGGAAGAGGAGTCAGTAGAGCATGTAGCTCTGAGTTGCAGGAAGTATGGGATACAGAGAGAGATGATGAGAATTAATCTAAGGGAATTGGGGGTGCAAGAATTCACATTAAAAGGGTTGCTGGTCATGGGTGAGAGAACACAGGTCAGGGTATTTTTAGCTTAAGGGGTGCAGGGTTTTTTTTATAGGATATGATGGATAAACAGAAATAGGGTACTAGGATGGGGAGGATAAAGTGTAGGTTAGGGTATGTGTATGTGTGCGATTGGGTGAAGGTATTTAGAATGTGAGTGCGTCATATACTCCGGAGCAGAAGGTGGCGGTAATGCACCATTAAGCTGGGTGCCAACCGCCGTGAAACGAGACGGAGAGGGGCGAGGGGAGAGGGGAGAGGGAGAGGGAGAGGGAGAGGGAGAGGGAGAGGGAGGGGGAGGGGGAGGGGGAGAGGGAGAGATTACAGAGGAGGATGTGTTTGTTGTCTTGAGGCTAATCAGCCTGAGTGAATCCCCAGGGGCTGACAAGTTGTTCCTCCAGGACCCAGTAGAAGGCAAGTGCAGAATATTCCAGGGGCCCCAGCAGAGATATTTAAATCATCCTCAGCGACAAGTGAGGTACCGGAGGATTGGAAGATAGCCAATGCTTCCCGCTGTTTAACAAAGGCTCTGAAGTAAACCAGGAAATTATAGGCCGGTGAGCTTGAGTAGTGGGAAGGTTATTATAACGTATTCTAACGAAAAAGTTATATGAGTACGTATTTAGAGAGACATGCACTGTAAGAGATAATCAGCATCGCTTCGTGCGTGGTTGGACATGTCTAACCAAATCTCTAGAGTTTTTCGATGAAGGCAAGGCATTGGATGTTGTGGGCATGAACTTTAGCAAGGCATTTGCCAAGGTCCCACGTGGGAGGTTGGTCGCGAAGGACGAGTCACTTGGCATTCAAGATTATGTAGTAAATTGGATTAGACATTGGCTTTGCGGGAGAAGCCAGAGATTGGTAGTGAATGGTTGCCTCTCTGACTGGAAGCCTGTGACTGGTGAAGAGCCGCGGGAATCGTTGATGTTTGTCATCTATATTAACGATCCGGATGATAATGTGTTTAACTGGACCAGCACGTTAGCAGATGACACCAAGACTGGGGATGTAGTGGACAGCAGGGAAGACTATCAGTGCTTGCAGCAGGATTTGGACCATCCAGAAAAAAGTGCTTTAGAATGGCGGGGAAAGATAATGCAGACAAGTGCGAGGTGTTGAACTTCAGCTGGACCAACCAGGATGGGTCTTACACAGTGACCAGTAGGGCACTGAGGACTGCGGTAGAACAAAGGGATCTGGGAATACAGGTCCATAATTAATCGAAAGTGGTGACAGGGTCGTTATGAAAGCTTTTGGCACACTGGTGTGCATAATTCAAAGTATTGAGTGCAAGAGATGGGATGTTGTTGTTGAAGATGTATGAAACATTGATGAGGCCTGATTTGGTGTATTATGTACAGATTTGGTCACCTACCAACAGGAAAGATGTAAGTACGGTTGAAGGAGTACAGAAAAACTGTACAAAGATGCTGCCCGGTCTGGAGGACCTGAGTTATAAGGAATGATTGAATAGATTAGGACTTTGTTCCTTGGAACGTAGAAGACTGGGGGGAGATTTAATTGAGGAATACATAATGATGAGACGTATAGATCGGGTAAATGCAAGCAGCTTAATTTATATGGAAATGAGACACTGTTGCTTCGAACCAGGGTTTAAAGCACAGTAATTCACAAAACACACATAACAGACAGTAACTTATGAAGGTAAAGATAAAATCTACACATAAATCACACTTTAATACCAAACTAAAGTGCATTAATAACGAATATTTCAAGGTACGGAACAGATTAACCAGTGACTCTTGGAATACAATGCTGACGGGAGTTCAAAAGCCCAATGGCCTGGGAGAAGAAATTGTTTCTCATTCGAGCCGTTCTTGTTTTTATACATCGTAGTCTCCTGCCTGATGGCAGGAAGTCAAAGAGGATGCTGGATGGATGGGGGGGGGGGGGGGGTGGGATCGCTAATAACACTAAAGGCCCGTGTATGCAGCGCTCCTGATAAATGTTGCGATAGATGGAATGATTCCCCTACCGTGTGAGTAGGCAGTTCAAATGGTTCAGCACAGACTAGATGGGCCAAAAGGCCTTTTCCTGTGCTGTGCTTTTCTATGATTGTGTGCAGCAGCAGCAACACTCAAGAAGCTCGACACCATCAGGACGAAGCAGTCCCATTCACCGTCCGCAACATTCATCCCGTCTACAACCCGTGCACAGCGGCTGCAGTGTGTATCAGCTACAAGTGCATTGCAATTGCTCGCCCAGTCTACTCTGAGAGTCCCTCCCAACCCTGTCCCTACATCCCCGAAGCGAGATAAGGGCAACAGGACACCACCGCTTTATCACCACTGAGTGTAGATTCCGGAACCCCTCCCCAACAACACTGAGAGATCACTGTCACCAGAAGGACACCAGCGGCTCAAGGGAGGTGAGGGGTCGGGGAATGGTTTCAACAGCCCGGAAATGTATGGACAAATTTGCAAGAGAGGTGTCTGGAGTATGCAGAATAAAGCATAAAAAGCATAGAAAGCATAAAAAAGGATTTTTAAAAATCAGGCAAAATGTAAAAAATTTCAGAAGCAGGGTGGTGTTAGATTCGAATGCCACACTGTACAAAATACGGTAGATGAACGTTTAGTGCAGTTAGAAATTGGCAAGAAGGACTTTGTAAGCATCACAGAGTCATGGCGGAAGGAAGGTCACAACTGGGAACCAAACATCCCTCTGCTAAAGACAGACAGGTGAATTATGGAAGTACAGTGTATCTGTAATCCTGAAAACTTAATGAATTAGTAACTTGTGACAAAGTTAAGACTGAGATCCCAAGGTGCTTTGTTGGTTTGCATGGGAAAACTTACAAGTTTGTGTTTTATGGGAGGAAGCCGTTTTGTTATGACAGGCGATTTGTTCTATGGCCGGAGGGGGGTGGGGGGTATTTTGACACCAGAGCTGGACGTGATAGAGATTCTTAAAAGAGTGAAAACGAGCTAAGGATAACGAAAACGGAGAATCGTAATGTTTTGAAATGAAGCAAAGTCATTACTGTTCTCTTGTAAAAAAGTATAGAAGTGTTTTTGGTTGAAACATAAAATCGAAGTTATTTTTTTCCAGACGATAGTTGCCTGGAAATATACCTTCCCTTGCAAGTAAAATAACAAATCTGTTAATAATGTGATCTACTCTAAATTTGTTGTAGTTTGTTCCTTTAAATTGGAAGACAGTACTCAATAAAATTTGAAGGTTCCGCCGAAGTTCACTTGTGCAGGTGCGAGAGCGACACGGAAAATTCCGAGGACTGAACTGCCTACGGGGAAACTCCTCGGCTGTAGAGGACACTGAAGGAAACATACGTTTGTTTTTTTACCCTTGGTATGCCACTTCGGTTGTTGTCTCGCTTTCGCTCTGCACTCTGCAATCAATTCGGTGTAGATCAGATTCTCACGTCATGATTCCGACGCATTCGGCATGACGACAGAAACTTTGAGTAAGAAAAGAGGTGAACACTTTAGGTTGGCCTAGCGTCTGAGACGCGTGGAAGTGATGTGCTCAAATGGTTTTAGTGCTGGGGACACTTGGACAGGTCGATCTAGAGTCGGGGATGTATGAACATTTTCTGACGTAATATGAGAAAGGAAATTAATAAACCATCCAATAACAGGGCTGTCAGGGACAGCGGACGCTGGAAATGAATACGGAAATTTATTTAACCCTGCAGGACGCCGGAGTGAAAACTGGGAAGTTGATAGTATACTGGCAAACACAAACGGAACAAAATAATGATAAAGTACAAGAGTGCGTCTTTCCCTGGTCCAAAAAGAGAAATCAGCTTATGATAAAGAAAAAGTAACACTGGAAATCGCACAAGATTTTTAAAGCAGATGCGGGAGCTGCAGAGAGAACTTGCTGCACAAAGAGGTGTAATAATGTGTTTGTAACATACACTGCCCGGTCCGGGGTACAACAGCAGAGGGATGTTGTTAAGGGTATCGGGACATATATGCCCGGGAATGATTCTAGAGAGTTGTTCCAAGTAATTAATTACCAGAGAGGAATATACAGTCTAGGTGATAAACGAGGATATGGGATTGGATATAATGCGGTTACATCGGAGCATATCCTCCGCTTTGTCGGAAGCGCAGCGACATGCTAGGGGAACAATTAAAGAATGTTATCGGTGGCCCTGACTGTTATGGGTGATAACAACGGGGACCCAATAGATGAGTTACACAAATGTTACCGGAGGAAAGGAGACTACTCCGCGGCATTTGCCTCCCGTTTGTGGAAGAGATGCCGAGGATGCACGGATCAAAGTTCGGTCGCGATCATTTAGAGGCGTAGCTCACAAATAGATGAATAACAATACTAGTGTCCCACAGTAGCGACGGATCGAGACAGGTGTTGGAACTGCTTGATCCCAATGGATCTGCACGATCCCAATGGATCTGCACATACTGAAGCATAGGTACTTAGGAAGATGATTAGAGAATGGTAGAAGGACCTGCAGGTACGAGATTATATATTCTTGAATACTCTGGAGGCAGTACTTCCTTTCGAGAAAATACACGGGTGTTGCAGGTCAGGGAGAAACCAGCAGAGAAATTGTCGAAGGGAAGTAACGCAGCCCTGGAGTGCGCCATCACCGAATCAGAGAAGCTGTTGTCGGGGGCAGTACAGCGCTCAAATCTGGTGTTTCAGCCGTGGTAATGTGTGTCATTATGCTCGGAACTGAACAACAAACAGTTCATATAATTTAAATCCTGCCAAAAATCACAGTTTATTTACTGAATGCTTAGAATCTTTTGGAATGTTGGTTAATGTGGGTACTTCATGCTTTAGACTTCTTGAATGTTGTTTATTTGTGCATGAAGTATAACTTCCAATATTTCCTTCCATCTCAGACACTGAAGCTTGTAACTCTTCCAGAGTTGTCAAAGGTCTCTTGGTGGCCTCCCTCTCTAGTCCCCTTCTTGCACAGTCACGCTGTGTTTAAGCAGATTTACAGCTGTGCCATATTCTTTCCATTTCTTAATGATTGATGATGATACTCTGAGCAATATCAATGACTTGGAAATTTTCTTGTATTCATCTCCTGACTTGTGCTTTTCAATAACCTTTTTGTGGAGTTGCTTGAAGTGACTTTTGTTTTCCAGGTGTAGTTTTGCCGGGATACTGTATCACAGGCTGTAGGACCTTCCAGATACAGGTGTATTTTTACTAAATCTATTGAAGCACCTTGACTGCACATTTCAATTCCATTTAACTAATTTTTTGACTACTAAAACCAATTGTCTGCACCTGTGATTATTTAGCGTGTTATATTAAAGGGGGTGAATACTTATGCAATCGATTATTTTGTGTTTTATATTTGTCATTTCACTTTGTAGAGATCTGTTTTCACTTTGACATGAAAGAGTTTTTTTCTGTTGTTCAGTGTCAAAAAAGCCAAATGAAATCTTCTGTGATTCAATGCTGTAAAATAATAAAACGTGAAAACTTCCAAGGGGGATGAATGCTTTCTATAGATGCTGTAATTAAAAAATTATGCAAAGTCTTACAGCTGAAGAAACATATCCATTCTCAGTCAGCAGGCCCAGTGGAGAGGATGTGTAACACGCTGTGAGGTTCTGTGAGGTTTCATTATGCTTGTTGATTGGAAAAGTCAGGTTCTGAGTTCTGGATTCTGAGTGAAGAGATTTGTAGAATGCCTACAAGTTAGCATTTTAGAACGGTTTATGGTCAAGTCCACTAGAGAAAGACAATTCTAGATTTGGTGTTGTGCAATGAACTAGATTTGATTAGGGAGCTTGTAGTAAAGGAATGCTCAGGTGGCAGTGATCATAATACAATAGAATTTATCCTGCTGTTTGAGAAGGAGAAGCCAAAATTCAGTGTACTGCATTGGTATCATAGTTCAGTAAAGATTGTTACATATTCATGACACGTGACAGTGGTATCCTTGTCCCGTGACTGGGGTTGAAGTTATACTGGACTTGAGGTAATGGTCTTGTGATGGTGGAGTGATGTCATTTTTCCGCCAGTAGAGATCATGTGACAGGTTTTTTTTACAGGGTATAAAAGGAGGACCCCTCCCTGTGAGGAGGGGCAGTTCGTGGCTGGATTTGCCATGTTGACTTCATGCCACTGCATGATTTAATGTGATGACGCAGTTTAGTTGAAAAATGAAGTTTTATCTAATGCCTAAAGTTTAAAAGGTCATTGCCAGCAGTTTCTTTACAATACTGCTAGTTGAGAGCCAGTGGAGAGTGAAGATCGGAGTTCGGGAGTTAAAGATCGAGGAGAATCGATTTTGACGGTGAAACGGGTTGGAACTTGTTTGATCTTTATTCGGAAGGATTTCGTTGACTGTTCTCGTGTTAATCTCTGCGGGATAGCAGAAAAGATTGAGGACAGTGCGGTAAAGGAAAGGTCAGTCCTTAAAGCCGTTTCGTTTCGTAAAATTCTTCGTGGGAAAAATTCGACTTTGGAAACTGAAACAAAACGACGTGAAAGAGAATTTAAATCATCTTAAAAAGTCTCTCCCTTAAATGGACTGTGAGCATTTTGAACTTTTGGCAATACTACTTTAAAGAACTGTTCTTGAAACATCGCTTTAAGGACTGTTCGCATCATTGCTTTAAGAACTGTTTAAGCTGCCGCACAGCAGCTGATTTCCGGTTACGTTAGTGATTTGTTTACTTTTGGGGGGTTTGTTTTCAGTGTTTAATAAACGTGTTATTTGTTATAAAACCCCTGCCTAACTCATATATTTATTGTTGCCTGAATACGTAACATAAATATGGGGGCTGCGTCCGGATTGGATGATTTGAGTTTAAATCCTTGTTAACTTTTGAGTCGGTGTTTTGGAAACGGGGGGATACGCGATTTTTTTGTTTGATTGGCTTGTGTGTGGTATTCGGCAATAATGAATATTGATGAGTTTCTGGCTTCGCCAGGCGTGGAGTTATTAGTGAATGCGAAAAAAACTGAGGTATCTGAGATAGCTAGTAAATTGCAACTTAATGGTATTTTGCAGACTACATCTAAAGCAGTAATACAGAGAAAAATCGCGTCTCACTATGTGGATTCGGGTGTTTTTGATTAATCGATTTTAGAGTCGTTTCCAATAAGTAATCTGGAGATGCAGTTGCAAATCGAACAAATGAAGTTGGAGCGTTGTAAATTAGAAGCTGATCAAAAGAAAAGGGAATTTGATTATGCAATGGAGGAATTAAGGTCTGGGAATCAGTCTTCTGGTTCTAAAAAGCCGTTTGTTGCTAGTCAAGAAATTAAATTGGTCCCTCCATTTAGTGAAACAGAAGTGGAAAGATATTTCCAACATTTTGAAACTATTGCTCGGATGTCAGAGTGGCCGAGAGATAAATGGTCAGTGTTGTTACAGAGTGTAATTAAAGTCAAAGCACAGCAGGTTTACACAGCTTTAACTGCTGCGCAAGCACTTGATTATGATATTGTGAAAATGCATGTTTTAAAAGCATACGAATTAGTCCCAGAAGCGTATAGAGAAAGATTCAGAAGTTTGAAGAAGTCTGTGGAAAAGACTTATGTGGAATTTGCCTATGATAAAGCTGTGTATTTTGAGAGATGGGTTTCTTCTAAAAACGTAAATGGGGACTATGATACATTGAGAGAGCTGATTTTAATGGAGGAATTTAAAAGAAGCATTCCTGTTGAAGTAAGGACCTACTTAAATGACAGGGATACTGATAAATTGCAGGACTGTGCTAGATTAGCTGATGAGTATGTTTTAATCCATAAGAATAAATTTCTTCAGGGCGGAATTTTTAAGAGGAAAATTAACATGGAGACTCAAGGTAAATCAGAAATTAAATCAGATGTTAATGAGAAAGGTAAGGAGGAAGGGAAGCCTGTGAAGGAAAGACAGTTTGGTCTTATTTGTAACTATTGTAAGAAGCCTGGCCATGTAATAGCTAACTGTTTCAGATTGAAAAAGAAAGAGAAGGAAGCAGTTCCAGATGCTTGTGTGCAACATACTGAAGCACCTGTAAAGTTACAGGGTTTGATAAACACAAATGAGTCTGACCAAGTTAAAAAGGGATATGATCATTTTATAACTGTAGGGTTTGTATCCTTGAAAGAAGGATCTACTCTGGTGCCAATAAAAATCCTTGGGGATACTGGAGCTTCTCAATCACTGATGTTAGACAGTGTATTGAAGTTTAATGAGGAGTCTGATACTGGTGAGGTAAATTACATAAGAGGTGTTGGGAGTGATTTTATGCCTGTACATTTACATAAAGTAAATTTAAAGTCAGGGTTAGTTACAGGATTTGTTAAAGTAGGATTACAGCATAGCTTACCTGTGAAGGGTATTTCTTTATTGTTAGGTAATGACTTGGCAGGTGGACAAGTTTTTCCTGAAGTGCATTTGACAATGGAGTCAGAGGAACCAGAGATGAATTCTAACACAGATTCTTCCTGTGTTGTGACTAGAGCTATGGCTATAAAGATTGATGCGCAGAATGAGGTTGTTACTCAGGACTATTCAACTCAGAATTCGAGTTTTCAGGATGTGTCAGAGACTTTCTTACCTTCGTTGTTTGAACAAGATTCTTGGAGTAAGTCTGACTATGAAGATTTATCTCTGTCTCGGAAGGAGATGATAGCAGAGCAGAATAGAGACCCTGAGATTATAAAATTAAGGGAACAAGCTTTACTAGGTAGTGAAATTGAGAAGGTGCCAGTAGGATATTACTTGGAAAAAGGAGTGTTGATGAGGAAGTGGAGGTCGCCTACAATTCCTGCAAGTGAGGAATGGAATGTTGTTTACCCGGTAGTTGTCCCTAAAGTTTATCGAAATGAGATTTTGACTTTAGCTCATAGTGTGCCTTTAGGTGGACATCAAGTGGTAAGGAAAACTGTGGACAAGATTTTAAAACATTTTTACTGGCCTGGTCTAAGAAAAGACGTGGCGATGTTTTGTAAAACATGCCATACTTGTCCAATTGTGGGTAAACCAAATCAAGTTACAACAGTAGCTCCATTACAACCTATTCCAGCATTTGGTGAACCGTTTTATAAAGTTATTGTAGATTGTGTTGGTCCATTACTAAAGACAAAAACTGGTTATCAGTATATGTTGACTATCATGTGTACTTCGTCTAGGTTTCCAGAGGCAGTACCACTTAGGAATATAAAAGCTAAAACTGTGACAAAGGCTCTTATAAAATTCTTTACTTATTTTGGATTGCCTAAGGAAATTCAAACTGATCAAGGCAGTAATTTTATGTCTGGATTGTTTCAACAGATAGTTTATAAATTGGGAGCTAAGCAAATCACTTCGTCTGCATACCATCCAGAGTCACAAGGTGCCTTGGAGAGGTTTCATTCTACCCTCAAGAATATGATTAGGACATACTGTGTGGAAAATGAAAGTGACTGGGATGAGGGTATAAACTTACTTTTATTTGCAGTAAGGGAATCGGTACAGGAATCTTTAGGTTTCAGTCCATTTGGACTTGTGTTTGGGCATAGAGTTAGAGGACCTTTAGCTTTATTAAAAGAACAGTGGATTAGAAAGGAAGTACACACTAATTTGTTGGACTATGTTTTGAAATTTAAGGACAGGTTACATCAAGCTTGTAGCTTAGCCAAGGAAAATTTAAAGTTGGCTCAGGAGAAAATGAAAACTTGGTATAATAAAGAAGCTAGGATGAGGATGTTTAAGCCTGGAGATAAGGTGTTGGTTCTTTTCCCAGTGCAGATAAATCCTTTACAAGCTAGATTTCATGGTCCTTATGAAATTGTGTCTAAAATCAATGATGTGGATTACGTAATAAAAACTCCAGATCGTAGAAGGTCAACACAACTTTGCCATATAAATATGATTAAACCATATTTTGGAAAACAATCTGATACTGTGACTGTTGTGGTTAGTGAGAATGAGTTTGATTTAACTAGGAACATGATAGATGATTCATCTGAATTTCATTCTAAATTCAACATTGTTTCTGTTAGGTTACCAAATTCAACCATTCTGGAAAATATGGATGAGAAATTAGCACATTTACAGCTAGAGCAGAAACAGCAGATGAAGGAATTAATTTTTAAATATAAGGATTTGTTACCAGATGTTCCGAGAAGGACTACTATAGCTTCACATGATGTAGATGTTGGAGATGCCAAACCTATCGAACAACATCCATATAGGATGAACATAGAAAAATGTGAACTTGCTGAGAAAGAAATTGAATACATGTTAGAGAATGATATTATTAGACATTCTAACTCAAATTGGAGTTCACCATGTGTTATGGTGCCAAACCCAGATGGTAGTATTAGGTTTTGTACGGACTATAGGAAGGTGAATGCTGTAACAAAATCAGATGCATATCCAATTCCTAGAGTAGACGATTGTGTAGATAAAGTTGGAAAAGCAAAGTTCCTTACAAAGATTGATTTATTGAAAGGGTATTGGTGTGTTCCATTAACGGACAGAGGTAGAGAGATTTCTGCATTTGTAACTCCATCTGGGCTATAGGAATATAATGTTCTTCCATTTGGGATGAAGAATGCCCCAGGTACTTTCCAGAGGATGATTAACTCTGTGATTCAGGGATTGAAAGATACTGATGCTTATATTGATGATTTAGTGACAGGAAATGATACTTGGGAAGCACACATTATTGCGGTGGAGAAATTGTTTGAAAGGCTTTCAAAAGCTAACTTAACTATTAATTTAGCTAAGAGTGAATTTGGACATGCCACTGTGACTTACCTTGGTTATGTTGTGGGTCAAGCTAAGGTAGCTCCTGTTCAGGCAAACGTTCGGGCAATTTTAGAGATTCCCACTCCAGTGGGGAAAAAAACTCTCAGCAGATTCTTGGGAATTGTAGGATATTATCGAAAATTTTGTAAGAATTTTGCTAATGTTGCCCTTCCATTAACTAACCTTTTGCAGAAGAATGTGAAGTTTGTGTGGGCAGTGCCTTGTCAAGAAGCATTTGAAAAATTGAAAACAATGATATGTCAACAACCTGTGCTTAAGGCACCTGACTTTGAAAAACCTTTTTCATTAGCTGTAGATGCTAGTGATGAGGCTGCAGGAGCAGTATTAATGCAAAGGAATGAGGGTGATGAGGTTGATCATCCAGTAGCTTACTTTTCTAAGAAATTTAATAAGCATCAAAGAAACTATTCGACAATAGAGAAAGAATTGTTATCTCTTCTTTTAGCATTAGAATATTTTGAGTTGTATGTTGGTAAAACTCAAAAACCACTTATTGTTTACACTGATCATAATCCGTTAGTTTTTCTGAGTAAGATGAAAAACAAAAACAGAAGATTATTAAATTGGAGTTTGATGTTACAAGAGTACAATATTGTGATAACTCATATTAAAGGTAAAGATAATGTGGTTGCTGATTGTCTATCTCGATGTTGAATGTACAATGTAATTTGTTTTTATGGAGTGATTTTATTAAAAAATTGCAACACTCCTACTGTATTGTGAGTTGTAAGATGTTATATGATGGTATTGCATATTGTGTATGTTATATAATTTATACATTTGTTTTTCTTGTAAATAATTGTTAAAATTTTTGTTCTTGTCAGACCAAAAATGTTTTTTTGGAGGGAGGTGTTACGTACTCGTGACACGTGACAGTGGTACCCTTGTCCTGTGACTGGGGTTGAAGCTATACTGGACTTGAGGCAATGGTCTTGTGATGGTGGAGTGATGGCATTTTCCCGCCAGTAGAGATCATGTGACAGGTTTTTTTTTACAGGGTATAAAAGGAGGAGCCCTCCCTGTGAGGAGGGGCAGTTCGTGGCTGGATTTGCCATGTTGACCATGCCACTGCATGATTTAATGTGATGACGCAGTTTAGTTGAAAAATGAAGTTTTATCTGATGCCTAAAGTTTAAAAGGTCATTGCCAGCGGTTTCTTTACAATACTGCTAGTTGAGAGTCAGTGGAGAGTGAAGATCGGAGTTCGGGTGTTAAAGATCGAGGAGAATCGATTTTGACGGTGAAACGGGTTCGAACTTGTTTGATCCTTATTCGGAAGGATTTCGTTGACTGTTCTCGTGTTAATCTCTGCGGGTTAGCAGAAAAGATTGAGGACAGTGCGGTAAAGGAAAGGTCAGTGCCTTAAAGCCGTTTCGTTTCGTAAAATTCTTCGTGGGAAAAATTCGACTTTGGAAACTGAAACAAAACGACGTGAAAGAGAATTTAAATCGTCTTAAAAAGTCTCTCCCTTAAATGGACTGTGAGCATTTTGAACTTTTGGCGATACTACTTTAAAGAACTGTTCTTGCAACATCGCTTTAAGGACTGTTCGCATCATTGCTTTAAGAACTGTTTAAGCTGCCGCACAGAAGCTGATTTCCGGTTACGTTAGTGATTTGTTTACTTTTGGGGGGTTTGTTTTCAGTGTTTAATAAACGTGTTATTTGTTATAAAACCCCTGCCTAACTCATATATTTATTGTTGCCTGAATACGTAACAAGATAACTACAGAGGCATGAGATAAGAGCAGGACAAAGTTGATTGGAAGGGGACACCAGCAAGAATGACAGCAGAGAAGCAATGGCTGGAGTTTCTGGGAATAACTCGGAAGGTGCATGATTTATTCATCTCAAAGAAGAAAAATATTCCAAAGGGAGCATGAGGCAACAGTAGCTCTCAAGGGATTTGAAAGCCATCATAAAAGCCAGAGAAAGAGAACAGCTTATAACAAAAATTACTCAAAAGCTGGAGGATTGAGATGCTTTTAAAATCCAAAAGAAGGCAACCAAAAAGCAGGAAGGAGAGAAAAGATGAAATATGAAGGTAAGCTAGCCAACAATATCAAAGAAGATACCAAAAGTTTAGTCAGGTATATAACGGGTAAAACAAAGACAAGAATGGATATCGGACCACTGGGCAACAAACAAATTTTGGATGAACTGAATAAGTATTTTGAGTCTTCACTATGGAAGACACAGCAATATAACAGAAAATCAAGAGAGTCAGGGGGCAGAAGGTGCTTGGGAAAGGTCTGAAGGTAGATAAGTCACCTGGACCAGATGGACTACATTAGAGGGTTCTGAAAGAGGTAGTTGAAGAGATTATGGAAACATTAGTAGTGAGCTTTCAAGAAGCACTAGATTCTGGAATGGTTTCAGGGCATTGGAAAATCGCAAATATCACCCCACACTTTCAGAAGGGAAGATGAGGTTACGGGTTACGGAGGCACATGTTGAAAGAAGCTGAAGTCAGCATGGTTTCCTTAAGGAGAAATCTGGCTGACAAAACTGTTGGAATTCTTTGAGGAAATAACAGGTAGCTTAGACTAAGGAGAGTCAGTGGATGTTGTTTTCTTGGATTTTCAGGTCTTTGACAAGGCGCCACATACGAGGCTGCTAAACAAGATATTGCAGCAACAATTCTAAGATGGATAGAAGATTAGCTGAGGCATCAGAAGGCAAAGAGTGGTGATAAAGGGGGCCTTTCCTGGTTGGCTGCTGCTGATTAGCAGTGCTCACTGGGGGTCAGTGGAACCACTTCTTTTCACATTATATAGTCATGATCTGGATAAAGGAATTAATAATTTTAGGCCAAAATTGAGAATGGTACAAATTTAGGTGGGGGTAGATAGTCTTGAGGAAGCAGGGTGTCTGCAGAAGGACGTGGACATTTTACGTGAACGGTCAAAGAAGTGGCAGACAGAATACAGCACAGGGAAGTGTTTCATCATATACTTTGGTAGAAGGAAAAAAAAGACATAGTCTGTTTTCGAAACAGGAAGCAAATTCAAAAATTGGAGATGCAAAGGGCCATAGGAGCCCTCGTGCAGTATTCTATGTATTTACTAGGATGTTACCTGGGTTTCAGCACTTAAGGTACAGATAAAGGTTGAACAAGTTAGGTCTCTATTCATTGGAGCATAGAAGGTTGAGGGGGGATTTGATCGAGGTATTTAAAATTTTGAGAGGGATAGATAGAGTTGACATGAATAGGCTGTTTCCATTGAGAGTAGGGGACATTCAAACGAGAGGACATGATTTGAGAGTTAGGGGGCAAAAGTTTAAGGGAAACACGAGGGGGTATTTCTTTACTCAGAGAATGATAGCTGTGTGGAGTGAGCTTCCTGTAGAAGTAGCAGAGGCCAGTTCAGTTGTGTCATTTAAGGTAAAATTGGATAGGTATATGGACAGGAAAGGAGTGGAGGGTTATGGGCTGAGTGCAGGTAGTTGGGACTAGGTAAGATTAAGAGTTCGGCACGGACTAGGAGGGCCGGAATGGCCTGTTTCCGTGCTGTGGTTGTTATATGGTTATATGGTTATTCCCCGAAGGTTAACCTGTACGCTGAGCCCGTAGGAAAGAAATCAAATGCAATATTAGCATTCATTTTGAAATGATCAGATGAAAGGATGTAATGTGAGGATGTAATGATAAGGCTTTATGAGGTATTGGTCATACTTCATTTGGTGTCTTGGGCACTTTATCTAGTGAAGCAGAGGGCCCAGAGACGGTTTAAAGAATGAATGGGTTAATATATGACATATGATTGATGGCTCTGGAGTTTATAGAATTGGGGGGGAGTATCATTGAACTCTACAAAATATTGAAAAACATTGATAGAGTGGACATGGAGAGGATGTTTCCAATACAGGTTACCACCTCCCCCCCCCCCCCCCGCCCTTTTACAAAGGTAGAGCGTTTCTATGAAATCTTTCTTAAGATGAAATAGTGTAAAGCGAAGAACTATTAATTTATATGGGAAAATATTTCTTAAAAGCGAAAATCCTCTTTATAATGCAAAGACAGGTTACTAATGTAGGTCCTTCATAAAAGCGAAGTGGCGTAAAGCAGGCAACACCTGTAGTGGGTGAGTCCAGCACCAGAGGGCACTGCATCAGAACAGAAGGGTGACCCTTTACAATTCAATTTGTGGTTTCAATTCAAAATGTTCCCTTGTCTCAAAATGGTGGAGATATTTCTGTTCACTTCAATTATGTTGCGAAATAGGCACAGTGTTTGAAATGACAATCTGACAAGAATTCTTCACTTCTGCCAATAGACTGTTGTAAAATTTCCTGTTGCATCAAAAAAATCTATTTTCATTTATCAGTTCTTTTCTGATGTGCTACCTTGTGAAGTCTTTCACAACAGTTTTAATCAGAAGAAAGTCTGTACCTGCTCATAGGATATACAGTGCCTTGAAAAAACATTCAGTCCCCAACCCCTCGTTCACATAAATGAGCACTACTTTTGATCAATTTAACCGAGAATTTTTATTTGTGAAGCAGATGCTCATCTTTTTTCCACAGTGGAGCCCCCAAAACAGGGAAAATTATAAAGCATGAGAAACTAAACTTTGAAAAACTGAAATGTCAGCAGATCAGAAGTATTTTTGCTCAGTACTATCTCTTGAATCTATTACAGTCTTTTTGGATAAGTTTCTAGTAACTTTGCAGAATGGAATGGAGCAAGATTTTCCCAAACCTCCTTACAAAATTGCTCAAACTGTGCCAGGTTAGTTAGGGAGTGGTGATGGACTTCCCAGAGATGGTCGATTGGGTGAAGGTCAGGGCTCTGACCGGGTCACTCAAGGATATCAGTTCTCTTCATGTGAAGCCACTCCATAGTTTCTCTGACAGTGTGCTGAAAGACTGAGTTCCTCCACAGTTTAAGCTCTCTGACAGATACTAGCAGGTCTCTCTTTATTTAGCAGCATTACTCTTCCCATCGATCCTGAGCAGATTTCCAGTCTCTTCTGCTGAAAAGCATTCTCATAACATGGTGCTACGTCAACCATACAGTAGGAATGTTGTTACCAGGCTGATGAGTGATATTAAGTTTATGCTACCCGTACCGCATGGTGTCGAGGTCAAAAAGTTCCACTTTAATCTCATCCGACCACTACACCTTCATCTACATTTTTTACCGTAGCTTTTGTGACAAAAAGCAGTTTGAGTGGAAACCTCAAAGTGGATAATTCAGCCCATAAAAGTGAGAGACATTATGCATTATGTCATCCTCCTTTAAGTTATTGGCAATATGTTGGGCTAAGGTTGTGAGTCTCCAGTTATCCTACTCCCCTCTCCCCTTCTTACTTACTCTGACTTCTCAACTCTTTATTCTACTCCTGATGAAGGTTCTCCGTCCGAAAGGTTAACTGTTTACTCTTTTCCATCGATGCCTGATTTCGTAGTTTGGCCACACAGCTCAGGCTCCGCCCGTCAGGAGGTTCCGATCCCGGAGGATGCTGTGACACTCTCCACAGCACACTTCAGATGCCACCTCATTAGTTAGGATGCTTCTGACCACAGGTCACCCGGTCTCCTCTCCCACTTCGCTTCCTGACAGCAAAACAAGCTTAATTCCTCTCATCTAACTGCCATCAACGCTGTTTCGCTCAGGTTATCAAATGTTACACCACTTCCGGGAAGGATGGACTGCAGACTTCATATCCGTCTCAGACCCTCCTACCACCAGGTAGCACCCCGCGGTGTCCCACCATGCGATTGAGGAAACTTGCCCTGGAGACGTTGGAGAGTGGGATAGGGGTTTCTACCACTCACCCCTATTCAAGTTCACAAAGTTTCAACTGTTTTGCTTTTCTACGTCCAGAAGCTATTTGAAAGGAAAACACAGGACTTGGGATATATGTCCGTTTCTTTTTAAATGAGGTGCTTACATATGATGTTGTAGCATGAAGATGTCTGCCATTCACTTCTTAAATGTAATCCATAATGAATTATGCAAAAAAAGAATGTATAATCAAACGATATATTTATAATATTACACAAATATTACAGATATATTGGATGCATACCCAACAGCTCACTAATCCCTCCCCCACACATCTAACAATGCACAAAACCAGCTCAGCGCCAACAGCAACATCCACCATTCATCCACCCTTTTGCACCCATCCCCTTCTCTAACCCCCTACTAACCCCATCAACGTGGACTTCCTAATTTACCAGTACCTAATGAACTCACTGCCCTGCAAATTCACCATCTGCGTAACACAGAAACCACTATCCAATCTAAATACCCCTCCCCAAAACTCCTCACACCTAAGGACACCATCTCCCAAAGCCTTGTTCCAATCTGTTATACACTGAGAATCCACAGCCCCTCCCCCAATGAAACACTCCCCATTTATGTTTCCACCCCCTGAATGTTCCACCCCTCACTCAGAATGTGTTCTGTGCCCGAACATGTTGAAAAATATTTCTCTCCGTCTCTCTCCCTCACTCTCACACACAGACACAGACACACCCAATGACACAAAACCTAAACTACAGATTTCACACATTCCAGACTACAAGTTACAGTGGCCAGCCCTACAGGCAAAATAAACCCTATCTCACCGACAATATATGCCCAACGAACCTTCTGAACATTCCCACCCACAAACTGCGCAAGCAACCTCTATAAGCTACACAGAGCTCACACAACAACATTGGCAAACTGCAAAACCTCCCCTAGAAACGACACACACACACGACAAAGGACGCCAGCACCAGCGACAATCTAAACAACTTCCGTCTCCTCCCTACAAATTGCACAGTCTCCCTACACACTACAAACACGCTATAAACTGCACGTATACACCCAACAAATCACACTTGCCCACCATACAACCACACACACAAAGCTATGGGTTATTCAGAGACAACACTACAACATACACATACTCCACCCCACAATCTCACCATAACTGGCCCTTCAAACTGCATACACACAACACCGCAACCTACACACAATATGACCTACAATGATTCACATTGCAGCCTGCAATCTACATGTGCCGATGCTGGGCTCTGACCTGAAACACTGACCACCTCTTCGTCTACACAAATGATGCTTGACCTCCTGAGTTCTTCCAGTAATCTGTTTTTGCTAAAATCTACATGTGCTATTTAACAAACTATGTACTACATTCACCCCTCTTCACACACCCTTCTCCACACAGAATGCAAAATTTATCCCTTAATAAGTACACACACTGAGCACAATAAACCATCCATAGCACCCCATAAATGAAACACACAGACCCCGAAACTTACATCCATCCACCCTACACACAATACACATCCGCACAACAAATTGTACACATACGATAAAAGCCCAGTACCCACCTTTTATTAAGTATACAACATTTTGCTTTTTGGAGACAGGCAACAGATTTCTTTGATTATTTAAGTTTATTGAATCAATTGGTTAAAGAACATTGTCATTCTATTGAATATGATTTCATGAAATCTCCGTGTTTCTGCCACTTGTTTTTAGGATCAGACTCGCGGTCGCATTGTGAATGGTTGCTTTAAATCATTCTTTCTAATAATTACTTCTTGTGTTGCCCTTAAACTTTTATTTCCATCTACGCCTGCGCTGTAACAGCCAGAGGTTCTTCATCATCCCCTGGAAAAAGAGAAAGGAGTTATTTACCTTTGTGGTCATCACAGGCTGGACACAACAGTGTGACACCTTGAACGGTCCCCTGTCGTGTTGTGAATATCTCTTGGCTCTCTGTGGAGCTCATTCCATCCAATGATACTGAGTGACCTCTGTCTCAAATTACGTTTATTCATTTCAAAATTCACCTTCATTCATAATAGATATACCAAGAACTAAACAGTGCAAAATATATTTCATTCAAGGTCATTGCATTCAATAGTGTTAATTGATATTTTTAAGCAACATCACCATTGTCACTCGTGAGATCCCCTGCGGGTGATAATACATTAGTTCAATGTTTGAGACTCTGCCCCAGCCGATTCAGCCCTTCTGTGTACAGTAGCAGAAGAATCTTGTTCAGTAGGTGTTCACGATATGCATTAATGATCTGAAAGAGGGGACCTTGTGTTGTGTATCTAAGTTTGCTGATGATACTAAATTGAGTGGAAAAGCAAATTGTACAGAAGATGCGGAGAGTCTGTAGAGAGATATAGACTGGTTAAGTGAGTGGGCAAGGGTCTGCCAGATGGACTACAAAGTTGGTAAATGCGAGGGCATCCACTCTGGAAGGAAACATGGAAGATCTGATTATTATTTAAATGATAAAAGATTGCAGCATGCTGCTGTGCAGAGGGATTTGGGAGTGCTTGTGCATGAACCACAAAAGGTTGGTTTGCAGGTGCATCAGGCTATCAAGAAGTCAAATGGAATGTTGGCCTTCATTGTTAAAGGAATCGGATTTAAGAGCAGGGAGGTTATGCTGCAACTCTACAGGGTACGGGTGAGGCCGCGTCTGGAGTACTGTCTACAGTTCTGGTCTCCTTACGTGAGGAAGGATATACTTGCTTTGGAGATGGTGCAGAGGAGGTTCACCAGATTGATTCCAGAGATGAGGTGGTTAGACTATGAGGAGAGATTGAGTCGCCTGGGACTGTACTCACTGGAATTCAGAAGGATGAGAGGATATCTTATAGAAAATATATAAGAGATATATATGTATATTTAAAGGATAAATAAGATAGAGGCAGGGAAGTTGTTTGCACAAGTAGGTGAGACTAGAACTAGAGGACGTGGCCTCAAGATTTGGAGAGTATACTTGGGAAGGAGATGTGGAGGAACAAAAGAGTGGTGAATCTGTGGAATTCTCCGCCCAGTGAAGCAGTGGAGGCTACCTCAGTAAATATTATTATGAAAAGGCTGTTAGATTTCTGCATAGTAGGGGAATTAAGAATTATGGGGGAAAATGCAGGTAGGTGGAGATGAGTCCATGGCCAGATCAGACATGATCTTATAGAATAGCAGAGCAGGCTTGACAGGCCAGATGGCCTACTCCTGCTCCTATTTCTTATGTTATTATGTTCGTATGATCTCAACTGTTGTCCTTCCCAAAAAAGCCTTTGCTTTGGCCTCACCTTCAGTGCATCTCTCAGCATGTACCACTGTGAGCTGGAACGTGCCGTTCGGCAGCACTCCTTAACAGTCACCTTGCTGTGCCGGAAGATCAACAAGTGACCGATGGCACAGGTACATAGTTTGCTAGAAATGGTGATGCAGGTAAACAGGATGGTGAAGAAGGCATGTGACACACATGCTCTCATTGGCTGAGTCATGTTAGAGTTACACAAAGCATTGGTTCAACCACACCAGGGATATTGTGTGCATCTTTAGCTATTAGACTATAATAAGGATGTCAGTAAGCTGGAAATAGTACGGGAAAGATTCACCAGGATGTTTTCCTGGATTGGAGGGCTGGAGTTCTAGGGAAAGACTGATTAGCTTGGGACTGTGAAAGCCTGGAGGCTGAAGAGTGACATTGCAGAGGTTTATAAAAATATTGAGGAGCACAGAGAGGTTAGATATTCACAGCATTTTTTAAACCCCTGGGTGGGGGAGTCTAAAACTAGAGAGCATAGATTTAAGGAGAAAGGGGAAAGATTTAAAGGATTTGAGGGCAGATTTCTCACACAGAAGGTTGTGGATCTGTAGATAAGCTGCCAGGGGAGGTGGTAGAGATGGGTAACTACAATGCTTAAAATACATTTGCAGAGTACATGGACAGGAAAAGTTAGAGGGTAATGGGCCAAATGCAGACACATTGGAAGAGCTCAGATGGGCATCCTGAATGACAAGGACAAGATGGGTCTAGGGCTGGGTTCCATGCTGAGAGCTCTATCAATATATGAAAATACACCAAGGTGGGTCAGTGGCTAGAGATCTCGGGTTTGACCACATCCAACCCCATGGAGCTGAAATAACCAGGTAAATGAGCTCAAAGCCACCATCAGCTGGAGCTCATGGGAACTGGACACCACAAGGAACATTCATCACCTTCTGGGATGGGGTCGCAGTATTCCACACACTCCTTCTCCGTGTAGAACTTGTTCCCGTTTCCTTCTCACCCACTGTACGTGAAACGGATACACCTGCCAATGTTGGTGTCAAACGCCCAGAGATCAGAGCTCTTTCTGCAAGAGCCAGTTTCTATGGGCAACCTGCAAGCAGCTGTGATGGAGGAAGAGAAGAGGAATGAGAGGCAGGATTGACGGCAGTGGTGATATACTCATTAAAACACGCAATAGAAGTCACTGAACCACCAGTGTGATCCCCACAGATTGTTACACAGAGAGCATTTGGCCACAAATATGGCCAGTTATTCACAATGAAACCCTAGCAACATACATTTACCGCTACTGAGAAAGTGGCAACTTGACCAGGGGATGGAGAAATTGACACTTTTACACACTTAATATTTTCTTGTTCTTACTGTACATCAAAGTCTAGTAGTCACGATGATGATGGCAACATTGGCTTTGTTAACGAAGTGTGTGGCTACTCACCCTTACTCATCAGACATTGACTTGCCGTACCCGTAGGGGTCAGAGACAGGGAACAATTATTCTTTCAGATGCTGATGCAGAATGTCTGCATGGACACAGCAATAAGCACAGTCTTCACAGAATGGCAATGTAAAGTTACTGGTTGGTCACCATCACTAGGGAACTACTGGCACAAGATCTGGTAAGGAAGCTGGCTGGAGATCCACGCTCACTGCTTATGGATCTGCATTTCCAGGTCTCTGTTCTACTGCACACCTCAGAACTTTACCATACAATTTGTAATACAGGCTGGACACTTGCTGTTACAGAAAGATGGTGATTGGCTGTTACTGTGACTATATGGGAAAGGACTCCGTCTGAGAGTTGATTATTATCTTTCTCCACTTTTATAGATCCAGGACTGTGCAGTCACAATTCCCCTGAAATGCTCACTAAGGGTCAGCTCGAGCTCGGTCACATACCTTCAGTTCGGCAGGTCTGTAAACAGTCCCGTTCCATTTTAAAGTTATTCTTGTTTCCAAGACAACCACCATAATCAAATTGTTCACAGGCCATCGAGGTTTGGTTATAGAAGAAACGACGAAAAACCCCGAAGCACGGACCAGTTTCGGGCTCAAGTTGGCAAGACTCTTGATACAAAAGGAAATGGAAATTGTTAATGTTAACAACTATACAAAATATACAAACCAAACGTCACAGTGCTACAAAATTAGTCACCCAATGCCAAGATACTGACTTGTAGGAACAACTACCTCCCACCATCCCCCCAACCTCGGTTTGCTCCCAGGGATTGGGTTGAAGATTAGGAGCTCCAGTTACAGTCTTAGAAGCAGAAGCTGTGGTTGCTCTGCCTGGAGTTGAGTAGGTCAAGAGAAAGTTTGATCGAGGCCCTTTACAGTCTGAAATGGGAGAATTTGTAATTGAAAATAAACCAATGGGCCAACAATTATAATCGCTTTGGTTCTCTCTTCATCAAGGGAGCAATTTCTCAGAAACAGAAATCATCAGACCAAAAGTTTAATGAAAGAGGGGTCAGTAGCCAGGTTGAAACTCTCTACCTCGGCACACTTGTGACCTGATTGATGCTGGACCATATTAGTCTTCCTCTGAGCAGACCGCTTGTTCTAAATATGCACTTTCCCCAGACCAGGTAATTGGCCCAGAGAACTGCTTGTAAACCAAAGTTAAATCTCCTCATTCACCACTGTCCAGGGACCCAAACAGTCATTCCAGTTCAAACAACTTCCTCCAGCCTTGTCTACTGTAGCCAGTACTCCAAATGTGGCCTCCACTACGTCAGAGAGACCAAATGTAGACTAGGCATCGATTTTGTGAAACACCCGTGCACTGTCTGCAGCAGCCATCTCGAGCTTCTGGTTGTATGTCCCTGCAAATGTCCTTCCCATTCCCACACAAACCTGCCTCTCCACAGTCCCCCTCAGGCTCTTTTGTCTTCTTCCTGAGTAATGAGAAGTGGGCATGCACTGGAGGCTCCACAGTTTGAAGATGTCTTTGATGGTAGTCTGGCTGGAATCTGGATCCCACTAGCTGAGAGGGTACCTCTAACAACTCTCCAACACGTTCCTCCACTCATCATAAATACATGTCCTCTGATATTGCCCATTGCTGCCTTGGGAAGAAGGTTCTGGCTGCCCATTCTAGTTACATCTCTCATAATCTTATACACTTTCATAAAGTTGCTTCTCAAGTCGTTCCAAAGAGAAGAGCCCCAGGTCACTCAATCTTTCCTCCTGAGGCATTCTTTCTAATCCAGACAGCATCGTGATAAGTCTCCTCTGCAACCTTTCTAACGCTCCCAAGTCCTTCTTGTAATAAGGTTCAGGAAGACAGCTCACCACTTTCTCAAGGGCAACTGGGCACTGGAAATTCTAAGCTAACTCAACATCCCTAGACTGATTAGAACAAAATTACAAGGGAGAAAGCAGAATATGGGAGTAACCATTAGAGAATACACAGTTCAAAGGTGAAATGTTGTTTGAAACAAATATAGAACTAATGTTCCCTCTAATATGTAGTGATCAGTGCATGCAAAAATCTTGTGCTGTGCAATTTTTTGCCAAGTGACAACAATATGTGTGCACTGAATTTTTGAGTCAACCTGAAGCTATTTTAAGGATGATAAACAACGAAGTCCACTTTGTTGTTTATTGTTTAAAAGAAATAAAATAATGCACATCAATTATTCATTGCTGCTGTCACACAAACATGCAAATAGTTCACTATTTGTTGCACAAGTTCCAACGGTGCGACCAACAAACTGAATGAACTCAAAAATTGTGGATAAATATACACGCCGCTGTTTGCAATCAGTTTTATTTCTAACAACATTCTGCCTTCTTGACTTCCATATAGTGGAAGGGGGGAGGGGGAAAGGGGGTATTATTTTGATAAATATTCATCAGAAGTACAGTATACTTAATATGCCAGCGAGGTAGAGGGTGACAACCTTTTGTCCGCACTTTAAATTCTTTTGTGCATTGGTAGCAAAAGGTGTATGCACACGCACACCTTAGAGGGAACGTCAGTGGTGGAGACAAGTACTCTCACAGTGTTTAAGAAGTGTCTACAGTAGACAAGCACTTGGATCAATCCAGTTGCAAAGGCTGTGGACCAAGTGCTGGGAAATGGATCGATGCACTCAAGGTCCCAGGGCTGGGTTAAGTGACCCAATGGCTCCACATTATGCTGCGGCCGGTCACCTGCCTGAAGCAGCACCAGGTAATCACACCAGTGTTGTGCCAAAGCAGTATTTAATCCTCTGCCTAGAGCTGTGCCCAGTGTGGAGGTGCAAAACACCTCGTAATGATACTGCATTATGATACTGGTTAATGCGTACTCTGCATAATGACACTGGCTCTGTTCCATTTCTGCAGCCAGTGCCGTGCCTGATGTGGCACCCAGCTCACTGTTGGCCAGTTCACAGCACCGTCATCAAAGTGGCCCAGTGATCTCACTTTCCTTGCATCCACTGTCCAAGGTGCTGATTTACTCCTTGACCCCCGCCCGCCACCCCCTCCCCCACGCTCCCTGATGGCGAGAGCAATGAGAGCAGTGGTTCACCCTTTGCTGTACCCAGTGCTGTACCCACCTTCGTTTTCCTCAATGTCTCCAATAGCAGACCCTTCCAGGTCTCTCAACGCTCTCTTCATACGAGCCTTTCATGAAAGAGGAATGAAAATGCCTTCAGATTTGATTAGACTTCGGCTTGGAAAATGTAAAAATATTGTTGTGTATTTAATATTTCAGTAGTATTTGAATAATGTTGTAAATATATTGCTTGATTAAGCAATTTTATTTTTCACATAATTCATTACAGGTTATATGCAAACGTACATGGATGGCATATGTCATTAGCCTACCACATCATAAGGGCGCTCCTCTGTAAAGAAGTGGAAAGTAAAAAGAAAGAAGGCATGTTTACCCCAGCTCCTGGTTGCTTCTTTCAATTCATTTCTGAAGTTGCAAAACATAACAGTAGCAATGAGGAAATTTTAAACCTAACCTGAGACACCTACCTACATGTTGAAGCACAGCACGGTATTTCCTCAGAAGGGGAGACAGAGAGATATTCAAGTTTTGAAAAAAGCCCGCCTTGTTTATTTCTTCAGAAAGGGGTGAAAGACGGTTGAGTTTTAAAAAAGGCAGAAAACAGACAGAGTTTACGGGTTCATAATCAGAGAGTATCGGGTCATAATAATAAATTTAAGAAAAGCAGAAATGGCTCATTACATCATAAAGATAGAAGTGTTTGAATGCACAACAGATAACTTGGTGATGTATACTGAATGAATTGAGCAGTATTTTGAAGCAAATTAAATTAGTTTTGATTAGTTTCTGGAGTGAGAAAACATAACAAATATGAAGCATTAATTTGTTTCTTTTAAGTTGCTTGGTTCCCAAGAGCTGTAAAATACACAGTCTTCATTTACAAACTATATATTTTATAATAACTAAATTTGCATCGTCTTCAAACTGCGGGATTGTGCTTCATCGCACGTATAGTTTAATCGAATGAACTTGTATGGGCCTGGCTGAAAGCATTTAAAAGATAAATTGCAACTCTGCTGGAAGTCCCAAAGATTTTGTCTTTGTTGATTGTATTGAGGATAGTTCAATAGCTCTGGGAAATTGCTCCAGGATTCCTATAAGAATCACTTGCAATGGGTAACCAGATTATTAGATTAACTGCTGTATATTGAATACAAATAGGCTTATTCACACAGGCATCATACCCAGGTTATAAAACGTTATTCTGAAGCACATCTCAATAGATAACTATTAGTAGAACCTGTTCCAAGGGGAAATACCAACACTATGTATTATTATAAGGTTATGATAAGTGCCTAAACAACAGGAAACAAGAATTAGTGTAAAGGAGGTACAGAAACCTGAAGGCACATGCTCAACGATCCAGGAACAGCTTCTTCCCGTCTGCCATCTGATCTCTGAATGGACATTCAACACATGAACAGTACCTCACTACATTACTCTTTTTTCACTATTTATTTAATTTAACTATTTAATGTATATTTTCATACGGTAATTAATACTTACTTTTCTCTATTATTATGTACTGTATTGTACTGCTGCCGCAAAATTAACACAATTCATGACATATGCCGCTGATATTAATCCTGATTCTGATTCTGAAATATCAATAAATAATTTTAAAAGGAGCACTTTCCTGTCTAAAATTAAGCCCACTTGATTAACTGCCAAATTCTTTCTCTCATCACCATTCCGAGAACACATTTTCATAACCCACAACATGCAAAATGCAAATTAGTGAACACGTTGATCTGCTCCACAAGAGAAAAACGTATCGTTAACTCCTTACAAACTTCCCAACACGACTAACCCACCATAAACAGACAGCGTCTGGATGTCGAGTTTATTGTCATATCACAAGCACATACTGTATCTGCAGAGGAACAATGAAAAAAAACTAGTATCTTTTCCCCTGTTACTAAAGGTTTGAATATTCCAGAATCCTTGTTGCAACCGGTCTTTGAAATGTCTGCGAACTTGGAGGATCTTTCAGACGCAGGCGTTAGTCAGTATTACGTGCCTCCAGTTGCACCAGATGCGAATGGTGTTGCAGTACTCCTAGGGATGGGCTGGCTCACCGCTGATACACTAAGGAATTTAAACCAGATGAAGCAAATGTCTTGAAAGTGTAACGAGCTGGGAAGCATTACTTTGGAAAGAGTTCGGTTGGACGAGGAGTAAGGTCTACGTGTGGCAGACACCGCTGCTGTGGCTGGGTGAAGGGTTGTGGAGGAGGGTGGTGAAGGAAGAGGGGGTACGCGTCAGCCCCAGCTTACCTTGGAGTTGAAGGTCAAGGGGACGATGCCTGCCATGCAACAGCCGACATACATTGCCATGGCAACAGGCCGCTGGTACTGAAGATGTCCATCCTACGAAACTGATATCCGGGAGCCGGATGGAGAGACCTCGGAAGCCGATCACACCAATCCGCCTCCACCCTTCCCTACCCTTTCCTGCAGGCCACCAGCTTCCAGTTAACCTGTCATGTTCTTCATTATTTTCAAAATTAAGAGCCCATTTATTATCACAGCAGGGACAGAGATTTTAGGAAAAACCCGATATCAAACTAATTTTCTTCTGCAGTGAATGGAACGAATGATGACACTATTTGCTACATGTAGCCTTGAGAAAAGAACTGATTCCAGACCTCTTGCAGGGAGGTGTCCTCATGGATCCACCTGCAGTGACAGGAATATGGGAAATAATGCACCACCTTGAGAGTACTAGAATGTGCTTTATCACATGAAAAATTTAATCCTGTGTCCAACTCTGATATAAATCTGAAGAAGATGTATTTGCCCGGCTGAAAGCATTTCAAAGATGAAATGCAACTCTGCTGGAAATCCCAAAGATTTGTCTTTCTTTATTTTATTGAAGATAATTGAACATCGGTGGGTGATTTGTCTGGCTGTCCTGTGAGAATTACCGATAGGTATACATTGAATACGTGCAGACCATCCGACACGCGCTTCATACCCAGATTCTACACTTAATTGTGAAGTATATCTCAGCGCATAACTATCAATAGAACCTGGTTCGAGGGAAATACTATCACTATATTTTGACAGAATACCATTTACATATATAAAAGTAAACAAATATCTAGTGTAAAGGAGGTACAGAAAACAGAATGTACACTCTACACACTTCTTCCCCTCCCCCATCCGATTATTGAACAGATATTACACCCAAGACCATCAGCTGACTGCGCTTTCATGTCGGATTTTATTTTTGCACTACTTATTGTATTTAATCATTTATATTCTGCATCTAAAATATGAATAAATGAATTTAAAACCTCTACTTTCCTGCGTAAAATTAAACCGACTTAATAAACATCCAAATTATTTCTCTTATCACGATCCAGAGAACACATTTTCATAACCCATTAGTTACCCAGCATGCAAATTGCAAATTTGCATCGGGAGCTGATCACAACAAACCCGGCCGCGATCCGACCAATCAATATACTCTCTACCACGCATCTATAGAAGTTTGTCAAAGTTTTAGATGACGTGCCAATCCAAGCAAATTTCTAAGAAAGTCGAGGCTATGCCTTGCTTTCTTTGTAATGCCCCTCCGAGCTGGGCCCGCGGCAGATCCTCTGAAGTGATAACGCAGAGGTTATGAACGTTGTTGTTGCTTTACGTAGGGAGGGTTTGGTGATTTCTATGGCCGTGGAAAGCGAAGCAAGAATATCCGGATACAACGTCCGCAACATCTTTAAGATCCACCCTATATGTTTTTGAGTCTGAGATTATAAACTGCACGGGTTGGGTACGGTGGAGAGGAAGAGTGGGACTGTGGGGAGGAGGAGAAGAGGGAGGAGTGATGGGCTGCAGGATGAAAAATAAAAGGGAGGCAATGGTGGAAGGAGGTTAGCACCAGAGCTGAGAAAGACGGCCAGGCAGCAAGGGCTGGGATTTGGTTCCAAACATCACGCTTGACTAGTACATCTTTCCGCTTAAGCACAGCGAGTACACTGGTTTGAGCAGCACCCGAGGTCAAACAGATATTGATTATCAGAAAAAGGAACAAATGATGACACCAGTTGCTACATGTAGCAGTGAGAAAAGAAATAATTCCAGGCTACCTGCAGGTTCGAATCCTCATCATCCACCTGCAATGGGAGGAAATTGGGAAATATTGCACCACTTTTAATGTACGTGAATATGTTTCATCACATGTAAAGATTAATTCAGAGTCCTACTCTGGTATCAGTCTGAGGAACTAGTATTTGCCAGGCTAAACGCATCTAAAAGATTAATAAAACTTAATTCTGCAGAATTTCCGTCTGGCGAATAATCAATAGAGAATGGTCCTGGAGAAATTAAAACTTTATGTACATATTAATAGGTTATCTTGCGTATTTAAACAACATAAAAGAAGAATCGGTGTAAAATATGAATAAATAATTTTAAACGGTCACTTTTCTACATAAAGTTAAATCGACTTTATTAATTTCCATATTATTTCTCGCATCACAATTGCCCGAGCCCACTTCCTAACCCACGGTCACACAACAGATAACTTGCAACTTCGTACTCACGTTGACCTGCTCAACGACGAAAGGAAATCTATAAACCATTAAAATCTTCCTAAAACAAGCCTTACCCACCGTAAACAGGCAGCGATTCAACGTCCAATTTATATTATATCACAAGCTCATTTTTGAAGAGATGCAATGAAAAAGCCAGTAAATTATGTCTTGTAAATTAAAGCTTAAAGAATATGATGGCAGAATATAGCGTTAATGGTAAGACTCTTGGCAGTGTGGAGGATCAGAGGGATCTTGGGGTTCGAGTCTATAGGACACTCAAAGCTGCTACCCAGCTTGACTCTGGAGTTAAGAAGGCATACGGTGCATTGGCCGTCATCAATCATGAGATTGAGTCTAAGAGCCGAGAGGTAATTTTGCAGCTATATACCCCACTTGGAGTACTGTGCTCAATTCTGATCGGCTCACTACAGGAAGGACGTGCAAACCATAGAAAGGGTGCAGAGGAGATTTACAAGGATGTTGCCTGGATTGGGGAGAATGCCTTATTAGAATAGATTGAGTGAATTCGGCCTTTTCTCCTTGGAGCGACGGAGGATGAGAGGTGACCTGATAGAGGTGTACAAGATAACGAGAAGCATTGATCGTGTGGATAATTAGAGGGTTTTACCCAGGTCTGAAATGGTTAGCACGAGAGGGCATAGTTTTAAGGTGTTTGGAAGTAGGTACAGAGGAGATGTCAGGGTAAGTATTTTGCGCAGAGAGTGGTGCGTGCGCGGAATGGGCTGTCGGTGGCGGTGGTGGAGACGGAAACGATAGGGTCTTTTAAGACACTCCTGGATTGATACATGGAGCTTAGAAATATAGAATGTCATGGGTAAGCCTGGGTAGTTCTAATGTCCGGACATGTTCGGCGCAGCGTTGTGGGCCGAAGGGCCTGATTTGTGCTGTAGGTTACCTATGTTTCTAATCCAGACTCCTTCTGAAACAGGGGTTTGAAATCTATGAGAACTTGCAAGGGGGTGAGTCAGGATTACGTGCCTCATTTCTACCTGATGCTAACTCTGGCACATTACACCGAGGGATAGGTTGGCTTAGCGCTGACTGCTTTGCAGAATTGACACCAAGTGTCTTTAAACGGTAGTGTGGTGGGCCACATGCTTTTGGAAAGAAATAGCTTGGAGAAGGGGTAAGATCTGCGCCTGGGAGATGCCGCAGGTTGAGGATGTAGGTGCGGGTGGGGGAGGTGGTTGGGGGTAAGAACGATAGGATGCCAATTAGTTCCAGCTTACCTCGGGAAACCTGAAAGCCAAGGGGACGGTGCCTACCACCGACCAGCCGACCAGCATGATCAGAGAGAGCAGAACGATAGTGCTGAGGTTGTCCATGCTACCAAGCCGACGCCGGGGATCGGAATGAAGCGACCTTGGGAGCCGATCACAAAAACACCCAACTCCACCCTTCCCCTCCGTCACCTTCCGGTTAACCCGTCATGTGCTTTATTACGTTCAAAGTTTAAAGTAAATTCATTATCAAAGTACATATATATCATTTTCTTGCGCACAATCCCAGTAAATACAACAAAGGCAAGAGCATCATTGAAAGACTGCCTTCACCAGGACAGACAACAATCAAGATGCGAAAATAAAACAGCAAACTGTGCAAATAGAAAAAGAAAAAAGTAAACAAATGATAATCACATATTAAAAATTGTGATGACGAGACCTTGACAGTGAATCCATAGGTTGTGCAGACTGTTCTGAATCGGGAGAGTGAAGTTGGGTTAGGTTATCGGCTCTGGTTCAAGAGCCTGATGGTTGAGGGGTGATAACTGTTCCTGAACCTGGTGGTGTGGGTCCTAAGGCTCCTGCACCTTCTTCCCATGGTAGCAACGAGACATGAGCAGGACCTGTGTGATGGATGCTGTTTTCATGCGACATCGTTCTGTGCTCAACGGTGGGAGGGCTTTGACTGTGATGGACTGGGTTCAATCTGGCATTTCTTATTGGCTTTTTCGTACAAGGGCATTTGTGTTCTCGTACCTGGCAGCCATGAAGCCAATCAATATACTCTCTATTGCACATCGATAGAATCACTAAAAGTTTGAGATGACATGCCAAATCTTCGCAAATTTCTGAGAAAGTAGAGGCGCTGCCTTGCTTTATTTCTGGTCGTACCTGTGCGCTGGACCCAGGGCAGATCCTCTAAAATGGTAACACTAAGGTTATCCTGGTTGTGGTTGTTTTCAGAGGATCCCTCTTCTGATTCAGTATCAGTTCTGAGAATAGATCTTTGGCATTCTCTCTCCACAGAGGCTGCCTGACCTGATGAGTTACATCACATCCTTGCTTTTATATTCCAATCCTCTCGAAATGAATGCTAACATCGCATTTGTCTTCCTCTTCACATACACGCAACCTGCAAATTCAATTTTAAGAAATCCTGAAAAAGAACTCCCAAGCCCCTTTGTACCTCAGATTCTTCAATTTTCTTTCCACTTTGACAATAGTTTATGCTGCATTTCATCAGACACTTCTTTCCCTTCTGGCAGACCGCAATGAGCGTCTGGAGCTGCGATTGGATTCATACTGGAGCATCCGCGATGGTGAGAAAGCCGTGAATAGCACGTTCAGTGAGTTGGCCACACCGCAGGTAAAGGCTACACAGGCAGAAAGGGAAGGGGTGGCCACTAGACAGCGTAGCAGTAGGCAGGTAGTGCAGGATTCCCCTGGGGTCATCTCCCTCCTAAACAGATATACTGTTTTGGATACTGTTGGGGGAGATGTCTCATCAGGGGAAGGCAGCAGCAGCCGAGTCCATTGCACAACGGGTGGCTCTACGGCACAGGAGGGAAGGAAAAGGAGTGGGAGAGCTATAGTGATAGGGGATTCGTTTGTAAGGGGAATAGATAGGCGTTTCTGCGGCCGCAAACGAGACTCCAGGATGGTATGTTGCCTCCCTGGTGCAAGGGTCAAGGATGTCTCTGAGCGGATGCAGGACATTCTGGAATGGGAGGGTGAACAGCCAGTGGTCGTGGTGCACATAGGTACCAACGATATAGGTAAAAATTGGGATGAGGTCCTACAAGGTGAATTTAGGGAGTTAGGAGATAAACTAAAAAGTAGGACCACAAAGGTAATAATCTCTGGATTACTACCAGTGCCACGTGCTCGTCAGATTAGAAATAAGAAGATATTTCAGATGAATACGTGGCTTGAAAAATGGTGCAAGGGAGAGGGATTCAAATTTCTGGGGCATTGGAACCAGTTCTGGGGGAGGTGAGACCGGTATAAACAGGACGGTCTGCACCTGGGCTGGACTGGAACCAATGTCCTAGGGTGAGCGCTTGCTACTGCTGTTCAGGAGGCTTTAAACTAATGTGGCAGGGGGTTGGGAACAAGTGCAGAGAGACAGAGGAGTGTAAAATGAGGGTAGCAGCAAAAAGTAGTAAGGTGAAAAGTAAAAGTGGCAGGCAGGCAAATCCAGGGCAAAAAGCAAAAAGTGCCACTTTTCAACATAATTGTATAAGGGCTAAGAGTGTTGTAAAAACAAGCCTGAAGGCTTTGTGTATCAATGCGAGGAGCATTCGTAACAAGGTGAATGAATTGAATGTGCTGATAGTTATTAATGAATATGATATAGTTGGGATCACAGAGACATGGCTCCAGGGTGACCAAGGATGGGAGATCAACATCCAGGGATATTCAATATTCAGGAGGGATAGACAGGAAAGAAAAGGAGGTGGGGTAGCATTGCTGGTTAGAGAGGGGATTAACGCAATAGAAAGGAAGGACATTAGCCTGGAGGATGTGGAATCGATATGGGTAGAGCTGCATAACACTAAGGGGTAGAAAACGCTGGTGGGAGTTGTGTACAGGCCACCTAACAGTAGTAATGAGGTTGGGGATGACATTAAACAGGAAATTAGAAATGCGTGCAATAAAGGAACAGTAGTTATAATGGGTGACTTCAATCTACATATAGATTGGGTGAACCAAATTGGTAAGGGTGCTGAGGAAGAGGATTTCTTGGAATGTATGTGGGATGGTTTTCTGAACCAACATGTCGAGGAACCAACTAGAGAACAGGCCATTCTAGATTGGGTATTGAGCAATCAGGAAGGGTTAGTTAGCAATCTTGTCTTGCGAGCCCCCTTGGGTAAGAGTGACCATAATATGGTGGAATTTTTCATTAAGATGGAGAGTGACATAGTTAATTCAGAAACAAAGGTTCTGAACTTAAAGAAGGGTACCTTTGAATGTATGAGACGTGAATTAGCTGAGATAGACTGGCAAATGATACTTAAAGGGTTGACGGTGGATATGCAATGGCAAGCATTTAAAGATCGCATGGATGAACTACAACAATTGTTCATCCCAGTTTGGCAAAAGAATAAACCAGGGATGGTATTGCACCCATGGCTGACAAGGGAAATTAGGGATAGTATCAAGTCCAAAGAAGAAACATATAAATTAGCAAAAAAAAAAGCGGCACACCTGAGGACTGGGAGAAATTCAGAGAGCAGCAGAGGAGGACAAAGGGCTTAATTAGGAAAGGGAAAAAAGATTATGAGAGAAATCTGGCAGGGAACATAAAAACTGACTGTAAAAGATTTTATAGATACGTGAAAAGAAAAAGATTGGTCAAGACAAATGCAGGTCCTTTACAGTCAGAAACAGGTGAACTGATCATAGGGAACAAAGACATGGCAGACCAATTGAATAACTACTTTGGTTCTGTCTTCACTAAGGAGGACATAAATAATCTTCCAGAAATAGCAAGGGACCGAGGGTCTAGTGAGATGGAGGAACTGAGGGAAATACATATTAGTAGGGAAGCGGTGTTAGGTAAATTGAAGGGATTAAAGGCAGATAAATCCCCAGGGTCAGATGGTCTGCATCCTAGAGTGCTTAAGGATGTAGCCCAAGAAATAGTGGGTGCATTAGTGATAATTTTTCAAAACTCCTTAGATTCTGGATTAGTTCCTGAGGATTGGAGGGAGAGAGAAACCGGGGAATTATAGACTGGATAGTCTGACATCGGTGGTGGGGAAAATGCTAGAGTCGGTTATCAAAGATATGATAACAGCACATTTGGAAAGAGGTGAAATCATCGGAGAAAGACAGCATGGATTTGTGAAAGGAAAATCATGTCTGACGAATCTTACAGAATTTTTTGAAGATGTAACTAGTAGGATGGATAGGGGAGAGCCAGTGGATGTGGTATATTTAGATTTTCAAACGACTTTTGACAAGGTCCCACTCAGGAGATTAGTGTGCAAACTTAAAGCACACGGTATTGGGGGTATGGCATTGATGTGGGTAGAGAATTGGTTGGCCGACAGGAAGCAAAGAGTGGGAGTAAATGGGACCTTTTCAGAATGGCAGGCAGTGACTAGTGGGGTACCGCAAGGCTCAGTGCTGGGACCCCAGTTGCTTACAATATATATTAATGATTTAGACGAGGGAATTAAATGCAGCATCTCCAAGTTTGCGGATGACACGAAGCTGGGCGGCGGTGTTAGCTGTGAGGAGGATGCTGAGTGGATACCGAGTGACTTGGATAGGTTAGGTGAGTGGGCAAATTCATGGCAGATGCAATTTAATGTGGATAAATGTGAGGTTATCCACTTTGGTTGCAAGAACTGGAAAACAGATTATTATCTGAACGGTGGCCGATTAGGAAAAGGGGAGATGCAACGAGCCCTGGGTGTCATTGTACACCAGTCATTGAAGGTGGACATGCAGGTACAGCAGGTGGTGAAAAAGGCAAATGGTATGTTGGCATTCATAGCAAAAGGATTTGAGTATAGGAACATGGAGGTTCTACTGCAGTTGTACAAGGCCTTGGTGAGACCGCACCTAGAATATTGTGTGCAGTTTTGGTCCCCTAATCTGAGGAAAGACATTCTTGCCACAGAGGGAGTACAGAGAAGGTTCACCAGATTGATTCCTGGGATGGCTGAACTTTCATATGAAGAAACACTGGATCGACTAGGCTTATACTCACTGAAATTTGGAAGATTGAGGGGGTGATCTTATTGAAACGTATAAAATTCTAAAGGGATTGGACAGGCTAGATGCAGAAAGATTGTTTCCGATGTTGTGGAAGTCCAGAACGAGGGGTCACAGTTTAAGGATAAAGGGGAAGCCTTTTAGGACCGAGATGAGGAAAAACTTCTTCACACAGAGAGTGGTGAATCTGTGGAATTCTCTGCCACAGGAAACAGTTGAGGCCGGTTCATTGGCTATATTTAAGAGGAAGTTAGATATGGCCCTTGTGGCTAAAGGGATCAGTGGGTATGGAGAGAAGGCAGGTACAGGGTTCTGAGTTGGATGATCAGCCATGATCATACTGAATGGCGGTGCAGGCTCAAAGGGCCGAATGGCCTATTCTTACACCTATTTTCTATGTTTCTATGTTGGCAAATGTGAGGTCATCCACTTTAGAAGGAAAAAATGGAAGATCAGATTAGTATTTCAATACTGCTGTACAGAAGGTCTTGGGGGTGCTTGTGCATGAATCACAAAAGGTTGGTTTGCAGGTGCCACAGACTATCAAGAAAGCAAATGGCATTCATTGCTGGAGGGATTCAATTTAAGAGCAGGGAGGTTATGCTGCAACTGTATAGAGTACTAGGGAGGCCGCACCTGGAGTTCTGGTCTCCTTACTTGAGGAAGGATGTACTGTCTTTGGAGGTGGTTCAGAGGAGGTTCACCAGGTTGATTCCAGAGATGAGGGGTTTCGACGATGAGAAGAGATTGAGTCACCTTGGACTGTAGTCGCTGGAATTCAGAAGGATGAGAGGAGATCTTATAGAAGCATATAGAATTATGAAAGGGGTAGATAAGATAAAGGCAGGGAAGTTGTTTTCACTAAGGGACATAGCCTCAAGATTTGGGGGAGTAAATGTAGGACGGAGATGAGGAGGAACTGCTTTTCCCAAAGAGTGGCGAATCTGTGCCCAATGAAGCAGCAGTACTGATTCCTTGGTAAATATATTTAAGATGAGGCTGAATAGATTTTTACATTGTAGGGGAATTAAGGGTTGTGGGGAAAAGGCCGGTAGGTGGAGATGAGTCCATGACCACATCAGCCAAGATCTTACTGAATGGCGGAGCAGGTTCTTTGGGCCAGATGGCCTACTCCTGCTCCTATTTCTTATGTTCTTATGGAAACCAAGTTTAACTCTGTATCACCGATGAATTAGAAAATGGAAAATTAATGTTGAGACCAAGAGAAGTGGCCCTGGATGGAAAATAGTGGGTTGTTAAATGATGATGGAGTATGGAGATATGGCACTAGTCATATACTAGTGGCCCCAACTGAACTGGTTCCTTATCCAGCTCAGCAAATACACTTTCTAGGACACATTGGAGTGCAAAACATGATAGACAGAGTCTTCCCATGGTCGTGAAGTCTGAAGTTAAGGATTCACAAAGAGCTGAGAGATGTATGACATGCCAGAAAACAAACCCAGAATCAATGAGAAAAACTACCTCAACTAACTCTTGCCCCACTTGGTTCATCTTCACATCTACAAGTGAACTAATTTATTTTGTTCCAAAGTGCCAAGAAAATTCAGATGTCCTAGTAATAATGGACAAATTTTTAAGATATGTGGAAGCTATCACAGCAAGAAAAGCAATGGCCTGACACACAGCCAAAACTCTCATTATGGACTGTAGTTCTAGATGGGGACTACCATGCCACATTGACTCTGACCAAGGAACACGTGTCACTGGAAATGTTTGCCAAGAATTATGTCGACTAATAAACATTAAATATACTTTTCATTGCCCATATCATACAGAGTCATCAGGACATGTTGAAAGAATGAATGGGATAATTAAACAACAGCTGACTAAGTATCACAAGGAAGGAGTACCATGGTGTACAGCTCTTCCTTTGGTTTTATGCAGCCTAAAAGCAACCCCAAATAAGAAAATAAAACTGACTATTTTGTTGGCCAGAAACAATTACAGTCTACAAATCAGTGAATTTGAATGAATCAAGGTCAGTGGAATTAGAAAAGTGAATTATCTTTGCTCTTGCCATGTGCGTCAAGGAATGGAGGCTGCCATTTTGTGAAGCTGCTCTGTAACCTCCACCTTGTGAATTACTTGAGAACTGATTCTTGCTCGGAGATCATCTAATCAGTGCAGTTGAACGTGGGCACAAGGACTTACCGCTATTAACCTGTTAAATGTGAGATTACCCCCAGATAAGATATGTATTTTGTACAACGACAGGTTTGCAGAATTAATCTCATTATCTTAGCCCAGTGTCCAATGACCTGGTTCGACTGGAATGAACCAGAGTCGATGAGAACAAAAGAAGTCACCTAAGGCATGAAGTTGTGCAGCCTTTGGACTACATTTGGAGTAGGAAGGCTCAGAATTGGAGCGAGAGTTCGGCGGGAGCCATTTTGATTTTTTCTTCTTCTCATCGGAATTAAGAGAGGCGGGACTGAACAGACGTGTAACATCGGGCAGTGAAATGCAGAAGATTTAAAAGGAACACAGCCTTATACAGCGGGCAGTGGAGTGAGCTGGGAGTAAAGTAAAGTCTTAAGGGCTTTGGCTCAACGAGCTTAGGCGGAAACGGGTGAGGCAAGGTAGGTTTAGGTTTCAGGTTTTTCTGTTATTTGAGGAAAGGGGGAAGTATGAGTGTGAGGGCAGCTTGTTGTTCTCGGTGTTGGATGTGGGAGGTCCTGGAGTCTCCTAGCCTCCCGGATGTCCATATCTGCACCAGGTGCGCCGAGCTACGGCTCCTAAAGGACCGTGTCAGGGAACTGGAGCTGCAGCTCGATGACCTTCGTCTGGTCAGGGAGAGTGAGGAGTTGATAGAGAGGAGTTACAGGCAGCTGGTCACACCGGGAACACGGGAGGCAGACAAGTGGGTCATGGTTAGGAGAGGGAAGGGCAAGAGTCAGGTACTAGAGAGTACCCCAGTGGCTGTACCCCTTGACAATAAGTACTCCTGTTTGAGTACTGTTGGAGGAGTGGGGGGGGGGGCGGACAGCCTACCTGGGGGAAGCAACGGTGGCCGTGCCTCCAGCACAGAGTCCGGCCCTGTGGCTCAGAAGGGTAGGGAAAGGAAGAGGAAGGCAGTAGTAATAGGGGACTCGATAGTCAGGGGGTCAGACAGGTGATTCTGTGGACGCAGTCAGGAGACACGGATGGTGGTTTGCCTCCCTGGTGCTAGGGTCTGGGATGTTTCTGATCACGTCCAAGATATCCTGAAGTGGGAGGGAGAACAGCCAGTGGTCGTGGTACATATAGGTACCAATGACATAAGTAGGAAAAGGAAAGAGGTCCTGAAAGGAGAATATGGGGAGTTAGGGAGGGAGTTGAGAAGGACCACAAAGGTAGTAATCTCGGGATTACTGCCTGTGGCACGCGACAGTGAGAATAGGAATGGAATGAGATGGAGGATGAGGGATTGGAGCAGCGGGCAGGGATTCAAGTTTCTGGATCATTGGGACCTCTTTTGGGGCAGGTGTGACCTGTACAAAAAGGACAGGTTGCACTTGAATCATAGGGGGACCAATATCCTGGCGGGGAGATTTGCTAAGGCTACTGGGGACACTTTAAACTAGAATGGTTGGGGGGTGGGAATCAAATTGAAGAGACTAGGAGAGAGGTGGTTAGTTCACAAATAGAGAAAGCTAGTAGATAGTGTGCGAGGGAGGATAGACAGGTGGTAGAGAAGGGGAGCACTCAGACCGAAGATCTAGGGGAGAAGGAAGAAAAAGATAATAAAGTTGTTTGCACTGTTAGGGATAAACAGAGAGTAAGATGTGGAGAGTTTCTTAAATGCATCTATTTTAATGCTAGGAGCATTGTAAGAAAGGTGGATGAGCTTAGAGCATGGCTTGATACCTGGAAGTATGATGTTGTAGCTATTAGCGAAACATGGTTGCAGGAGGGGTGTGATTGGCAACTAAATATTTCTGGATTTCATTGCTTCAGGTGTGATAGAATCGGAGGGGCAAGAGGGGGAGTTGTTGCATTGCTTGTCAGAGAAAACATTACAGCGGTGCTCTGGCAGAGTAAATTAGAGGGCTCGTCTAGGGAGGTCACTTGGGTGGAACTGAGGAATGGGATAGGTGCAGTAATACTTATAGGGGTGTATTATAGACTACCTAATGAGGAGCGAGAATTGGGGACCAAATTTGTAGGGAGATAGCAGATATCTGTAGTAAGCAAAAGGTTGTGATTGTGAGAGATTTTAATTTTCCACACATAGGCTGTGAAGCCCATTCTGTAAAAGGGCTGGATGGTTTGGAGTTTGTAAAATGTGTACAGGATAGTGTTTTGCAGCAATACATAGAGGTACCAACTAGAGAAGGGGCAGTGTTGGATCTCCTGTTGTGGAATGAGATAGGTCAGGTGATTGAGGTATGTGTTGGGAGCACTTCGGGTCCAGTGATCACAATGACATTAGTTTCAATATAATTATGGAGAAGGATAGGACTGGACCCAGGGCTGAGATTCACAGGTTGAGACTGGACCAGACTCATGTCTGGCACCTTCTGAAAATACAAGTATACAACATCCACTTATTTTCCTTTGCCTATCCTGCTTGCTAATTCTTCAAAGACTTTAACATACTTTCTGCCAGGCAAGATTTTCCCTTCAGAAACCCATACTGACTGTGGCATATTTTATCATCTGTGTCCAAATACCCTGAAACCACATCCTTAACAATCGACTCCAACGACTTCCAAATGGCTGAGGTCAGATTAACTTGGCTATAATTTCCCTACTCTGCCTCACTACCTCTTTGAAGAGTGGAGTGAAATTTGTTCCCTACATCACACTTGACTGGTTTATCATATAGTCCAAGCACAGCAGGGAGAGTCTTTTAAGCACAAAACCAAGTTCAAACATATTGATCTGCAGGAATGAAAAAAAATGATGAACTAGTTGTTACATGTTTCATTGAGAAATCAAATGATTCCAGACAACTTTCAGGGAGGAGTCCTCATCGATCCACCTGCAGTTACAGAGAAATAGGAAATTTTGCATCACCTTCATACTATTGAATTGTGCTTCATCACAGGTAAAGTTTAATCCAGTTAACTTGTATTTGGCTGAAAGCATTTACAAAATTAATTGCACCTCTGCTAAAAGTCCCAAAGATTTCATTATATAGTTGACCTCCGCCCCGCAGTCCAGCGCTGATGCCATTACGCTACCAGCTGGGTCATGTATTATAAAGTTGATTTCATTGAGGATAGTTCAACAGCTCTGGGAAATTACTCCGGGTTTGCTGTGAGAATTCCTTGCAATGGGTAACCATATTATTAGGTTATCTGCTGTATATTGAATACAAGTAGGCTTTCTGACACAGGCATCATACCCAGGTTATAAAACGTAATTCTGAAGCACCTCTCAAAAGATAAAAGATATCTATGAATAGAACCTGTTCCAAGTGGAAATACTAACATCATGTATTATTATGTAAAAAGGAAAGGTTCGTCACATCCAGAATATTTCGTGTTAGCCAACAACTTCCTCTGTGACATAGTGGGAAATCACGTACGAAGTAAGTTACAGCAGTGGTCTGCAATTGCCTTCTGCCAGGTGAGTTTTTCAAAGAGTTAACCAGCTCTTAACCCAGTACGGATGAAAAGCGTGCAGGGGAGCCGGCTGGATTCGAACTCGGGACCTCCGCCCCGCAATCCAGAGCTGATGCCACTACGCTACCGGCCGGGTCATGTATTATAAAAGATTATGATAAGAGTGTAAGCAACAGGAAAAAAGAACGAGTGTAAAGGAGGTACAAAAACCTGAAGGCACACGCTCAACGATCCAGGAACAGCTTCTTTCCATCTGCCGTACGATCTCTGAATGGGCATTGAACCCAGAAACAGTATCTCACTATATTTTTATTTCTCTTTTATTTAACTATTGAATATATATTTCCATACAGTAATTCATAGTTGTTCTCTATTATTATGTACTGTATTGTACTGCTGCCGCAAAACTAATACATGTCATGACATGTTATGGTGATATTAATCCTGATTCTGACTCTGCTTCTGAAATATGAATAAATAATTTTAAAAGGAGCACTTTCCTGTATAAAATTAAACCGACTTAATTAACTTCTAAATTCTTTCTCTCATCACCATTTCGAGAACCAATTTTCATAACCCACTGGTTACACAACATACAAGTTGCAAATTAGTGAACACGTTGAACGGCTCCAGAAGAGAAAAACAAGTCATAAATGCCTTACAAACTTCCCAGCACAAGCCTAACCTACCCTAAACACACAGCGTCTCAAGGTCGAGTTCATTGTCCTATCACAAGCACATTACCTGCATAGGTGCAAGAAAAAAATGACCAGTGAACTTTTTCCCTGTCACTAAAGGTCTGAATGCTCCACAATTGTTTTTGCAACTGGTTTTTGAAATATATGCAAAGTTGGAGGATCTTTTGGACCCAGGCGTTAGTCAGTATTACATACCTCCAGTTGCACCAGATGCAAATGCTGGTGCAGTACTCCTGGGGATAGGCTGGCTCACCGCCGATACATTAAGGAATTTAAACCAGATGAAGCAAATGTCTTGAAAATGTAACAAGCTGGGAAACATTACTTTGAAAAGAGTTTGGTTGGACAAGGAGTAAGGTCTACATGTGGGAGACACCGCTGCTGCGGCTAGCTGAAGGGTTGTGGAGGAGGGTAGTTAAGGAAGAGAGGGTACCCGTCAGCCTCAGCTTACCTCGGAGTAGTTGAAGGTCAAGGGGACGAGGCCAGCCATGCAACAGCCGACATACATTGCCATGGCAACAGGGCATTGGTACTGAGGATGCCCATCCTATGAAACTGACACCCGGGAGTGGGATGGAGAGACCTCGGGAGTCGATCACACTAACCCGCATCCACCCTTCCCTACCATCACCTGCAGGCCACCAGCTTCCAATTAACCTATCATGTTCTTTATTATGGTCAAAGTTTAGAGTACATTTATTATCACAGCAGGGACAGAGGTTTTAAGACAAGCACAAGGTCAAACTGATCTTTATATGCAGTGAATCTGCAGAAAGATTATTAAGTGATTGGACATACTAGAGGCAGGAAACATGTTCCCGATGTTGGGGGAATCCAGAACCAGAGGCCACAGTTTAAGAATAAGGGGTAGGCCATTTAGAACGGAGTTCAGGAAAAACTTTTTCACCCAGAGAGTTGTGGATCTATGGAATGCTGTGCCTCAGAAGGCAGTGCAGGCCAATTCCCTGGATGCTTTCAAGAAAGAGTTAGATAGAGCTCAAAGACAGCGAGGTCAAGGGATATGGGGAGAAGGCAGGAACGGGGTACTGATTGTGGATGATCAGCCATGATCACATTGAATGGTGGTGCTGGCTCGAATAGCCTACTGCACCTATTGTCTATTGAATGGAACGAATGATGACACTATTTGCTACATGTAGCGTTGAGAAAAAGAATTGATTCCAGACCTCTTGCAGGGAGGTGTCCTCATGGATCCACCTGCAGTGACAGGAATATGGGAAATAATGCACCACCTTGAGAGTACTAGAATGTGCTTTATCACATGAAAAATTTAATCCAGTGTCCAACTCTGGTATAAGTCTGAAGAAGATGTATTTGCCCGGCTGAAAGCATTTCAAAGATGAAATGCAATTCTGCTAGATATCCCAAAGACTTTGTCTTTCTTTATTTTATTGAAGATAATTGAACATCGGTGGGTGATTTGTCTGGCTGTCCTGTGAGAATTACTGATAGGTATACATTGAATACGAGCAGACCATCCCACACGCGCTTCATACCCAGATTCTACACTTAATTGTGAAGTATATCTCAGCGCATAACTATCAATAGAACCTGGTTCGAGGGAAATACTACACACACACACACACACACGCACGCACGCACGCACGCACGCACACACATATAGACAGAATATAATGTGCATGTATAAGAGTAAACAAATATCTAGTGTAAAGGAGGTACAGAAAACCGAAAGTACACTCTAGGACCCATGAACAACTTCTTCCCCTCACGCATCCGATTACTGAACAGATATGGAACCCAAGAACACCAGCTGACTGCATTTTTATGTCGGATTTTATTTTTGCACTACTTATTGGATTTAATTGTTTATCTTCTGCATCTAAAATATGAATAAATGATTTTAAAACCTCTACTTTCCTGCGTAAAATTAAACCGACTTAATAAACATCCAAATTATTTCTCTTATCACGATCCAGAGAACACATTTTCATAACACACTAGTTACCCAGCTTACAAATTGCAAATTAGTGAACACGTTGTCCTGCTCCACGAAAAAAACAACTCTATAACTCCTTGCAAACTTCCTAACACAACCTTCACCCCTCGTAAACAGACTGCGATTCAATGTCGAGTCTATTGTCCTACTACAAGCACATATTTTGTATGGGTACAATGAAAAAGAAAGCAGTAAATTATGCCGTCACTAAAGATTTGTAGAATGCGTAATCTTTGTAGCATCAGGTCTTTGAAATGTATGCGAGTTTGTGAATGTCTTTCGGAACAGGGGTTAATCAGCATTACGTGTCCTAGTCGCAAACGCTGGCACAGCACTCCGAGAGCTGGCCTAGCTTACTGATGAAAACGTTAAAGAATTAAAACCAGATCGAGCAAATGTCTTTTAAGTGTAACCAGCTTGGCAGCATTCCAGTGGGGTATGAGTGGGGTAAGGAAGGAAGTATGGTTGTCATCCCCTGCCTGCCTCGGAAAAAGGAACAAATGATGACACCAGTTGCTACGTGTAGCACTGAGAAAAGAAATAATTCCAGGCTACCAGCAGGTTCGAGTCCTCATCATCCACCTGCAATGAGAGGAAATTGGGAAATATTGCACCACTTTTAAAGTACGAGAATATGTTTCATCACATGTAAAGTTTAATTCAGAGTCCTACTCTGGTGTCAGTCTGAAGAACTTGTATTTGCCAGGCTAAACGCATCTAAAAGATTAATAAAACTTAATTCTGAAGAATTTCCATCTGGCGAATAATCAATTGAGCATGGTCCTGGAGAAATAAAATCTTTATGTATATATTAATAGGTTATCATGTGCATTTAAACAACATAAAACAAGAACTTGTGTAAAAATATGAATAAATAATTTTCAGCGGCTACTTTTCTACATAAAGTTAAATCGACTTTATTAATTTCCATATTATTTCTCACATCACAATTGCCCGAGCCCACTTTCCTAACGCACTGGTCACACAACAGATAACTTGCAACTTACTGCTCACGTTGACCTGCTCAACGACGAAAGGAAATCTCTAAATCATTAACATCTTCCTAAAACAAGCCTTCTCCACCGTAAACAGGCAGCGATTCAACGTCCAATTTATATTATATCACAAGCTCATTTTTGAAGAGATGCAATGAAAAAGCCAGTAAATTATGTCCTGTAAATTAAAGCTTAAAGAATATGATGGCAGAATATAGCGTTAACGTTAAGACTTTTGGCAGTGTGGAGGATCAGAGGGATCTTGGGGTTCGAATCTATAGGACACTCAATGCTGCTACCCAGCTTGACTCTGGAGCTAAGAAGGCATACGGTGCATTGGCCTTCATCAATCATGAGATTGAGTCTAAGAGCCGAGAGGTAATGTTACAGCTATATACCCCACTTGGAGTACTGTGCTCAATTCTGATCGGCTCACTGCAGGAAGGAAGTGGAAAACACTGAAAGGGTGCAGAGGAGATTTACAAGGATGTTGCCTGGACTGGGGAGCATGCCTTATGAAAATACATTGAGTGAAGTCGGCCTTTTCTCCTTGGAGCGACGGAGGTGAGAATTGATCTGATACCGATGTACAAGATAACGAGAAGCATTGATCGTGTGGCTAGTTAGAGGGTGTTAACCAGGACTGAAATGGTTAGCACGAGAGGGCATAGTTTTAAGGTGTTTGGAAGTAGGTACAGAGGAGATGCCAGGGTAAGTATTTTACGCAGAGAGTGGTGCGTGCGCGGAATGGGCTGTCGGCGGCGGTGGTGGAGACGGAAACGATAGGGTCTTTTAAGACACTCCTGGATTGATACATGGAGCTTAGAAATATAGAATGTCATGGGTAAGCCTGGGTAGTTCTAATGTCCGGACATGTTCGGCACAGCGTTGTGGGCCGAAGAGCCTGATTTGTGCTGTAGGTTACCTATGTTTCTAATCCAGACTCCTTCTGAAACAGGGATTTGAAATCTATGAGAACTTGCAAGGTTCCTTCGGACACGGGGCGAGTCAGGATTACGTGCCTCATTTCTACCTGATGCTAACTCTGGCACATTACACCGAGGGATAGGCTGGCTTACTGCTGACTGCGTTGCAGAATTGACACCAAATGTCTTTAAACGGTAACGAGGTGCGCCACATGCTTTTGGAAAGAAATAGCTCGGAGAATGGGTACGATCTGTGTGTGGGAGATGCCGCAGGTTGAGGATGTAGGTGCGGGTGGGGGATGTGGTTGGGGGTAAGAACGATAGGATGCCAATTAGTTACAGCTTACCTCGCGAAACCTGGGGTCCAAGGGGACGGTGCCTGCCACCGACCAGCCGACCAGCATGATCAGGGAGAGCAGAACGATAGTGCTGAGGTTGTCCATGCTACCAAGCCGACGCCGGGGATCGGAATGAAGCGACCTTGGGAGCCGATCACAAAAAATCCCAACTCCATCCTTCCCCCTCCGTCACCTTCCAGTTAACGCGTCATTGCTTTATTGTGTTCAAAGTTTAAAATAAATTCGTTATCAAAGTACATATATATCATTTTCTTGCGCACAATCCCAGTAAATACAACAAAGGCAAGAGCATCATTGAAAGACTGCCTTCACCAGGACAGACAACAATCAAGATGCGAAAATAAAACAGCAAACTGTGCAAATAGAAAAAGAAAAAAGTAAACAAATGATAATCAAATATTAAAAATTATGATGACGTGACCTTGACAGTGAATCCATAGGTTGTGCAGATTGTTCTGAATGGGGTGAGTGAAGTTGGGTTAAGTTATCGGCTCTGGTTCAAGAGCCTGATGGTTGAGGGGTGATAACTGTTCCTGAACCTGGTGGTGTGCGTCCTAAGGCTCCTGCACCTTCTTCCCATGGCAGCAACGAGACATGAGCAGGATCTGTATGATGGATGTTGTTTTCATGCGACATCGTTCTGTGCTCAACGGTGGGAGGGCTTTGACTGTGATGGACTGGGTTCAATCTGGCATTTCGTATTGGCTTTTCCGTACAAGGGCATTTGTGCTTTCATACCTGGCAGCCATGAAGCCAATCAATATAAGTGTAACCAGCTGGGCAGCATTCTTTCGGAAAGAGATGGAGTGTGAGAGGGAGTGGAGTCTGCGTGTGTGAGATGCCATGGCGACAGGTTGGGCGGGAGTGAGTGGGGTAAGGAAGGAAGGATGCTTGTCATCCCCTGCCTGCCTCGGAAATAGGAACAAATGATGACACCAGTTGCTACGTGTAGCACTGAGAAAAGAAATAATTCCAGGCTACCTGCAGGTTCGAGTCCTCATCATCCACCTGCAATGGGAGGAAATTGGGAAATATTGCACCACTTTTAAAGTACGAGAATGTGTTTCATCACGTAGAGCTTAATTCAGAGTCCTACTCTGGTGTCAGGTTGAAGAACTTGTATTTGCCAGGTTAAATACATCTAAAAGATTAATAAAACTTAATTCTGAAGAATTTCCATCTGGCGAATAATCAATTGAGCATGGTCCTGGAGAAATAAAATCTTTATGTATATATTAATAGGTTATCATGTGCATTTAAACAACATAAAACAAGAACTTGTGTAAAAATATGAATAAATAATTTTCAGCGGCTACTTTTCTACATAAAGTTAAATCGACTTTATTAATTTCCATATTATTTCTCACATCACAATTGCCCGAGCCCACTTTCCTAACGCACTGGTCACACAACAGATAACTTGCAACTTACTGCTCACGTTGACCTGCTCAACGACGAAAGGAAATCTCTAAATCATTAACATCTTCCTAAAACAAGCCTTACCCACCGTAAACAGGCAGCGATTCAACGTCCAATTTATATTATATCACAAGCTCATTTTTGAAGAGATGCAATGAAAAAGCCAGTAAATTATGTCCTGTAAATTAAAGCTTAAAGAATATGATGGCAGAAAATAGCGTTAACGTTAAGACTTTTGGCAGTATGGAGGATCAGAGGGATCTTGGGGTTCGAGTCTATAGGACACTCAATGCTGCTACCCAGCTTGACTCTGGAGTTAAGAAGGCATACGGTGCATTGGCCTTCATCAATCATGAGATTGAGTCTAAGAGCCGAGAGGTAATGTTACAGCTATATACCCCACTTGGAGTACTGTGCTCAATTCAGTTCGGCTCACTGCAGGAAGGACGTGGAAACCATTGAAAGGGTGCAGAGGAGATTTACAAGGATGTTGCCTGGACTGGGGAGCATGCCTTATGAAAATACATTGAGTGAAGTCGGCCTTTTCTCCTTGGAGCGACGGAGGTGAGAGTTGATCTGATACAGATGTACAAGATAACGAGAAGCATTGATCGTGTGGCTAGTTAGAGGGTGTTACCCAGGACTGAAATGGTTAGCACGAGAGGGCATAGTTTTAAGGTGTTTGGAAGTAGGTACAGAGGAGATGTCAGGGTAAGTATTTTGCGCAGAGAGTGGTGCGTGCGCGGAATGGGCTGTCGGCGGCGGTGGTGGAGACGGAAACGATAGGGTCTTTTAAGACACTCCTGGATTGATACATGGAGCTTAGAGAATAGAATGTCATGGGTAAGCCTGGGTAGTTCTAATGTCCGGACATGTTCGGCGCAGCGTTGTGGGCCGAAGAGCCTGATTTGTGCTGTAGGTTACCTATGTTTCTAATCCAGACTCCTTCTGAAACAGGGGTTTGAAATCTATGAGAACTTGCAAGGTTCCTTCGGACACGGGGCGAGTCAGGATTCCGTGCCTCATTTCTACCTGATGCTAACTCTGGCACATTACACCGAGGGATAGGCTGGCTTACTGCTGACTGCGTTGCAGAATTGACACCAAATGTCTTTAAACGGTAACGAGGTGCGCCACATGCTTTTGGAAAGAAATAGCTCGGAGAAGGGGTAAGATCTGTGTGTGGGAGATGCCGCAGGTTGAGGATGTAGGTGCGGGTGGGGGATGTGGTTGGGGGTAAGAACGATAGGATGCCAATTAGTTACAGCTTACCTCGCGAAACCTGGGGTCCAAGGGGACGGTGCCTGCCACCGACCAGCCGACCAGCATGATCAGGGAGAGCAGAACGATAGTGCTGAGGTTGTCCATGCTACCAAGCCGACGCCGGGGATCGGAATGAAGCGACCTTGGGAGCCGATCACAAAAAAACCTTTTTGTGCCTTTTTCGTACAAGGGCATTTGTGCTTTCATACCTGGCAGCCATGAAGCCAATCAATATAAGTGTAACCAGCTGGGCAGCATTCTTTCGGAAAGAGATGGAGTGTGAGAGGGAGTGGAGCCTGCGTGTGTGAGATGCCATGGCGACAGGTTGGGCGGGAGTGAGTGGGGTAAGGAAGGAAGGATGCTTGTCATCCCCTGCCTGCCTCGGAAAAAGGAACAAATGATGACACCAGTTGCTACGTGTAGCACTGAGAAAAGGAATAATTCCAGGCTACCTGCATGTTCGAGTCCTCATCATCCACCTGCAATGGGAGGAAATTGGGAAATATTGCACCACTTTTAAAGTACGAGAATGTGTTTCATCACGTAGAGCTTAATTCAGAGTCCTACTCTGGTGTCAGGTTGATGAACTTGTATTTGCCAGGCTAAATGCATCTAAAAGATTAATAAAACTTAATTCTGAAGAATTTCCATCTGGCGAATAATCAATTGAGCATGGTCCTGGAGAAATAAAATCTTTATGTATATATTAATAGGTTATCATGTGCATTTAAACAACATAAAACAAGAACTTGTGTAAAAATATGAATAAATAATTTTCAGCGGCTACTTTTCTACATAAAGTTAAATCGACTTTATTAATTTCCATATTATTTCTCACATCACAATTGCCCGAGCCCACTTTCCTAACGCACTGGTCACACAACAGATAACTTGCAACTTACTGCTCACGTTGACCTGCTCAACGACGAAAGGAAATCTCTAAATCATTAACATCTTCCTAAAACAAGCCTTACCCACCGTAAACAGGCAGCGATTCAACGTCCAATTTATATTATATCACCTCATTTTTGAAGAGATGGAATGAAAAAGCCAGTAAATTATGTCTTGTAAATTAAAGCTTAAAGAATATGATGGCAGAATATAGCGTTAACGTTAAGACTTTTGGCAGTGTGGAGGATCAGAGGGATCTTGGGGTTCGAGTCCATAGGACACTCAAAGCTGCTACCCAGCTTGACTCTGGAGTTAAGAAGGTATACGGTGCATTGGCGTTCATCAATCATGAGATTGAGTCTAAGAGCCGAGAGGTAATGTTGCAGCTATATACCCCACTTGGAGTACTGTGCTCAATTCTTATCGGCTCACTACAGGAAGGACGTGCAAACCATAGAAAGGGTGCAGAAGAGATTTCCAAGGATGTTGCCTGGATTGGGGAGAATGCCTTATTAGAATAGATTGAGTGAATTCGGCCTTTTCTCCTTGGAGCGACGGAGGATGAGAGGTGACCTGATAGAGGTGTACAATATAACGAAAAGCATTGATCGTTTGGATAATTAGAGGGTTTTACCCAGGACTGAAATGGTTAGCACGAGAAGGCATAGTTTTAAAGTGTTTGGAAGTAGGTACAGAGGAGATGTCAGGGTAAGTATTTTACGCAGAGTGTGGTGCGTGCGCGGAATGGGCTGTCGGTGGCGGTGGTGGAGACGGAAACGATAGGGTCTTTTAAGACACTCCTGGATTGATACATGGAGCTTAGAGAATAAAATGTCATGGGTAAGCCTGGGTAGTTCTAATGTCCGGACATGTTCGGCACAGCGTTGTGGGCCGAAGGGCCTGATCTGTGCTGTAGTTTTTCTATGTTTCTAATCCAGACTTCTTCTGAAACAGAGGTTTGAAATCTATGAGAACTTGCAAGGGGGTGAGTCAGGATTACGTGCCTGATCAGGATTTCTACCTGATGCTAACTCTGGTACATTACACCGAGGGATAGGTTGGCTTAGCGCTGACTGCTTTGCAGAATTGACACCAAGTGTCTTTAAACGGTAGTGTGGTGGGCCACATGCTTTTGGAAAGAAATAGCTTGGAGAAGGGGTAAGATCTGCGCCTGGGAGATGCCGCAGGTTGAGGATGTAGGTGCGGGTGGGGGAGGTGGTTGGGGGTAAGAACGATAGGATGCCAATTAGTTCCAGCTTACCTCGCGAAACCTGGGGTCCAAGGGGAGGGTGCCTACCACCGACCAGCCGACCAGCATGATCAGGGAGAGCAGAACGATAGTGCTGAGGTTGTCCATGCTACCAAGCCGACGCCGGGGATCGGAATGAAGTGACCTTGGGAGCCGATTACAAAAAAACCCAACTCCACCCTTCCCCTCCGTCACCTTCCGGTTAACCCGTCATGTGCTTTATTGTGTTCAAAGTTTAAAGTAAATTCGTTATCAAAGTACAAATATATCATTTTCTTGCGCACAATCCCAGTAAATACAACAAAGGCAAGAGCATCATTGAAAGACTGCCTTCACCAGGACGGACAGCAACCAAGATGCGAAAATACAGCAGCAAACTCTGCAAATAGAAAAAGAAAAAAGAAAACAAATGACAATAGATCTTTGGCATTCTCTCTCCACAGAGGCTGCCTGACCTGATGAGTTACATCACATCCTTGCTTTTATATTCCAATCCTCTCGAAATGAATGCTAACATCGTATTTGCCTTCCTCTTCACATACACGCAACCTGTAAATTCAATTTTAAGGAATCCTGAAAAAGAACTCCCAAGCCCCTTTGCACCTCAGATCCTTCAATTTTCTTTCCACTTTGACAATAGTTTATGCTGCATACTATTATACACTTCTTTCCCCATTCTTCTAATTTGTCTAGGTCCTTCTATAGCCTCTCTGTCTCATCAGCATGACCTACCCCTCCACCTATCTTTGTATCATCTGCAAACCTGGCCACAAAGCCATCTAATCCATCGACCAAATCATGACGAACAATTAAAAAGAAGCGGGTCCAACACCAGAGGCCACATGCAGCCAATCAGAAAAGGCTCCCTTCTTTCCCACCTTTACCTTCTGCCAATTAGCCACTGATCTATCCATGCTGGGATCTTTCCTGTAATAACACGGCCTCTTATGTTTGAGAAGCCTCATGGTGTGGACCTTGTCAAAGATTTTCAGAAAATCCAAGTACTCAACATCCATCTATTTTCCTTTTTCTATCCTGCTTACTATTTCTTTTCAGAACTTCAATCGATTTGCCATGCACGATTTTTCCTCAGGAAAATCCCATGCTGACTACAGCTTATTTTTTGATGTACTTCCAAATACCCCAAAACCAGATCCTTTACAATTGACCAAGACCTTCCAACGACCGAGATCAGGCTAACTGGCCCATAATTTCCCTACTGCCTCCTATCCCCTCCTTGAAGAGTGGAGGGTAATTTGCAATCTTCCTGTCCTCCAGAACCATGTCAGCATCCGCTGATTCTTCAAAGATCCTTAGTCTCCCACTATATACTCCACGATATCTTCAGCTACTCATTTCAGAAACCACCTGGTCCAGGTGACTTACTTAACTTCAGATCTTACAGTTCCCCAAGAACCTTTGCCCTAGTAATGGCATCTTCATGTGTTTCTGTCACCTCAAACTCTTGAACATCGGTCATACTGCTAGTAGTCTCCAGAGTAAAGACTGATGCAAACTGCATTTAAGTTAATACATTAAATGCAAATCTAAGTCTAAATATAAGGAGAGAGACAGAAAGACTAACTATGGTTTGGATATTCAAAGCAAAAATAATAAAGGATCATTACAGGGTAGTGGAAGAAATAATGAAAAGAATATGATGGGGTAATTGTTTGAAAAGTCAAGGTTATGGAAACAGAAGGAAAACAGCTGGATACAAAGTGGACAGCATCCTTAAAATTGATCCTATTTCTTCTTTAGTCAGTGATAGTAAACTTCACAGGGCAGGATTGTGGGGACTAAAAGAAGAGGGAAGAATGGGTTTGGAGGATTAAAGATAATGGGGAGGAAATGGCGGAAGAGGCTAGTACCAGAATTGAAAAAGACAGCGTGACAGCAAAGGGATGGAATTTTGTTCCAACATCACACTTGACTGGTATATCATTTTCACAGCATGTACAGCGGTTTAAGAACAAGCCCGTGGTTAAAAGGATATTGATATGCAGTAAAAATAAAAAAATATGGCATTATTTGCAATATGTAGCCTTCAGAAAAGGAATGATTCCAGTCGACGTGCAGGTAGGTGTCCTCGTCGATCCACCTGCAGTTACAGGGAAAAGGGAAACATCGGCCACCTTGAAAGTGCTAGAATGTGCTTCACCACATGTAAAATTTAATCAAATGTAATGCTTACGCGACAGGCTGGTATATGTCTCGAGGGAAAATTCCAGCCACTCGCCTACCCCGCCTCCCGTATATGCAGATGCTGTGGAAAACAAGCTAACGCAGCGTCGCACACACAATATCAAGCTCACACCAGACACAGTTATAAAATATACTTCAAGGATATTACTAGAACTAAGTGATTACTGACGATACAGTATATATGAAGGAAAAGAAACTAAACAAAAAGGCGCCAAAACTTATCAGAGTTCAGTCAATTTAGTGCACATCGTTGGAGCTCAACCATTGAACTGTACGACCCCTCTTCGCTCTCCTCCGACCTCCACGACCTCTCACCTGGGACCACCAGAATTGGTCAACAGAGCAGTGCGGCACACGTCCACCTTCTTCGGAGTCTTCTTCCTGACTCTCCAACAAGATCGTGAAATCCCAGCGCCCAGACCCACAAGAAAAAAAAACATCCAAACCCATTGGTTAACAAATGAATGCAATTCCCGGTATCAGCAACTCTAAACCTTAACAGGCTGTGAGAAGCTTCGAGAATGCTCTGCAAGACAACACTCTCTCAACCAGTTAGCATAACAAAGAAGCAATTTTACTCTTAACAAACAAAGAAGCCATTTTGATTAACATACGCAGTACATTCTCCCACCACCAACAAAAGTCATGCCCTCATGACATTACCAGAGTTCCCCAACGCTTCTTGCAAAACACAAAACCCAACCCAGGTGCGGACAGCAGCGACATAACTGCCCAGGGCAGTAGAGATCACACTCGGTTCTCCTGGCACTGCATATATCAACCGCTCCGGGGGGGGGGGGGGGGGGGGCGGGGGTGCCTACTTCGCTGAGAACTCCGCACCACTTCTGCTGACCCTTCCGCCTCAGACAGCACGGGGGACACCCCAGGCCTACTTGTCGGACCCCACCCTCTCCTTCACTGGGCTCCCTCTTCACCTGAGAGCCCTCTGGCTCGTGTTCGGGTTCCACCCTCTCTCCCCCCAATGCCGGCTGCATCTCAGTCTGCCCATCAACACCTTCCCTCCTCTCACCTAACTCAGTAGGGGAAGGGCCAGGAGCCTCCTCTTCTGGTACTGGAGCACTAGCGAATGGAAACAGGGGCCACACATCTGAATTGTCGTCTTCCGAATCGGTATCTTTTCCCGGGGTAAGGACCGGCCCCGTCTCTTCCGCAGCGGGCTCTTCCCTCACCCCGCGCCCCCGCAGAGACCTTGTACTAGGCGTAACCTCCCACTCTGGCTCTTCATCCACCTGCACCGCTTGACCCAGGGTCAGCAGCTGATTCCGATGGAGTACCTTGACAGGCCCCTTCCCATCCTCGGGTTTCACCCGGTAAACCGGAAGATTCGGCATCTGGCTCTCTATCACATAAGGGGTGGCCGCCCATCGATCTGCCAACTTGTGCTTACCGGGGAGTCCTAAATTCCGTTGAAGGGCCCGGTCACCCGGCAATAATTCAGTGAACTTCACTTTCTGATCATATCTCCTCTTATTCCTCTGATTCAGTGTGGTAGCCGCCGCCTCGGCCAACTCGTACGCCCTTTCAAACTCCCTCCTCATATCGGACACATACTTTAGATAGGGCTTTCCGGGTAATTTTCCCACCTCAGCCCCAAAACACAAGTCAATGGGCAACCTCGCTTCTCGCCCGAACATCAGATAATACGGCGGGTACCCTGTAGCGTCATTGCGAGTACAATTGTAACAGTGAACCAATTGCCCAATATGTTATCTCCACTTACCAATCTGCCCAATCTCCAGCGTCCCGAGCATATCCAACAATGTCCAGTTAAACCTCTCGGGCTGAGGAGCACCGTGCGGGTGATAAGGTGTAGTCCTGGATTTTTCAGCCCCAAGCATAGTCAGTAATTCATGGATAAGCCTGCTCTCAAAGTCCTGCCCCTGATAGACATAGACATAGACATAGAAAATAGGTGCAGGAATAGGCCATTTGGCCCTTCGAGCCTGCACCACCATTCAGTATGATCATGGTTGATCATCCAACTCAGAACCCTGTACGTGCTTTCTCTCCATACCCCCGATCCCTTTAGCCACAAGGGCCATATCTAACTTCCTCTTAAATATAGCCAATGAACTGGCCTCAACTGTTTCCTGTGGCAGAGAATTCCACAGATTCACCACTCTCTGTGTGAAGAAGTTTTTCCTCATCTCAGTCCTAAAAGGCTTCCCCTTTATCCTTAAGCTGTGACCCCTCGTTCTGGCCTTCCCCAACATCAAAAACAATCTTCCTGCATCTAGCCTGTCCAATCCCTTTAGAATTTTATACGTTTCAATAAGATCCCCCCTCAATCTTCTAAATTCCAGTGAGTATAAGCCTAGTCGATCCAGTCTTTCTTCATATGAAAGTCCTGCCATCACAGGAATCAATCTGGTGAACCTTCTCTGTACTCCCTCTATGGCAAGAATGTCTTTCCTCAGATTAGGGGACCAAAACTGCACACAATATTCTAGGTGCAATCTCACCAAGGCCTTGTACAACTGCAGTAGAACCTCCCTGCTCCTGTACTCAAATCCTTTTGCTATGAATGCCAACATACCATTTGCCTTTTTCACCACCTGCTGTACCTGCATGCCCACCTTCAATGACTGGTGTACAATGACACCCAGGTCTCGTTGCATCTCCCCTTTTACTAATCAGCCACAGTTCAGATAATAATCTGTTTTCCTGTTCTTGCAACCAAAGTGGATAACCTCACATTTATCCACATTAAATTGCATCTGCCATGAATTTGCTCACTCACCTAAACTATTCAAGTCACCCTACATCCTCTTAGCATCCTCCTCACAGTTAACACCGCCACCCAGCTTCGTGTCATCCGTAAACTTGGAGATGTTGCATTTAATTCCCTCGTCTAAATCATTAATATATATTGTAAACAACTGGGGTCCCAGCACTGAGCCTTGCGGTACTCCTGAGCATATTGAGTGTAATGATCCGTGAGAACTAAAACATTCGTGGTTTTGCTGGTGTCCGGCTCAATCGACAGGAAATCCATACACACCAGATCCAGGGGTACCGCACTCAGCAAGTGCGACAGAGGGGCCGCCGATGCCAGCAGGGTCTTCCTCCTGATGCAACGACTGTATTTCCTACAGTATTCTTCAACCTCTCCCCTCATCCAGGGCCAGTAGAACCGGTCCTTGAGTAATGGATAGGACTTTTCCACCCCCAAGTGCCCGGATCTCTTCTACACCCAGCTTCAAGCAATAGTTGGAAAGGTACCTAAGCAAGATATGTTGATCGTCATGGGAGATCTGAATGCCAAAGTAGGCAGCGATAAAACTGGCAGGGAGAGAGAGATGGGCCAGAATAGTTTGGGGAATATGAATGAAAATGGAGAACTCCTTACCGACTTCTGTACCTTCAACGAACTGGCCATTGGAGGTACACTCTTTCCCCACCGACGCTGCACAAGATAACCTGGGTCTCGCCTGACCATCAAACAGAGAACCAGATTGATCACGACATAGTCCGCCAGCGCTGGAGAAGTTCATTGCAAGATGTGAGAGCCAAAAGAGGAGCAGATATTGGATCTGACCACCATTTGGTTGTTGCAAAGCTGAAGATGAAGCTGTCAGCCAAGAAGAAGCAACAGAACACGCAAAGAAAGTTTGATGTTAGAAAACTACAGATGGAAGGGAACAAGAAAGATTTCCACATCGCCTTGCAAAACCATTTTGGGGCTCTTCAAATAGAGGAACAAGATGAGAGAATAACGGAACACGCCTGGATTACCTTTAAGCAGGCCACTATAGGAGCCCGTGAAGAAGTATTGGGAAGACCACCAGTCAACAGTAAACCTTGAGTCAGGAACGAGACATGGCAGAAGGTGGAGGAGAGGAAAAAGCTCAAACAGGTCTCTTTCAGCTTTGCACATCTGGATACTGCAATTTTTCCCCATTCATCTTTACAAAACTGCTCAAGCTCTGTCAGATTGCATGGGGATCATGAGTGAACAGCCCTTTTCAAGTCCAGCCATAAATTCTCAATTGGATTAAGGTCCAGACTCTGATGTGGCCACTCCAGGACTTTAACTTTGTTGTTTTAAGCCATTCTGTATAGCTTTGTCTTTATGATTGGGGTCATTGTCATACTGGAAAACAAATGTTCTCCCAAGTTGCAGTTCTCTTACCGACTGCGTTAGGTTTTCCTCCAGGACTTCCCTGTATTTTGTTGCATTCATTTTACCCTCTACCCTCACAAGCCTTCCATGACCTGCTGCAGTGAACCATCCTCACAGCATGATGCAGCCACCACCATGCTTCATGGTAAGGATGGTGTGCTTTTTATGCTGTGGGATGTTTGGCTTATGCCAAGCATAGCATTTAGTCTCATGGCCAAAAAGCTTTATTTTTGGTTTAATCAGCCTATAAAACCTTCTTCCAGCTGACTTCAGAGTCTCCCAGATGCATTCCAGCAAACTCTAACTGAGATTTCAGGTGAGTTGTTTCTCAAAGAGAAAGAGTGGCTTTCTCTTTGCCACTCTCCCGTAAAACTGTGACCAGTGAAGGACCTGGGCAATATTCGTCGTATACGCAGTCTCTTCCATCTCAGACACTGAAGCTTGTAACTCTTCCAGAGTTGTCAACAGTCTCTTGGTGGCCTCCTTCACTAATCCCCTTCTTGCACAGTCATGTTGTTTTTAAGGAAGGCCTGCCCTAAGCAGATTTACAGCTGTGCCATATTCTTTCCATTTCTTAATGATTGATGATGATACTCTGAGCAATATCAATGACTTGGAAATTTTCTTATATTCATCTCTGGACTTGTGCTTTTCAATAACCTTTTTGTGGAGTTGCTTGAAGTGACTTTTGTTTTTCAGGTGTAGTTTTGCCAGGATACTGACTCACAGGCTGTAGGACCTTCCAGATACAGGTGTATTTTTACCAAATTAATTGAAGTCTGTTTTGTCATGTGCTTTTGTGATATCATTCTGGAGGAATGTTGTCTCATTTTTTAACTGCATTGCATTTGTGGTTTCTAAATGACAATAAACTAAATCTGAATCTGAATCTGAAGCACCTTGACTGCACACTTGATTTACATTTAACTAATTTTGTGACTTCTAAAACCAATTGGCTGCACCTGGGATTATTTGGTGTGTTATATTAAAGGAGATGGATACTTATGCAATCAATTATTTTCTGTTTTATATTTGTAATTCATTTAGATCACTTTGTAGAGATTTGTTTTAACTTTGACATAAAAGAGTCTTTTGTGTAACTTTTGTAAAATGTAATGTGACAGAATGGTGTCTATTAAATCCCAAGGTGCGCTGCGGGTTTGCAAGGTAAAATTACAAGCCTGTGTTTTATGGGAGTCAGCTGTTATTTTTAATGACAGGCAATTTGTTTTATGGTCAGAGGGGATGTTTTAACAATAGAGATAGACAGGATAGAGCTTCTAAAGAATAAATGTGAAAATGAGATAAATAAAAATAATAGAGGAATGTAATGTTATGGACTAGAGCAATCTAATTATTGTTCTGTTTTATAAAAGTGCTTTGCTTGAAACATAAGATCGAAGCTATTTTCCAGATGATACTTGTCTGGAAGTATACTTTGTCTTGCAAGTAAAATAATAAATCTGTTAAAAATGTAATCTACTCTGAATTTGTTGTAATTTGTTCCTTTACATTGGAAGACAGTACACGACAGAATTTGGAGGTTCCTCCAAACTTGATATAGTTTGTTACATAGTACACAGCAGAATAGAGAAGATGGAGAGGCTTAATTCGTAACAAAAAAATGAAATCGAATCTTTAGAAAGAAGTGGCATGGGATCAAAAGATTTATAATCCTTGTGGGTAGAGTTAAGAAACTGCAAGGGTAAAAAGACTCTGATAGGAGTGATATAGAGGCTTCTGAACAACAGCCAGGATGTGAGATACAAATTACAATGGGAGATAGAAAAGACAAGTAAAAAGGGCATTTTATGATAACTACAGGGAATTTCATTATGCATGGCTGATTGGAAAAGTCAGTTTGGTGCTGGATTCTGAGTGAATAGATTTGTAGAATGCCTACAAGTTAGCAATTTAGAACAGTTTATGGTCAAGTCCACTAGAGAAAGACAATTCCAGATTTGATGTTGTGCAATCAACTAGATTTGATTAGGGAGCTTACAGTAAAGGGATGCTCAGGTGGCAGTGATCATAATACAATAGAATTTATCCTGCTGTTTGAGAAGGAGAAGCCAAAATTCAGTGTACTGTATTGGTATCATAGTTCAGTAAAGATAACTACAGAGGCATGAGATAAGAGCAGGACAAAGTTGATTGGAAGGGGACACCAGCAAGAATGACAGCAGAGAAGCAATGGCTGGAGTTTCTGGGAGTAACTCGGAAGGTGCATGATTTATTCATCTCAAAGAAGAAAAATATTCCAAAGGGAGCATGAGGCAACAGTAGCTCTCAAGGGATTTGAAAGCCACCATAAAAGCCAAAGAGAGAGCAGAACTTATAACAAAATTTACTCAAAAGCTGGAGGATTGAGAGGCTTTTAAAATCTAAAAGAAGGCAACCAAGAAGCAAGAAGGAGAGAAAAGATGAAATATGAAGGTAAGCTAGCCAACAATATCAAAGAAGATACCAGAAGTTTTGTCAGATATATAAAGGGTAAAACAAAGGCAAGAGTGGATATCGGACCACTGGGCAACAAACAAATTTTGGATGAACTGAATAAGTATTTTGAGTCTTCACTATGGAAGACACAGCAATATAACAGAAATTCAAGAGAGTCAGGAGGCAGAAGGTGCTTGGGAAAGGTCTGAAGGTGGATAAGTCACCTGGACCAGATGGACTACATTAGAGGGTTCTGAAAGAGGTAATTGAAGAGATTATGGAAACATTAGTAGTGAGCTTTCAAGAAGCACTAGATTCTGGAACAGTTTCAGGGCATTGGAAAATCGCAAATATCACCCCACACTTTCAGAAGGGAGGATGAGGTTACGGGTTACGGAGGCACATGTTGAAAGAAGCTAAAGTCAGCATGGTTTCCTTAAGGGGAAATCTGGCTGACAAAACTGTTGGAATTCTTTGAGGAAATAATAGGTAGCTTAGACTAAGGAGAGTCCGTCGATGTTGTTCACTTGGATTTTCAGAAGGTCTTTGACAAGGCGCCACATATGAGGCTGCTAAACAAGATATTGCAGCAACAATTCTAAGATAGATAGAAGATTAGCTGAGGCATGAGAAGGCAAAGAGTGGGAATAAAAGGGGCCTTTCCAGCCAAAAGGTTGGCTGCTGGTGATTAGCAGTGCTCACTGGGGGTCAGTGGGACCACTTATTTTCACATTATATAGTCATGATCTGGATAAAGGAATACAGCACAGGGAAGTGTTTCATCATATACTTTGGTAGAAGGAAAAAAGGCATAGGCTGTTTTCTAAACTGGAACCAACTCAAAAATTGGAGATGCAAAGGGCCATAGGAGCCCTCATGCAGTATTCCCCAAAGGTTAACTTGTAGGCTGAGCCTGTAGGAAAGAAGTCAAATGCAATATTAGCATTCATTTTGAAATGATTAGAATATAAATGTGGGGATGTAATGATAAGGCTTTATGAGGTATTGGTCATACTTCATTTGGTGTCTTGGGCTCCTTATCTAGTGAAGAAGAGGGCCCAGAAACGGTTTAAAGAATGAGTGAGTTAATATGTATGCTTGATGGCTCTGGGCCTGTACACTCTAGAGTTCAGAGAATTGTGAGGGGTATCATTGAACTCTACAAAATATTGAAAAACCTCGATAGAGTGGACATGAGAGGATGTTTCCAATACAGGTGACAACCCCCCCCCCCCTTTTTACAAAGGTAGAGCGTTTCTATGAAATCTTTCTTAAGCTGAAATAGTGTAAAGCGAAGAACTATTAATTTATATGGGGAAATATTTCTTAAAAGCGAAAATCCTCTTTATAATGCAAAGACAGGTTACTAATATAGGTCCTTCGTAAAAGCGAAGTGGCGTAAAGCGAACATTTGTAAAGCAGGGGACACCTGTAGTGGGTGAGTCCAGCACCAGAGGGCACTGCATCAGAACAGAAGGGTGACCCTTCAGAATTCAATTTGTGGTTTCGATTCAAAATGTTCCCTTGTCTCAAAATGGTTGAGATATTTCTGTTCACTTCAATTATGTTGTGAAATGGGCACAGTGTTTGAAATGACAATCTGACAAGTATTCTTCACTTCTGCCAATAGACTGTTGTAAAATTTCCTGTTACATCAAAAAAATCTATTTTCATTTATCAGTTCTTTTCCGATGTGCTACCTTGTGAAGTCTTTCACAACAGTTTAATCAGAAGAAAAACTGTACCTGCTCATAGGATATACAGTGCCTTGAAAAAACATTCAGTCCCCAACCCCTCGTTCACATAAATGAGCACTACTTTTGATCAATTTAACCGAGAATTTTTATTTGTGAAGCAGATGCTCATCTTTTTTCCACAGTGGAGCCCCCAAAACAGGGAAAATTATAAAGCATGAGAAACTAAACTTTGAAAAACTGAAATGTCAGCAGCTCAGAAGTATTTTTGCTCAGTACTATCTCTTGAATCTATTACAGTCTTTTTGGATAAGTTTCTATTAGCTTTGCAGAATGGAATGGAGCAAGATTTGCCCAAACCTCCTTACAAAATTGCTCAAACTGTGCCAGGTTGGTTGGGGAGTGGTGATGGACTTCCCAGAGATGGTCGATTGGGTGAAGGTCAGGACTCTGACTGGGTCTCTCAAGGACATCAGTTCTGTTCATGTGAAGCCACTCCATAGTTTCTCTGACAGTGTGCTGAAAGACTGAGTTCCTCCACAGTTTAAGCTCTCTGACAGATGCTAGCAGGTCTCTCTTTATTTAGCAGCATTACTCTTCCCATCGATCCTGAGCAGATTTCCAGTCTCTTCTGCTGAAAAGCATCCCCATAGCATGGTGCTACGTCAACCATACAGTAGGAATGTTGTTACCAGGCTGATGTGTGATATTAGGTTTATGCTACCCGTACCGCATGGTGTCGAGGTCAAAAGGTTCCACTTTAATCTCATCCGACCACTACACCTTCATCTACATTTTTTACCGTAGCTTTTGTGACAAAAATCAGTTTGAGTGGAAACCTCAAAGTGGATAATTCAGCTCAGGTGGTGCCCCGCGGTGTCCCACCAGGCGATTGAGGAAAACTGCCCTGGACACGTTGGAGAGTGGGGTAAGGGTTTCTACCACTCACCCCTATTCCAGTTCACAAAGTTTCAACTGTTTTGTTTTTCTACGTTCAGAAGCTATTTGAAAGGAAAACACAGGACTTGGGATATATGTCCGTTTCTTTTTAAATGAGGCACTTACATATGATGTCATAGCATGAAGACATCTGCCATTCACTTCTTACATGTAACCCATAATGAATTATGCAAACAAAGAATGTATAATCAAACAATATATTTATAATATTACACAAATATTACAGATATATTGGATGCATACCCTACAGCTCACTGACCCCTCCCCCCACATCTCACAATGCACAAAACCAGCTCAGCCCCAACAGCATCATCCACCATTCAACCACCCTTTTGCACCCATCCCCATCTCTCACCCTCTACTAACCCCATCAACATGGACTTTCTAATTTGCCAGTACCTAATGAACTCACTGCCCTGCAAATTCACCATCTCCATAACACAGAAATCACTGTCCAATCTAACTACCCCTCCCCAAAACTCCTCACACCTAAAGCCACCATCTCCCAAAGCCTTGTTCCAATCTGTTATACACTGAGAATCCACAGCCCCTCCCCCAATTAAACCCTTCCCCTTTATGTTTCCACCCCCTGAATGTTCCATCCCTCACTCCGAATGTGCTCTGTGCTCGAACATGTTGAAAAATATTTCTCTCCATCTCTCTCCCTCACTCTCACACATAAACACAGACACACCCAATGACACAAAACCTAAACTACAGATTTCACACATTCCAGACTACAAGTTACAGTGGCCAGCCCTACAGGCAAAATAAACCCTATCTCACCAACTATATATGCCACCCAACCTTCTAAACACTCCCACCCACAAACTGCACAAACACCCTCTGTAACCTACACAGAGGTCCCACAACAAAACATTTGCAAACTGCAAAACCTCCCCTAGAAACTATATATACACACACACACACACACACACACACACACACACACACACACACACACACACACACACACACACACACACACACACACACACACACACACACACACACACACACACACACACACACCCTAACCAACTTCCGTCTCCTCCCTACAAACTGCACAGTCTCTCTACACACAACAAACACGCTATAAACTGCACGTATACACCCAACAAATCACACTTGCCCACCATACAACCACACACACAAAGCTATGGGTTATTCAGAGACAACACTACAACATACACATACTCCACTCCACAATCTCACCATAACTCGCCCTTCAAACTGCATACACACAACACCACAAACCACACACAATATGACCTACAATGATTCACATTGCAGCCTGCAATCTACATGTGCCTATGCTGGGCTCCGACCTGAAACACTGACCACCTCTTTGTCTACACAAATGCTGCATGACCTTCTGAGTTCTTCCACTGATTTGTTTTTGCTAAAATCTACATGTGCTATTTAACAAACTACTACATACACCCCTCCTCACACACCCATCTCCACACGGAATGCAAAATCTATCCCTTAATAAGTACACACACTGAGCACAATAAACCATTGATAGCACACCATAAATGAAACACACAGACCCCGAAACTTACATCCATCCACCCTACATACAATACACATCCTCACAACAAATTGTACACATACAATAAAAGCCCAGTACCCACCTATTATTAAATATACAACATTTTACATTTTGGAGACAGGCAACAGATTTCTTTGATTGTTTAAGTTTATTGGATCAATTGGTTAAAGAACATTGTCATTCTATTGAACATGATCTCATGAAATCTCCATGTTTCTGCCACTTATTTTTAGGATCAGACTCATGGTCTCATTGTGAATGGTTGCTTTAAGTCATTGTTTCTAATAATTACTTCTTGTGTTGCCCTTAAACTTTTATTTCCATCTAAGCCTTCGCTTTAACAGCCAGAAGCTCATCCTCCCCTGGAAAAAGAGAAAGGAATTATTTACCTTTGGGGTCATCACAGGCTGGACACAGCAATGGCTCTCTGTGGAGCTCATTCCATCCAATGATACTGAGTGACCTCCGTCTCAAATTACTTTTACTCATTTCAAAATTCACCCTCATTCATAATAGATATACCAAGAACTAAACAGTGCAAAATATATTTCATTCAAGGTCATTGCATTCAATAGTGTTAATTGATATTTTTAAAGCAACATCACCATTGTCACTCGTGAGATCCCCTGGGGGTGATAATACATTAGTTCAATGTTTGAGACTCTGCCCCAGCCGATTCAGCCCTTCTGTGTACAGTAGCAGAAGAATCTTGTTCAGTAGGTGTTCACGATATGCATTAACGATCTGGAAGAGGGGACCTTGTGTTGTGTATCTAAGTTTGCTGATGATACTAAATTGAGTGGAAAAGCAAATTGTACAGAAGATGCGGAGAGTCTGTAGAGAGATATAGACTGGTTAAGTGAGTGGACAGATAGAGTACAAAGTTGGTAAATGCGAGGGCATCCACTCTGGAAGGAAAAATGGAAGATCTGATTATTATTTAAATAGTAAAAGATTGCAGCATGCTGCTGTGCAGAAGGATTTGGGAGTGCTTGTGCATGAACCACAAAAGGTTGGTTTGCAGGTGCATCAGGCTATCAAGAAGACAAATGGAATGTTGGCCTTCATTGTTAAAGGAATGGAATTTAAGAGCAGGGAGGTTATGCTGCAACTGTACAGGGTACTGGTGGGGCCACATCTGGAGTACTGCATGCAGTTCTGGTCTCCATACTTGAGGAAGGATATACTGGCTTTGGAGGTGGTGCAGCGTAGGTTCACCAGGCTGATCCCTGAGATGTGGTGGTTAGACTATGAAGAGAGATTGAGTCACCTGGGACTGTACTCACCGGAATTCAGAAGAGGTGAAAATGGATAAGATATATATATTTTTTAAAGGGATAGGTAAGATAGAGGCAGGGAAGTTGTTTCCACAAGTGGGTGAGACTAGAACTAGAGGACGTAGCCTCAGGATTTGGGAGAGTAGACTTGGGAAGGAGATGTGGAGGAACAAAAGAGTGGTGAATCTGTGGAATTCTCTGCCCAGTGAAGCAGTGGAGGCTACCTCAGTAAATATTATTATGAAAAGGCTGTTAGATTTCTGCATAGTAGGGGAATTAAGAATTATGGGGAAAAAGCTGGAAATAGTACGGGAAAGATTCACCAGGATGTTTTCCTGGATTGGAGGGCTGGAGTTATAGGGAAAGACTGAATAGCTTGGGACGGTGAAAGCCTGGAGGCTGAAGAGTGACATTACAGAGGTTTATAAAAATAATGAGGAGCACAGAGAGGTTAGATATTCACAGCATTTTTTAAACCCCTGGGTGGGGGAGTCTAAAACTAGAGAGCATAGATTTAAGGGGAAAGGGGAAAGATTTAAAGGATTTGAGGGCAGATTTCTCACACAGATGGTTGTGGATCTGTAGATAAGCTGCCGGGGAGGTGGTAGAGGTGGGTAATTACAATATTTAAAATACATTTGCAGAGTACATGGACAGGAAAAGTTAGAGGGTAATGTGCCGAATGCAGACACATTGGAAGAGCTTAGATAGGCATCCTGAATGACAAGGACAAGATGGGTCTAGGGCCAGTTTCCATGCTGTGAGCTCTATAAATATATGAAAATACACCAAGGTGGGTCAGTGGCTAAAAATCTCGGGTTTGACCACATCCAACTCTATGGAGCTGAAATAACCAGGTAAATGAGCTCAAAGCCACCATCAGCTGGAGCTCATGGGAACTGGACACCACAAAGAACATTCATCACCTTCTGGGATGGGGTCGCAGTACTCCACACACTCCTTCTTCGTGTAGAACTTGTTCCCGTTTCCTTCACACCCACTGTACGTGAAACGGATACACCTGCCAATGTTGGAGTCAAACGCCCAGAAGTCAATGCTCTTTCTGCAAGAGCCAGTTTCTATGGGCAACCTGCAAGCAGCTGTGATGGAGGAAGAGAAGAGGAATGAGAGGCAGGATTGAGGGCAGTGGTGATATACTCATTAAAACACGCAATAGAAGTCACTGAACCACCAGTGTGATCCCCACAGATTGTTACACAGAGAGCATTTGGCCACAAATATGGCCAGTTATTCACAATGAAACCCTAGCAACATACATTTACCGCTACTGAGAAAGTGGCAACTTGACCAGGGGATGGAGAAATTGACACTTTTACACACTTAATATTTTCTTGTTCTTACTGTACATCAAAGTCTAGTAGTCACGATGACGATGGTAACATTGGCTTTGTTAACGAAGTGTGTGGCTACTCACCCTTACTCGTCAGACATTGACTTGCCGTACCCGTAGGGGTCAGAGACAGGGAACAATTATTCTTTCAGATGCTGATGCAGAATGTCTGCATGGACCCAGCAATAAGCACAGTCTTCACAGAATGGCAATGTAAAGTTACTGGTTGGTCACCATCACGAGGGAACTACTGGCACAAGATCTGGTAAGGAAGCTGGCTGGAGATCCACGCTCACTGCTTATGGATCTGCATTTCCAGGTCTCTGTTCTACTGCACACCTCAGAGCTTTACCGTGCATTTTGTAATACAGGCTGGACACTTGCTGTTACAGAAAGATGGTGATTGGCTGTTACTGTGACTATATGGGAAAGGACTACCTCTGAGAGTTGATTATTATCTTTCTCCGCTTTTATAGATACAGGACTGTGCACTCACAATTGCCCTGAAATGCTCAGTAAGGGTCAGCTCAAGCTCGGTCACCTACCTTCAGTTCGGCAGGTCTGTAAACAGTCCCGTTCCTTTATAAAGTTATTCTTGTTTCCAAGACAACCACCAAATTTAAATTGTTCACAGGCCATCGAGGTTTGGTTATAGAAGAACCGATCAGAAAGTCCGAAGCACGGACCAGCATCGGGCTCAAGTTGGCAAGACTCTTGATACAAAAGGAAATGAAAATTGTTAATGTTAACAACTATACAAAATATACAAACCAAACGTCACAGTGTTACAAAATTAGTCACCCAATGCCAAGATACTGACTTGTAGGAACAACTACCTCCCACCATCCCCCCAACCTCGGTTTGCTCCCAGGGATTGGGTTGAGGATTAGGAGCTCCAGCTACAGTCTTAGAAGCAGAAGCTGTGGTTGCTCTGCCTGGAGTTGAGTAGGTCAAGAGAAAGTTTGATCGAGGCCCTTTACAGTCTGAAATGGGAGAATTTGTAATTGAAAATAAACCAATGGGCCAACAATTATAATTGCTTTGGTTCACTCTTCATCAAGGGAGCAATTTCTCAGAAACAGAAATCATCAGACCAAAAGTTTAATGAAAGAGGGGTCAGTAGCCAGGTTGAAACTCTCTACTTTGGCACACTTGTGACCTGATTGATGCTGGACCATATTAATCTTCTTCTGAGCAGACCGCTTGTTCTAAATATGCACTTTCCCCAGACCAGGTAATTGGCCCTGAGAACTGCTTGTAAACCAAAGTTAAATCTCCTCATTCACCACTGTCCAGGGACCCAAACAGCCTTTCCAACTCATACAACTTCCTCCAACCTTGTCTACTGTAGCCAGTACTCCCAAAGTGACCTCCACTACGTCAGAGAGGCCAAATGTAGACTAGGCATCGATTTTGTGAAACACCTGTGCTCTGACTGCAACAGCCACCTCGAGCTTCTGGTTGTAAGTGCCTGAAAATGCCCTTCCCATTCCCACACCAACCCACCTCTCCCCAGTCTTCTCAACAGCCAACCTTAGGCTCTTTAGTCTTCTTCCTGCTCTGAGTAATGAGAAGTGGGCATGCACTGGAGGCTCCACAGTTTGAAGATGTCTTTGATGGTAGTCTGACTGGAATCTGGATCCCACTAGCTGAAAGGGTACCTCTAACAACTCTCCAACACGTTCCCCCACTCATCATAAATACATGTCCTCTGATATTGCCCATTGCTGCCTTGGGAAGAAGGTTCTGGCTGCCCATTCTAGTTACATCTCTCATAATCTTATACACTTTCATAAAGTTGCTTCTCAAGTCATTCCAAAGAGAAGAGCCCCAGCTCACTCAACCTTTCCTCCTGAGGCATTCTTTCTAATCCAGACAGCATCGTGATAAGTCTCCTCTGCAACCTTTCTAACGCTGCCAAGTCCTTCTTGTAATAAGGTTCAGGAAGACAGCTCACCACTTTCTCAAGGGCAACTGGGCACTGGAAATTCTAAGCTAACTCAACTTGCAAAGCCCACATCCCTAGACTGAGTAGAACAAAATTACAAGGGAGAAAGCGGTATATGGGAGTAACCATTAGGGAATATACAGTTCAAAGGGGAAATGTTGTTGAAAACAAATGTAGAACTAATGTTCCCTCTAATATGTAATGATCAGTGCATGCAAAAATCTTGTGCTGTGCAATTTTTTGCCCAGTGACAACAATATGTGTGCACTGAATTTTTAAGTCAACCTGAAGCTATTCTAAGGATGATAAACTACCAAGTCCACTTTTTTGTTTAAAAGAAATAAAATAATGCACATCAATGAGTCATTGCTGATGTCACATGAACATGCAAATAGTTCACTATTTATTTCACAAGTTCCAACAGTGCAACCAACAAACTGAATGACTTCAAACTTGTGGATAAATATACATGCTGCTGTTTGCAATTAGTTTTATTTCTAACAACATTCTGCCTTCTTGACTTCCATATAGTGGAAGGGGGGAAGGAGGTATTATTTTGATAAATATTCATCAGAAGTACAGGTGTCTCCCCCCCCCCCCCCCACAACGGTAGAGTGTTCCTATGAAACCTTTCTTAAGCCAAAATGGCATAAAGCAAAGAACCATTAATTTATATGGGAAAAATTTTTGTAAAAGCAAAAATCCTCTTTGTAATGCGAAAACAGGTTACTAATGTAGGTCCTTTGTAAATGCGAAGTGGCGTAAAGCAAACATTCGTAAAGCGAGGGACGCCTGTAGCGAGGTAGAGGGTGACAACCTTTTGTCCGCAGTTTAAATTCTTTTGTGCATTGGTAGCAAAAGGTGTATGCACACATACCTTAGAGAGAGTGTTGCTGGTGGAGACAAGTACTCTCACAGTGTTTAAGAAGTGTCTACAGTAGACAAGCACTTGGATCAATCCAGTTGCAAAGGCTGTGGACCAAGTGCTGGGAAATGGGTTGATGCACTCAAGGTCCCAGGGCTGGGTTAAGTGACCCAATGGCTCCACATTATGCTGCGGCCGGTCACCTGCCTGAAGCAGCACCAGGTAATCACACCAGTGTTGTGCCAAAGCAGTATTTAATCCTCTGCCTAGAGCTGTGCCCAGTGTGGAGGTGCAAAACACCTCGTAATGATACTGCATTATGATACTGGTTAATGCGTACTCTGCATAATGACACTGGTTCTGTTCCATTTCTGCAGCCAGTGCCGTGCCTGATGTGGCACCCAGCTCACTGATGGCCAGTTCCCAGCACCGTCATCAGGGTGGCCCAGAGATCTCACTTTCTTTGCATCCACTGTCCAAGGTGCTGATTTACTCCTTGACCCCCCCCCCCCACCCCCACCCCGCTCCCTGATGGTGAGGGCAATGAGAGCAGTGGTTCACCCTTTGCTGTACCCAGTGCTGTACCCACCTTCGTTTGCCTCAATGGCTCCAATAGCAGACCCTTCCAGGTCTCTCAACGCTCTCTTCATATGAGCCTTTCATGAAAGAGGAATGAAAATGCCTTCAGATTTGATTAAACAACGACTCGGAAAATTATGTAAAAATATTGTTGTGTATTTAATATTTCAGTAATATTTGAGTAATGTTGTAAATATATTGCTTGATTAAGCAATTTTATTTTTCACATAATTCATTACAGGTTATATGCAAACGTACATGGATGGCATATGTCATTAGCCTACCACATCATAAGGGCGCTCCTCAGTAAAGAAATGGAAAGTAAAAAGAGAGAAGGTATGTTTACCCCAGCTCCCTGGTTGCTTCTTTCAATTCATTTCTGAAGTTGCAAAACATAACAGTAGCAATGAGGAAATTTTAAACCTAACCTGAGACACCTACCTACCTGTTGAAGCGCAGCACGTTCTTTCTTCAGAAGGGGAGATAGAGAGACATTTGAGTTGTAAAAAAAAGCACACCCTGTTTATTTCTTCAGAAAGGGATGAAAAACAGTTGAGTTTAAAACAAGGCAGAAAAAAGACAGAGTTTATGGGTTCATAATCAGTGAGTACTGGGTGATAATTATAATAAATTTTCAAAAAGCAGAAATGGTTCATTACATCAGAAAGGTAGATGTGTTTGAATGCACAACAAATAACTGGGTGATGTATACTGAATGAATTGAGCAGTATTTTGAAACAAATTAAATTAGTTTTGATTAGTTTCTGGAGTGAGAAAACATAACAAATATGAAGCATTAATTTGTTTCTTTTAAGTTGCTTTGTTCCCAAGAGCTGTAAAATACTCAGTCTTCATTTACAAACTATATATTTTATAATAACTAATTTGTTAGAGGAAAAACACAAACAAGTTTACAATGTTTCTCAATGTTAGAAGAGCAAGAATATGAACAAGCATAAATTTAAGCATAAACATTAATTTGTTCAGTTCCATAATGGGTCAAATGAGATTTTATAGCATTGCTCTATTGAACACTGGCTCAGTACACCTCCTGCCATTGATCCCTGTAGCCCCGTATTCTGTACATCTATCAGGTAGTCCAAAGATGGAAAAACCTGATCAGTTACAGCTCCCTTGTCCACCCCATTCATTGCTACTTCAAAACCTTCAGTCAGATTTATCAGCCATGAAACAGCTTAGTCACTTATCTTGGTGTTATTTCCTGAGATATACCTTGGACGTATCATTTTACTCAATTAACAGTGACATTTACAATTTTCCAATCTAAACAAACAGTTTCCAAGCCCAGATAAATGTGAAAAATCATGTTAATCTCCCTGAGTTTTCGTCTACTTCCACTGTAATTTTGGGACCAACCTCACCACAGGAATTTGTCAGTCTTTAATGTCAATGTGTTCTTTAATATGTACAAAGTTCAAAGTAAATTTATTATCAAAGGGCACTTATGTCACCATATACAACCCTGGGATTCATTTTCCTGCGGGCAATCACAGGAAATACAAGAAACACAATAGAATCAATGAAAGACCCCACCCAACAGGATGGACAACAACCAATATGCAGAAAAAAATAATAAACTGTGCAAATACAAAAAGAAAGAGAAAATAAAAAAATAATTACCGTTTGTAAAAAGTAATCAGTAAATATCAAGAACGTGAGATGAAGATTCATTGAAAGTAAGTCCATAGATTGTGGGAACAGCTCTGTCATGGGGTGAGTGAAGATGACTAAAGCTATTCCCTTTGGCTCAAGAGCCTGATGGCTGAGGGGTGAGAATTGTTCCTGAACCTGGTAGTGCAGGTGCTGAGGTTCCTGTATCTCCTTCCTTATGGCAGCAGTGAGACATGAGCATGGCCTGGATGGTGGGGGTCCTTGGTGATGGATGCTTCTTTGCTGCAACAGTGCTCCATGTAAATATGCTCAGTGGTGGAGAGGGCTACAACTGTGATGGGTTGGGCAGAATCCAGTACTTTTAGGAGGCTTTTCCAACCAAGGGCATTGGTGCCTCCATACCAGGTCTCGAAGCAACTGATCAATATCCTCTCTACCACATATCCATAGAAGTTTGTCAAAGTTTTAGATGACATGCCAAATCTTTGCAAATTTCTAAGAAAGTAGAAGTACTGCTGTTCTTTCTTTTGTGATCACACCTATATGCTGGACCCACGGCAGAAGCTCTGAAGTGATAATACTGAGTTTATCCAGGTTGTGGTTGTTTTACTTACAGAGGATTTGGTAAATCCCTTGTTGCAGTTGTTTTTTTTTAATGCTTTAGCAAAATATTAGTTGAAGACTAATATTTCTAACGCATATATTTTTCACAATATGTGGTGTTGGTCTCCACCTACTGAAGGAAAAGCAGTATAGCAGGTCCCATTTTCATTTCTCGTTGGCTAAGTGTTAGTACATTACACATTTACTGTGACTGTTTAACTTTTTATTGGTTCCTTCTCATCTCAGGACATATCTCAATTGAAGTATAAAGGTGACAGGCACTGCAAAAGTGCCATCTTTGTTTCTTTATTTCTTTATTTCTTTGTTACTTTTTTCTCCTCTCAGTTTCATAAACTCTCCATCTGCTCCTTTGTTTAAACTTTCAGATAACCAATCACGAAATAACAGATATTTACTCATTCTTGGACTCCTAAAGGAACCTGGGTTTCAGAAAAATCTCCAGATCCCACAACCCCCTTCTGATTCAGTATCAGTTCTGACAAATGATCCTTGGCATTCTCTTTCCACAGAAGCTGTCTTCCCTCTGCGTAGTTCAAGGATTTTATGTTTGTAATTGAACATGAGTTTTCTTGGGGTGAGCCAGTAGAGGCTTGGACTAGTGTTGTTTGCTTGCTCTTTGGGCTCTCAGTAAGGGTGTATTTGCTGACATGCACACTCAGCAGACTGGAAGAAAATAAATTTCCTAAAAGTTGAAACTCAGCCTCAACTTCTTCGGAATGTTAAAATGTGACCCCATCATGTTCCCGCTGCCACCGGACAGCGACGTTGCACAGGGTAAGCCCTTTGTGGGACGCAGCCGCAACGTCCCCCACAGCTCTGATGAACCCTAAGCTGATCACAGGCATCTTCCAACCACCGCTTAACCAACCCAGTATGTCTTTGGACTGTGGGAAGGAACGCGAGCCCCACACTTTCTGCGGGGAGAACGTAGAAGCTCCTTACAGAGCGGCACCACAATTGAGCGGCAAACTCCAGAACGCACCGAGCTGTAATAGTGTTGTGATCACTATGCCACCGTAGTTATTGGATGAAAGCACCGATCAATGCCACCACTCAGCCCAAACCTACACCAATCAAAGCAACCCTCTTACCCAGTTTACCAGAGTTATTGCATTAACTATATCTCTGGGACAGAATTAGAATATTATCTGATTTATTATCACTGGGCTTGTTGTTCCCAAGCCCAGTGTACCAGAGTTACTGCAATAACTACTTTTCCATAGGACAGATGCCCAAGAAACATTGAGAAATATCACCATTATACCAGCACATTAATTACAGCGTCAACTTAACTTGCTGAGCACGGTGTACACAGTTACTGAATAAGCTGCCGACTTCATCCCAGTCTATCAAATTACTAAATCAGTTCTAATCTCTTAAGCCAGTGCCTCAGAGTTAGTTAAGTTAACCATCGCCCAGAGCACCAGAATAAAACAAACATACTACTTGCAATAACTACTGACCCTTAAACAGCATTATTCTCAGTGTCTAACTCCACTGTTCCAGACTTACAGACTTCATTATGGTCCTAGAAGCCCACATACCAGAGTTTCTCCAAAAACTGCAAGTAATTGATGGCCTTAACTCAGCTCCTAAGCCTAGTGGATCAAAGTCAATGCATAAACTGCTGTTTCTGAGCCCAGTATATCAGTCACAGCACTATCTGTGGTCGTTTACCCAGTGTACAACTACAGTTCATGGGCCCATGTCCCAGAGTTCTGTCTGACTTGGATTACCTGATTCTCATTGAAGTTCGCCCGTTGTAGAAAATCAGCATTTGTTTTCCGTGAGGCTGCTGTCCCCGTCCCCAGCAGCTGCACGGCAAGGAGGAGGCACAGAGAGCACCACATTCTGCTGGTCTGCTCCAAAATAAGACAGTTACGTGGTCCTGCCAGGAGTTATCAGACAGACGAAGTCCCAGTCCCGGTGTGTGTGTGGAACACTGATTGCTCAAAGGTCCATGTTGACATTTGTTATTCATTAATGGGTTTACTGAGAAACCAGCAGAACCTTCGAGGGGGCACATTAGCAAATGAGTCAGCCTATCCCTGCCTGCAGGAGGTCTGAGGCAACACCCACACCACAGGCTAATGGGTGGCAAGTAATAACTGTGCGAATGAAGGGTCAGCAAAGACCATCTCCCTTTGATCATGGACCCAATAATCGACACACTGCAGCTTTCCACTGAGCAGAAAACAAATGGAACGGCTGCATCAATACTGAGACTCGGGAGCAGGTCAGAGGCTGAGTTACCACCATGAGTGACTCAGCTCCTAACACCCTATGTCCTATCCACCATCTACAAGCCACAAGTCAGGAGCCTGATGGAATACTCTCCACCCGTTTAGATTTCTGCAGTGCCAGCAACATTCAAGAAGCTCGACACTACCCAGGACTGAGCAGCCCCATTCAGAAGAATTAGAGTCAGAATCAGGTTTATTATCACCAGCATGTGTCGTGAAATTTGTTAACTTAGCAGCAGCAGTTCAATGCAATACATAGTATAATAGAAAAAAGACAAAATTAAAATAATAATAAATCAATCAATTACAGTATACGTATATTGAATAGATTAAAAATAATGCAATAACAGAAATAATATATATTAAAACAGTGAGGTAGTGAGTCCAAACTGAGTCCAAGGGTTCAATGTCCATTTAGGAATCGGATGGCAGAGGGGAGGAAGCTGTTCCCGAATCGCTGAGTGTGTGCCTTCAGGCTTCTGTATCTCCTACCTGACGGTAACAGTGAGAAAAGGGCATGCCCTGGGTGCTAGAGGTCCTTAATAATGGACGCTGCATTTCTGAGACACCACTCCCTAAAGATGTCCTGGGGTCTTCACAGGCTAGTGCCCAAGATGGAGCCAATTAGATTTACAACTCTCTGCAGCTTCTTTTGGTCCTGTGCAGTAGCCCTCTCCCTCCATACCAGACTGTGATGCAGCCTGTCACCGCTCTAAACTCTTATCCCCTCTACCAATGGCGGCTGTAGTGCATATTAGCTGCAAGTGCAGTTGCTCATCCAGGCTACTCTAACAGCACTGCCCAAACCCTGTAACCACATCCCCTAAGTGAGATAAAGAAAGCAGGACACCACCAAGTCTCCAGCACTTTATCACTACCGGGTGTAAACCTTGGAGCCCCCTCCCCAACAACACTGGGATCATCTTCTCCAGAAGGATTGCAAAGGTTCAAGGGCAGGGGACGGGGGACGGGAGTGGTTTCAACACCTTGTAAGGGAATTAAATTGCAGGAAGGCTTACTGAAGTATGCAGGATAAATAAGACAGGAAGTATAAAAGGGGATAAGAGTTTAATTTCAGACAAAATGGAGATAAAATTAAGAAGGAGGGTGTGGAATACAGGACTGAGGGTGTTAGATTCCAATGCACGCAGTGTATGAAATAAGGTAGGTGAGCTTATAGTGCAGTTAGAAATTGGCAGGAATGGCACTGTAGGCATCACAGAGTCATGGTTGAAAGAAGATCATGGCTGGGTGCCAAACACTCTATTGAAAAGTTAGGCAGGTGGACCAGGAAGGTGGGTAGCACTATTGGTAAAACAAATGAAGTGAAATCCTTAGAAGGAAGTGGCATGGGATCAAAAGATGTAGAATTCTTGTGGGTAGATTTAAGAAACTGTAAGGGTAAAAAGACCCTGATGGGTGTTATTACAGGCCTCCGAACAATAGCCAGGATGGTGGGGTAGTCAAGTCAAGTCAAGTTTATTGTCATTTTGACCATAAACTGCTGGTACAGTACACAATAAAAATGAAACAACATTCCTCCAGGACCATGGTGCTACATGAAACAATACAAAAACTACACTAGACTACAGACCTACACAGGACTACATAAAGTGCACAAAACAGTGCAGGGCAGTACAATAATTAATAAATAAATAAATACATAATAAACAAGACAATATGCACAGAAGAGGACAAATTTCAATATAATAATAAATGATGTAGATGTCAGTCTAGACTCTGGGTATTGAGGAGTCTGATGGCTTGGGGGAAGAAATTGTTACACAGTCTGATCATGAGAGCCCGAATGCTTCAGAGCCTTTTGCCAGATGGCAGAAGAGTTTGTATGAGGGGTATGTGAGGTCCTTCACAATGCTGTTAGCTTTGCGGGTGCAGCGTGTAGTGTAAATGTCTGTGATGGCAGGAAGAGAGACCCTGATAATCTTCTCAGCTGACCTCACTATCTGCTGCAGGGTCTTGCGATCCGAGACGGTGCAATTCCCGAACCAGGCAGTGATGCAGCTGCTCAGGATGCTCTCGATACATCCTCTGTAGAATGTGATCAGAATGGAGGGTGAGAGAAGGACTTTTCTCAGCCTTCACAGAAAGTAGAGACGCTGCTGGGCTTTCTTGGCTATAGAGCTGGTGTTGAGGGACCAGGTGAGATTCTCCGCTAGGTGAACACCAAGAAATTTGGTGCTCTTAATGATCTCAATGGAGGAGCCATCAATATTCAGCGGAGAGTGTTCACTCGATGCTCTCCTGAAGTCAACAACCATCTCTTTTGTTTTGTTCACATTCAGATACAGGTTGTTGGCTCTGCACCAGTCCATTAGCCACTACACCTCCTCTCTGTATGCTGACTCATCATTCTTGCTGATGAGACCCACCACAGTCGTGTCATCGGCGAACTTGATGATGTGATTCAAGCTGTGTATTGCTGCACAATCATGGCTCAGCAGAGTGAACAGCAGTGGACTGAACACACAGCCCTGGGGGACCCCCGTGCTCAGTGTGATGATGTTGGAGATGCTGCTCCCGATCCAGACTGACTGAGGTCTCCCAGTCAGGAAGTCTAGGATTCAGTTGCAGAAGGAGGTGTTCAGGCCCAGCAGTTTCAGCTTTCCAATCAGGTGCTGAGGAATAATTGTATTGAATGCTGAACAAATTACAATGGGAGATAGAAAAGGCGAGTAAAAAGGCTAATGTTGCAATAGTTATGGTGAATTTTAATATGCATGTAGATTGGGAAAATCAGATTGGTGCTTGATTCCAGTGAAGGAATTTGTAGAATGTCCACAAGAAAGCATTTTAGAACAGCTTTGGTCAACTTCACTAGGGAAAAAGCAATTCCAGATTTGGTGTAATGCAATGAACCATATTTGATTAGAAAACTTAAGGTAAAAGAACCTTGAGGTGACCATGATCATAATTCAATCGAATCCCTGCAGTTTGAGAGGGAGAAGCTAAAATTGGATGTACTGTATTGGTATTATAGTTGAGTAAAAGTAATGACAGAGGCACGAGAGAAGAGCTGGCCAAAGTTGATTGGAAGGGGAAACCAACAGGGTTGATGGAAGAAAAGCAATGGCCTGAGTTTCTGGGAGCAACTTGGAAGGTGCATGATTCTTTCATCTCAAAGAAGAAAAAGGGGACATGAGACAGCAGTAGCATCAAAGTCAGGATAAAAACTAAAAGGAAGGCAAAAAAAATTTAACAATAATTGGGGACAATCTGGAGGACTGGGAAGTTTTTAAAAGCCAAAAGAAGGCTAACTAAAAAGCAATAAGGAATGGAAAGATGAAATATGAAGATAAGCTAGCCATTAATGTAAAAGAGGGTACCAGAAGTTTTCTCAGATATATAAAGCGTAAAAGATAGGCAAGAGTGGATATTGGACCGCTGGAGATGTAGTAATGAGGAAGAAACAAATGGCGGATGAATTGAATAAGTATTTTGAATCTTATCTATGGAAGACACCAGCAACATGCCAGAAGTTCAAGAGAATGAGGGGGCAGAAGTGAATGCAGGTTCCATTATTAAAGAGAAGGTACGTGGGAAGCTGAAAGGTCTGGAGGGAGTTAAGTCACCTGGATCAGATGGACTACACCCAGGGTTCTGAAAGAGGTAGGTGAAAAGATTGTGGAGACATTAGTAGTGATCCTTCAAGAACCACTAGATTCTGGAATGGTGCCTGAGGACTGGAAACTTGCAAATGTCACCCCACACTTTAAGAAGGGAGTGAAGCAACGGACAAGATTTTATAGGCCAGTTAGCCCGACTTCAGTGGTCAGCAAGGTGTTAGAGTCCATTACTAAGGATGAGGTTTTGGGGTACTTGGAGGCCCATGTTAAAAGCAGCAAAAGTTAGAATGGTTTCCATAATGGGAAATGTGGCTGACAAAACTATTGGAATTCAATGAGGAAGTAATAGGTAGCTTACACTCAGGAGAGTCAGTGGATGTTGTTTACTTGGATTTTCAGATCTTTGATATGGTGCCACATATCAAGTCAAGTCAAGTCATCCAATTTTAGCTTCTCCCTCTCAAACTGCAGGGATTCAATTGAATTATTGTCATTTCGACCATAACTGTGCATACAGCGCATAGTAAAAATGAGACAACGTTTTTCAGGACCATGGTGTTACATGACACAGTACAAAAACTAGACTGAACTACGTAAAAAAAAACAACACAGAGAAAAAAAACACACAACAACTACACTAGAATACAGCCCTACCCAGGACTGCATGAAGTGCACAAAACAGAGCAGGCATTACAATAAATAATAAACAGGACAATAAGCCTGCTGAGGCACTCAGCGATTCAGAAACAGCTTCTTCCCCCTGCCATTCCATTCCTAAATGGACAATGAACCCTTGAACACTACCTCACTTCTTTAGCTTATATTATTTCTGGTTTTTGTACGATTCTTTATCTATTCAATATATGTATACTGTAATTGATTTACTTGTTTATTTTTTATTATTATTATTTTATTTTTTCCTTTTTCTTCTATATTATGTATTGCATTGAACTGCTGCTGCTAAGTTAACAAAATTTCACGACACATGCCGGTGATAATAAACCTGATTCTGATTCTGATAAACGAGATATTGCAGGAATGATACATGGATAGAAGATTATCTGAGCAACAGAAGACAAAGAGCGGGAACAAAAGAGGTCCTTTTTGGGTTGGCTGCCAGTGATTAGCAGTGTTCTGCAGGGGGCACTGTTGAGACCACTTCATTTCATGTAATATGGTAATGATCTGGTTGTTGAAGTTGATAGTTTAGAAACATAGAAACACAGAAAACCTGCAGTACAATATGGGCCCTTCGGCCCACGATGCCATACCAAACTTGTACTTATTTTAGAAATTATCTAGGGTTACCTATAGCCTTCTATTTTTCCAAGCTCCATGTATTTATCCAGGAGTCTCTTAAAAGACCCTATCGTATCCACCTCCACCACCATCACTGGCAGCCGCACTCACCACACTCTGAGTAAAAGACCTACCCCTGACTGCGCCTCTGTACCTACTTCCAAGCACCAACTATGCCCTCTCATGTTAGCCTATTCAGCCCTGGGAAAAAACCTCTGACTATCAACACAATCAATGCCTCTCATCATCTTATACACCTCTATCAGGTGTATCACCTCATCCACCATCGCTCCAAGGAGAAAAAGCCAAGTTCTCTCAACCTAGTCTCATAAGGCATGCTCCCCAATCCCGGCAACATCCTTGTGAATGTCCTCTGCACCCTTTCTATAGTTTCCACATCCTTCCTGTAGTGAGGTGACCAGAACTGAGCACAGTACTCCAAGTGGGGTCTGACCATGGTCCTATAAAGCTGTAACATTATCTCTTGGCTCTTGAACTCAATCCCATGATTGATGAAGGCCAATGCACCGTATGCCTTCTTAACCACACAGACAACATGCACAGCAGCTTTGAGTGTCCTATGGACTTGGACCCGAAGATCCTTCTGAGTCCAAGAGTCTTACCATTAATACTATGTTCTGCCATCATATTTGACCTACCAAAATGAACCACTTCACACTTATCGGGGTTGAACTCCATCTGCCACTGCTCAGCCCAGTTTTGTATCCTATCAACGTCCCGCTATAACCTCTGACAGCCCTCCACACTATCCACAACACCCCCAACCTTTGTGTCAACATCAAACTTACTAACCCATCCCTCCACTTCCTCATTCAGGTCATTTATAAAAATGACGAAGAGTAAGGGTTGCAGAGCAGATCCCTGAGGCACTCCACTGGTGACCGACCTCCATGCAGAATATGACCTGTCTACAACCACTCTTTGCCTTCTGTGGGCAAGCCAGCTCTGGATCCACAAAGCAATGTCCCCTTGGATCCCATGCCTCTTTACTTTCTCAATAAGCCTTGCATGGGGTACCTTATCAAATGCCTTGCTGAAATCCATATACACTACATCTACTGCTCTACCATCATCAATGTGTTTAGCCATATCCTCAAAAAATTTAATCAGGCTAGTAAGGCACGATCTGCCCTTTACAAATCCATGCTGACTACTCCTAATCATATTATACCTCTCCAAATGTTCATAAATCCTGCCTCTTAGGATCTTCTCCATCAACTTACCAACCACTAAGGTAAGACTCACTAGCCTATAATTTCCTGGGCTATCTCTACTTCCTTTCTTGAATAAAGGAACAACATTCACAACCCTCCAATCCTCCGGAACCTCTCCCGTCCCCATTGATGATGCAAAGATCATTGCCAAAGGATCAGCAATCTGCTCCCTCGCCTCCCACTGTAGCCTGAGGTACATCTCATCTGGTCCCAGTAACTTATCCAACTTGATGCTTTCCAAAAGCTCCAGCATATCCTCTTTCTTAATGTCTATATGCTCAAGCTTTTCAGTCCCCTGCAAGTCATCCCTACAATCGCCAAGGTCCTTTTCCATAGTGAATACTGAAGCAAAGCATTCATTAAGTACACCACTATCTCCTCCAGTTCCATGCACACTTTACCACTGTCTCATTTGATTGGTCCTAATCTCTCACGCCTTATCCTCTTGCTCTTCACATACTTGTAGAATGTGTTACAATCCAGCAACAATGAATATATGATTGAAACAGGGTTTTTATAACAAATAAAACATTTATTAAACACTGCTAAAAAAAACAAAAAGTAAACAAACGACTAACAACCGGAAGTCAGCTGCGATACGGCAGCTCGAACAGTTCTTAAAGCGAGAATGCGAAAACAGTCCTTAAAGTGATAACGCAAAAACAGTTCTTAGAAGTAGTAATGCGAAAGTCCAAAGTTTTACCCAGTCACTTAGGAGAGACTTCTTGAAACAATTTAAATTCTCTTTCATGTCGTGTTACTGCTATTCCCAGATGAAGTATGCTTTGATCAAAGGACTCATGATGAAGAAAATGAAACGGCTTAAAGGCACTGACCTTTCTTTGGTGAAACTTTACCCAACCCTCTATTCTTCTGGCAGAACAGGAGTTATCACGGGCATAGCTGACGAATTCCTTCCGAATGAGAATCAAACAAGGTCGAACCTGCTTTACCATCGAAATCAACTTTCCTTGATCTTTAACTTCCCGAACTTCAAATCTTCACTCTCCAATGACTGGACTGGCAGTATTATGGCAAGACTGCCGACAATAACCTTTGACTTAATGCAGAAAGTAAAACTCCACTTTTATATAAAACTGCATCATAACATCGGAATACGCAGCAGCATGGAGCCACTACCAAATTCAACCACGGACTGCCCACGTCACAGGGTGGGGTTCTCCTTTTATACCCGGTTGAAAAAAACTATCACATGACATCTCTGTGGCGGGAAAATTATGTCGCTCCCCTATCACAAGACCATTACCTCATCTCCAGCATAGCTTCAATTACATCATGGTCATGTGACAGGTACAAGATACCCACGGGTACGTAACACCTCCCTCCAAAAAAATTTTTTGATCTGTCAAGAACAAAATTTTAACAATTAACTATTTACAGGAGAATACAAGCATACAAAATTTACAATGTACACAGTATACATAGTATTATCATACATCAACTGACAAATTATTACACAGGAGTGTTACAAATGTTAAAATATCATTCCATAAAAAATACATTGTACATTCAACATCAAGATAGACAATCAGCAATTACATTATCTTTACCTTTAATAGGAGTTATCAAAATATTGTACTCTTGTAACATTAAATCCTTCATTACTAAATTGGAATTTAATGCATTTCCTTAACCATTGTCTTTAACCAAGCCTGGACTTACAACAGAACTATGGTAAGTGACAGTTGCATTTCCAAATTCATTTTCAGCCAAGTTAATAGTTAAGTTAGCTTTGGAAAGCCTTTCAAATAATTTCTCCACCGCAATAATGTATGCTTCCCAAGCATCATTTCCTGTCAGCAAATCGTCAATATAAGCATTTGTATCCTTTAATCCCTGAATCACAGAGTTAATCATCCGCTGGAAAGTACCTGGGGCATTCTTCATCCCAAATGGAAGAACATTATATTCATATAATCCAGATGGAGTTACAAATGCAGAAATCTCTCTACCTCTATCCATTAATGGAACACACCAATACCCTTTCAATAAATCAATCTTTGTAAGGAACTTTGTTTTTCCAACTTTATCTACACAAACTTCTACTCTGGGAATTGGATATGCATCTGATTTCATTACAGCATTCACCTTCCTATAGTCCATACAAAACCTAATACTACCGTCTGATTTTGGCACCATAACACAAGGTGAACTCCAATTCGAGTTAGAAGGTTGAATAATATTATTCTCTAGCATATATTTAATTTCTTTCTCAGCAAGTTCACATTTTTCCATGTTCATCCTATATGGATGTTGTTTAATGGGTTTGGCATCTCCAACATCTACATCATGTGATGCTACAGTGGTCCTCCTAGGAACATCTGGAAACAAATCTTTATAGTTAAAATTAATTGTTTCATCTGCTGTTTCTGCTCTGGTTGTAAATGTGCTAATTTCTCATCAATACTTTCCAGAATGTTTGAGTTTGGTAATCTGACAGAAACAATGTTGGGTTTAGAATGAGTTTCAGATGAATCATCTATTATGTTCCTAGTGAGATCAGATTCATTATCATTAACCACAACAGTCATAGTAGCAGACTGTTTCTCATAATATGGCTTTATCATATTTATATGGCAAAGTTGTGTTGGCCTTCTACGATCTGGAGTTTTTATCACGTAATCCACATCATTGATTTTAGACACAATTTCATAAGGACCATGAAATTTAGCTGGTAAAGGATGCGTTTGCACTGGGAAAAGAACCAGCACCTTATCTCCAGGTTTAAACATCCTCATCCTAGCTTCTTTATCATACCAGGTTTTCATTTTCTCCTGAGCCAATTTTAAATTTTCCGTAGCTAAGCTACAAGCTTTATGTAATCTGTCCTTAAATTCTAAAACATAGTCTAACAAATTAGTGTGTACCTCTTTATTAATCCATTGTTCTTTTATTAAGGCTAAAGGTCTTCTAACTCTATGCCCAAATACAAGTTGAAATGGACTGAAACCTAAGGATTCCTGTACTGATTCCCTTACTGCAAATAGAAGTAAGTATATACCCTCATCCCAATCATTTTCATTTTCCACACAATATGTCCTAATCATAGTCTTGAGGGTAGAATGAAGCCTCTCTAAGGCACCTTGTGATTCTGGATGGTATGCAGACGAAGTGATTTCCTTAGCTCCCAATTTATAATCTGTTGAAACAATCCAGACATAAAATTACTGTCTTGATCAGATTGTATTTCCTTAGGCAACCCAAAATAAGTAAAGAATTTTATAAGAGCCTTTGTTACCATTTTAGCTGTTATATTCCTAAGTGGTACTGCCTCTAGAAACCTAGACACAGTGCACATGATAGTCAACAAGTACTGATAACCAGTTTTTTTTTTGGTAATGGACCTACACAATCTATAATAATTTTAAAAAATGGTTCACCAAATGCTGGAATAGGTTGCAATGGAGCTACTGGTGTAACTTGATTTGGTTTTCCCATAATTTGACAAGTATGGCACATTCTACAAAACATCGCCACATCTTTTCTTAAACCAGGCCAGTAAAAATGTTTTAAAATCTTATCCAGTTTTCCTCACCCTTTGATGTCCTTCCAAGGGCACACTATGAGCTAAAGTTACAATCTCATTTCGATAAACTTTAGGAACAACTACCTGGTAAACAACATTCCATTCATCACTTGCAGGAATTGTAGGCGGTCTCCACTTCCTCATCAGTACACCTTTCTCAAAATAATATCCTACTGGCACCTTATCAATTTCACTATCTGGAAGAGCTTGTTCTTTTAATTTTATAATCTCAGGATCTCTACTCTGCTCGGCTATCATCTCCTTCCTGGACAGAGACAAATCTTCATAGTCAGACTTACTCCAAGAATCTTGTTCAAACAAAGAAGGTAAGAAAGTTTCTGACACATCCTCAAAACTCGAATTCTGAGTTGAACGGTCATGAGTAACAACCCTCAATCTTTTTAGCCATAGCTTGAATAACAACACAGGAAGAATCTGTGTTAGAATCCATCTGTGGTTCCTCTGACTCTATTGTCAAATGCTCTTCAGGAAAAACTTGTCCGCCTGCCAAATCATTACCTAACAATAAAGAAATATCCTTCACAGGTAAGCTAGGCTGCAATCCTACGTTAACAAGTCCTGTAACTAACCCTGATTTTAAATTCACTTTATGCAGATGTACAGGTATAAAGGTACTCCCAACACCTCGTATATAATTTACCTCACCAGTGTCCGACTATTCATTAAACTTTAACACACTGTCTAATATCAGTGATTGAGAAGCTCCAGTATCCCTAAGAATTTTTATTGGCATCGGAGTAGATCCTTCTTCCAAGGATACAAACCCTTCTGTTATAAAATGACCATATCCCTTCCTAACTTGGTCAGACTCTAACAAAACTTCATTTGTGTGAATCAAACCCTGTGGATTTACAGGTGTTTCAGTATGTTGCACACAAGCATCTGGGACTGCTTCCTTCTCTTTCTTTTTCAGTTGGAAACAGTTAGCTATTACATGACCAGGTTTCTTACAATAATTACAAATGGGATCAAATTGTCTTTCCTTCACAGGTTTTCCTTCCTCTTTACCCTTCTCACTAACTTCTGATTTAATTTCTGATTTACCTTGAGTCTCTGTGTTATTTTTCCTTTTAAAAGCTCTGCTCTGAAGAAATTTATTCTTATGGATTAAAGCATACTCATCAGCTAATTTAGCAGAGTCCTGCAATGTATCAGTGTCTCTCTCATTTAAGTATGTCCTTACTTCAACAGGAATGCTTCTTTTAAATTCATCCATTAAAATCAGCTCTTCAAATTTATTATAGTCTCCATTTACATTTTTAGAGGAAACCTATCTCTCAAAACACACAGCTTTATCGTAGGCAAATTCCACATAAGTTTTTTCCACAGATTTCTTCAAATTTCTGAATCTTTCTCTATAAGCTTCTGGGACCAATTCATACGCCTTCAATATGTGCATTTTCACAATATCACAATGAAGTGCTTGCTCAGCAGTTAAAGCTGTATAAACCTGTTGTGCTTTGCCTTTAATTACACTCTGCAACAACACTGACCGTTTCTCTTTCGGCCACTCTGAAATCAGAGCAATCGTTTCAAAATGTTGAAAATATTTTTCTACTTCTGTTTCACTAAATGGAGGGATCAATTTAATTTCCTGACTAACAACAAATGTTTTTCTAGAACCAGGAGACTGATTCTCAGACTTCAATTCCGCTATCACAAGTTCAAATTCCCTCTGTTTATCCTCAGCTTCTAACCTACGTAATTCCAAGTTAGCTTCCAACTCTTTTTTTAAATTATTTTCAACTTCTAATCGACTTAATTCCAATTTAGCTTGCAATTCCTTTTGTTTTAATTCAGCTTCTATTTTTAACTTTTCCAACGCTAATTGTTCCGACTGTAACTGAATCGCTGCTTTACTCACAGGAAACGAATCTAAAACCGATACATCAAACACACCCGAATCTATATAGTGTTCAGTGATTTTTCTCTGAATTACAGGCTTTGTTGTATCTTTCGAAATACCTTTAAGTTCCAACCTGCTAGCAATCTCCAATACATCATTTTTTTCGCCTTCGCTAATAACTCCACATCTGGCGAAGCCAGGAATTCTTCAATACTCATTGTTGCCGAATATCACTCACAAACCAATCAAACAAAAGAATCGAGTATTCCCTTATTCCAAAACACCGATCCAAAATTAAGCAAGCATTTAAACTCAAAAATGGATTTAGATCCCAGACGAGCCCCCAAATGTTATAATCCAACAACAATGAATATATGATTGAAAAAGGGTTTTTATAACAAATAAAACATTTATTAAACTGCTAAAAAAAACAAAAAGTAAACAAATGACTAACAACTGGAAGTCAGCTGCAATACGGCAGCTCAAACAGTTCTTAAAGCGAGAATGCGAAAACAGTTCTTAGAAGTAGTAATGCGAAAGTCCAAAGTTTTACCCAGTCACTTAAGAGAGACTTCTTGAAACAATTTAAATTCTCTTTCACGTCGTGTTACTGCTGTTCCCAGACGAAGTATGCTTTGATCAAAGGACTCATGATGAAGAAAATGAAATGGCTTAAAGGCACTGACCTTTCTTTGGCGAAACTTTACCCAACCCTCTATTCTTCTGGCAGAACAGGAGTTATCATGGGCATAGCTGACGAATTCCTTCCGAATGAGAATCAAACAAGGTTGAACCTGCTTTACCGTCAAAATCAACTTTCCTCAATCTTTAACTTCCTGAACTTCAAATCTTCACTCTCCAATGACTGGACTGGCAGTATTATGGCAAGACTGCCGGCAATAACCTTTGACTTAATGCAGAAAGTAAAACTCCACTTTTATATAAAACTGCGTCATAACATCGGAATACGCAGCAGCATGGAGTCACTACCAAATTCAACCATGGACTGCCCACATCTCCTTTTATATCCGGTTGAAAAAAAACTATCACATGACCTCTCACTGGCGGTAAAATGACGTCACTCCCCCATCACAAGACCATTACCTCATCTCCAGCATAGCTTCAATTACATCATGGTCATGTGACAGGTACAAGATACCCACGGGTACGTAACAAATGCCTTGGGGTTTTCCTTAATCCTGCCCACCAAGCCCTTCTCATGGCCCCTTCCGGCTTTGCTAGTTTTGTGATCAAAATTGAGGATTGTACAAAGATAGGTGGGGAATAGATAGTGTTGAAGAAGCAGATAATGTGCAGAAGGACTTGGATGGTTTATGGGAATTGGCAAAGATGTGGCAGATAGAATACAGCATAGGGAAGTGTTTGGTCATGTTCTTTTATAGAAGGAAAAAGGGTGTAGATTATTTTCTTGGTAGGGAGCAAATTTAGAAATGGAGATACAAAGGGCCATAGGAGTCTTAGTGCAGTATTCCCCAAAAGTTAACTTGTAGGCTGAGTTCCTAGTAAAGGAGTCAACTGCAATATAAGTTTTAATTTTGAAAGGACTAGAATATAAAAGCAAGGATGTAATGCTGAGTCTTAATGAAGTATTGGTCAGACCACATTTGGAGTACTGTGAGCAGAAATGAGTGCCATATCTAAGGAAGGCATTGACGAGAGCCCAGAAGAGGTTTAAAAGAATGATCCTATGAATTAATAGGTTAATGTATGAGATGTGTTTCATAGCTCTGGGTCTGTAATCATTTGAGTTTAAAAGAATGGGGGGGGGGGGGGAGGAGAATATCATTGAAACCTGCCAAATATTGAAAGGCCTGGATAGAGTGGACATGGAGAGGATGTTTCCAGTAGTGGACAAGTCTAGGACCAGAGGGCACAGCCTCAGAATAGAAGGATGCCCTCAAGAATACAACTGGTGATTCCAATTCAAGATGCTCCCTTGTTTCAAAATGGCTGTGAGATATGTCTACACACAAAATATTCTGCAGATTCTGGAAATCCAAAGCAACACACACAAAATACTGAAGGATCTCATCAGGTCAGGCAGCTCCTATGGAAATGAATAGACAGTCGACAGTTCAGGCTGAGGCCCAAAACGTCAACTGTTTATTCATTTCCATAGATGCTGCCTGAGCTGCTGAGTTCCTCCAGCATTTTGTGTGTGTTGCTGCAAGATATTTCTGTTCACGAGTTCTGTTGTGAAATGGGCACAGTGTTTAAAAAGCTGATTTAGTAAGTATTTTTCACTTTCTGATAACATCTATCAACAGACTGCTTTAAAATTTCATTTTGCATTAAAACAGCAAGTGTCATTTATCATCTCTGTTCCAATGTGCTACCTTGTGAAGTTTTTCACAACAGTTTAATCAGAAAAAACTACCTGCTTATAGGATATACAGTGCCTTGGGAAATCATTCAGTCCCCAACCCCTTATTCACATACAACCAGGGATTTTGATCAATTTAACTGAGATTTTTTATTTGTGAATCACATGCTCCTTTCTTCACACTAGAGTCCCAAAAACAGGGAAAGTTGTAAAGAATGAAAAACTAAAAATTCAGAAACTGAAAAGTCAGCAGTTCAAAAGACTTTTTCCTCAGTATTTAGTTGAATTATCTCTTGCAGCTATTACAGCCAGTAGTCTTTTTGGTTAAGTCTCTATTAGCTTTGCAGAATGAAATGGAGCAAGATTTACCCAATCCTTCTTGCAAAATTGCTCAAGCTGTGCCAGGTTAGTTGAAGAGCAGCGGTGCACAGAAATCTTGAGGTCTTGTCAGAGATGTTCCATTGTACTAAGGTCAGGACTCTGACTGGGCCACTCTTCAGTTCTGTTCATTTGATCCATGGTTGCTCTGACAGTGTTTTGGACTGCTGCCCTGCTGAAAGACAAGCTTCCTCCTCAGTTTAAGCTTTCTGGCAGAGGTGAGCAGGTCTTTATCCAGGAACTCTCTTGTGTTTAGCAGCATTCAATCATGACCAGATTTCCAGTCCCTGCTGCTGAAAAGCACCCATGGCACGATGTTCCCTCCACCATACATTACAGTCAGGATGGTGTACCTGGTTGATGCTCAGGATTAGATTTATGCTGCACATACCGCTTAGTGTTGAGGCCAAAAATTTCCACGCCAGTCTCATCCAACCACAAGACCTTCTTCCCCATCTTTACAGTTTCTTCCAAGTGACAATTTGCGAAGTCTTTATGGGCAATCATATGTTTTTTTTCTAGCGGTACGTATGGTGATAGACATTGTGCAAAATGGGATGGAGTTTGTGAAGGATGCAAGTTGGCCTAAAGAGGGGTAAACAGGTGTGGAAAATCACAAACAGGGTAGATACAGCAGATAGTAAGAAATGTTTTCCAATGGTGGGAGTGTCTAAGACAAGAGGGCACGGGTATAAGGGTAAGAGATGGGAGATTTAGAGGGGTTAAAGGGGAGAGACCTTCACACAGTGGTTGTTTGGAGTCCAGAGCCACTGCAAATGGAGGAGATGATTGAGGCAGAGACTCACAATGCTTAAGAAGCAATCACCTGAAATTGAACAATTGAACGCTTCTGATCCAGTGCGGGTAAGCGGTGGGTCGAACGGTCGCTTCCTGACTTCCTTACTCCTAAGACAAATCCAGCTTTCTACCAGAGACAAGTAAGCAATGATAGAAGGACAATGGTCGGGAGATGGAAAGCATTGTTGATGAGGGAGGGAAATACTCATCTTATGATCAAGTGTTATGTCTTGCAACTTCAAAACATTAAACTAATAGGAAAGAAGATATGTGGGTCTAACTTTGTGTTTACTTTAAGCAAGGTGCACACGTTTCACGTAGCAGGGTGATGACAAATGCAATTTACATATTTATACATATAACCTGTAACTAATTATTTAAATGAACAAGAATGCTTAATCAAATGATCTATATACAAGATTACTCAAAAATACTAAACACACAACACTCCTCTCTGCTTAGCTATAAACTCCAACTCAATAGCGAATGCACCTCAACTATGTACACAGTACACTGTGCAATGCCGCTACTATATACAGACATCCACAGAATCATCAGTTTTTTAAATTGTCCCATACAGGCATAAAGATTTAATCGCTGTGGAGGCTTTTTTACTGTTGTGGGATAACATCTTCCCTAACAAGGGGATCACTCTGCTTGGCAGGTGACACTTGGGTCTCTGAAAAGAATCTCATGTTCCGGGGCCTCCTCTGTGGCGGTTGTAAGAGTTGACTCTGAGACCGCAGGAAGTGGTTCTGACACCTTTCCTCACCTTCCTTATCCTTCTTCCACGTTGTGCATCCTGATCTTGGGAAGGTGCAGTTGGTTCACTGGAGTATCCTCTTATTAATCCTTCTACTGCTCCCTTACCAATCTGATCTCTCCTTTTAGTTTCCCTGTCCACAACATCATCTGACAAATCCTCCACTTTTGTCTCTCCATTGAACCCTTTCTTCTTGGCCTTCCACTTACCCAGCCGGGCTTTGGTCTTTGCGTCTACTTTTACAAGCAGCTTTTTGTCTCTCACCTGAAGTTCATGCAATAACCTTAATGCATGCAGAGCAGGTTCTGGTTCTTTATACTCACAAAAGCCAAATGCTTGCAAATTTTCTGAAGCTCCTTGAAATATTTTCCAGTTTAAAATCAGCCACAATTCACAAGTGACTGCCTTATTAACAGATCAGAAGCCTTTTCAGATACATTGCCTACGAAAACTGTCGTAGTCAGAACACTGCTTTTGTCACTTTCGTGATTCCTCTGAGCAGCATAATCCTTCTTTGGTTCAATATGCCTTCCAACCAGAGGCACAGAGGTTGGCATCAACACCCATTTGTCCTCTGTTGGCCAACGGTTCATGGTGCTTGGCATGGAGACAATCGTGGCATCATTCAGGACCTTTCTTAATTCACTTTCAGATGGCTTCATTGCAGGGGATGTGGCATGTAAATGGTGGATGGATCTCCAATCAAGTCATAGTTGTCTCAGCCAATCATAACCCCACAATGCTGGTCCTTCTGTTTTTACCACATTCAAGCTCAGTGGGGCTTGTTGGTTGTTGTATTTCACTGTTACGAATGTCATTCCCACGGGAGTTATCTTTTCTCCAGTATAAGTTCTTAGTTGAATATCTGCAGGCTTCAGTTTGGTATCTTTTAAATGCCATTCAAGCTCATTTTGTGGAATGATTGGAACAGCTGAACTAGTGTCCATTTCCATTTTAATTAATTTGCCGTTCATTTCTGGCATAAGCCATACTGCTTGTCTACTGCTAGTTTTCACATTGTAAATCTCAAGGCTAGTCAGTCCTGCGTCACTCTCATCATTATCTGATTCTTCATCAACAGCATGCAGATTAGTATTCTGTTTGAAACTACATCCTGACATTTTATCTTTTTCCCTTCCTTCTGCAGTCCATTTATTTTTGTCTGCCCGACCTGCTCTTTGTAAGTGTCTTACTTCGATGCATTTTCTGCAAGTTTGTCCTTTATATCTGTATTTGTTTGTCGTATGTGAGCCCCTGCCACTACGGTTAAAAAAAAATTATTCACCAGGCCGGTTTCTGTTTAGATGATGCATTTTTGTTCATGTTTACTTTCATTCCTGACTGTAACTCAATTGCATCTCTGTCTGCAATTTCCATTGAGACACCAACTTCAACTGTTCTTTTAAATGTGAGCTGTGCTTCAGTTAGGAGCCAGTTTAAAATACTTTCTTATAAGATTCCACAAACCAAATGATTTCTTATGTATCATTAAGCCCCTTACCAAACTGACAATGCTCAGGCAATCATTTCAATTCCACCACATGTGCCGAAATGGACTCCCTTTCCTTTTGATTCTGCCTATGAAACCTAAAGCATTCTGCAGTCAACAATGTCTTCAGTTCTAAATGTTCCTGCATCACTTTAACAATATCAGAAAAGCTCGTTTTGGATGGTTTGTTTAAGAAGTCAAAGTACATTTATTATCGAAGTATGTATACATTATACGGCCTTGAGGTTCATCTCCTTACAGGCAGCCATAGAACAAGAAACCCAAAAGGACCCATAAGAAAAGGACAAACATTCAATGTGCATGGAGAGGGGGAAGAGACAGATCATGCAAACAGTGAAAGAAAGCAGATAGCATTTAGAGCAAAAGCGAGTCCTCAGACACGAAGCCTGGAGCCACAGAAGCAGGCCCACTGCCTCATTTTGGCACATAGCGGAGTACATGTCGCAGAACCCACAGGCTCGGAGCCCCAAGCAGCCAGAGCAGGCCCACAGCCTCATCGCAGCGAAGAGCAAAGCAAACGTCATGGAGCCGCAAGCAGAACCAGCCCGACCCTCACCTCCAGTCCCAACACCTGCCCTTTTCCTCCATCTGGCCCAGCATTTAAATCATCGAAACATCCGGTCATTCCTCACTCTAGGGCCCGGCCCCTGTCGCTTCAATACACTCTGGGCCTGAATCCCAATGCTATGTTTCAGTCCAGACCCAACCTTTCCAAATCAGTCCAGCGTTGTGATTGATTAAAACTTGTTCCTGGTTTCCTCCACTCTGCCTTTTCTCCACTTCACACATCCAGACTCCACCCTGAACATGCCTCAGCCTCTCTCCAACTCCGTCTCACTCCCACATGGTTTGATGCATGACTCAGCTTCACCTTCACACACTTCTTCATTGTTTGCAGTGTTTACCATAGTATTTTTTTACAGCAGAAGTGTTATTAATAAAGTATTTAGTTGTATTTCTTGCTTTGGGAATGGCCAGTAAGTCGTCACCTGCCTTCAGCAGCATTATCTTAAACCAGAAGCTCAAACTTTGAAGTAAATTTCAGTAGTCTCAGGTAACATAATGGTGATACCTGCAAAGACACAAGGTGTCTGCAGTCTCCTCAGAGTCGGGCCAGTTGGTTTACTGATAGTTTTACTCATGATTGGACACTCCTTATCTCCTCTCCTCTCTCCCCTTCCTGGATCAGCAAAAACGTAAAGTTCGTGACGTCATAGGGTTTAAATGAAGGTGAGACATAGACAGGGGACAGAACATTGGCTTTTGTGATGAAAAGTAGTTTGGGTGAAAGTCTCAATGTAGATAATTCAGCCCAAAGAGAGAGAAACGTGATTCATTATTTCATCCACCTTTAAGTTATTGGCAAGATTTTGGGTTAAGGATGTGAGTCCCCACTAATCCCACTGTTAGCAGACTTTTTATTGGATCTCTTATACAGTGAGATGGACTGTTGGCCTCACTATTTACCTCATGATGATCTTACACTTTATCATTTCCCCTCGCTGCACTTTTACAGTAGCTTTTACGCTTTATTCTGCATTGTTATTGTTTAACTTTATTCTAGCTCAATGCACTGCAATGATTTGATGTTTATAACAGTTTGCAAGACAGGTTTTTCACTGGATCTTGATAGTTGTAGGACAGTAAGCACAGGAACAGACCCTTTGGCCCACAATGTTGTGCCAAAGCAGCTAAAAATCGAATCAAAACACCCAAAGGTTATTCCGCCTGCCTACACAGTATCCATGTCCCTCCATCTTCCTCACATCCATGTGCCGAACGCCTCTTCGAAGCCTCTAATGTATTTGCCTCCACCACCATACCAGGCAGTGCATTCCAGGTGTCCGCCACTCTCCTATCCCTCACCTCCCCCTCACCTTCAGTGCATGCCTTCTGGTTGTAGGCATTTCATCCCTGAGAAACAGATATTCTGTGTCTACTCTATCTATGCTTTTCATAATCATATAAGCCTCTATCAGATCTCCCCTCAGTCTCATCTGCTCCAGAGAAAACAACCCAAGTTTGTCCACCCTCGCATGATAGCACATGCCCTCTAAGTATCCTGGTAAACCTCTTCTGCACCCTCTCCAAAGCCTCAACGTCCTTCCTATAGTGGGGCGACCAGAACTGTATGCAATGTAGCCTAACCAGAGTTTTATAAAGTTGCAACATAACCTTTATACTTTTGAACTCAGTGCTTTGACTAATAATAGAAAGCATTCCATAAACCTTCTTAACCATCTTATCCACTTGTATAACCACTTTCAAGGAACTATGAAATTGGATCCCAAGAACTCTCTGCTCAGAAACACTGTTAAGGATCTTTTCCTTAACAGTATATTGTCTCCTTGCATTTACCCTACCAAGGTGCAACACCTCACGTTTATCTAGGTTAAACTCCATCTGCCATTTCTTTGCCCATATCTGCAAATGATCTATATTGCCCTGTATTCTTTGCCAGTCTCCTACACTTTCCACAACTCCACCAATCTTAGTATCATCTGCAAACTTACCAACCCACCCATCTACATTTTCATCCAAAGGCAACACGAGTAAATCTGCAGATGCTGGAAATAAATAAAAACACAAAATGCTGGCAGAACTCAGCAGGCCAGACAGCATCTATGGGAGGAGGTAGTGGCGACGTTTCTGGCCTGATGAAGGGTTTCGGCCCGAAACGTCGTCACTACCTCCTCCCATAGATGCTGTCTGGCCTGCTGAGTTCTGCCAGCATTTTGTGTTTTTATTATATTTTCATCCAGGTCATTTATATACATCACAAACATCAGAGGTCCCTGCAGATCTCTGCAGAACACCACTAATTACAGACCTCCAACTCAGATAAGCCCCTTCAACCACTACCCTCTGTGTTCTATGTGCAAGCCAGTTCTGAATCCAAACAGCCAATTCACTATGGACTCCATGCATCTTAATCATCTGGATTAGCCTCACATGAGGGACCATGTCAAATGCCTTACTAAAATCGATGTAGACAACATCCACTGCCCTACCGTCATTAATCTCTCTTATTACCTTGTCAAAAAATTCAATCAAGTTGGTAAAACACAACCTGCCAGCACAAAGGCTCTCCCTAACTAGGATGTGGGTTTCCAAATGCTCACATTTCCCATCCCTAAGAATTATCTCCGGCAATTTCCCCACGACTGATCTGAGACTCACCAGTTTATAGTCCCTGGGATTTTCGGTTCTTAAACAGAGGTACACTGGCCACTCACCAGTCCTCTAGGACTTCGCCTGTGTCTTGAGAGGACACAAAAATACTGGTCAAGGCTCCAGCAATCTCGTCTCTTGTCTCTTTCAATAACCTGGGGTAAATCCCATTAGGACCTAGAGACGTCCATTTTAACATTCATCAGGAGACCAAACACATCCTCCTCCTTGGCCCCTAAACTCCTAACACGTTTATGCACTCAGCACTGACCACCTGGTCCTCCATGTCTTTTCCCTTGGTAAGTACTGAAACAAAGTACTCATTAAGTACCTCACTCACATTCTCCGCATCCAAGCAAATGTTCCCCTCTTTACCCTTCAGTGGTCCCACCCTCTCCCTAATTATCCATTTGCTCTTGATGTACTTATAGAATGTTTGGGATTCACCTAAATCCCACTTACCAACGACTTTTCATGGCCACTCCTAGATTTCCTAATTCCCTTCTTTAGTTATTTTTCTGGCTTCTTTATAATCCTCATGTGCTTTGTTTGCTCCTTACTTATGAAGCTTTACATACGTTTCCTTTTTCTTCTTGACTAAATTCATTGCCTCTCTGGATATCTAACGTTCTCTTATCTTTCTATCCCTGTCCTTCTTTCTAACAGGAACATACCTTTCCGGTACTCTGTGCAATTGAATACCCTCCACATGTCTGATGTTGCCTTGCCAGAAAAAAGGTGATCCCAATTAAGTATTCTTAGTTCCTGCCTAATACCCTCATAATTTGCCCTCCTCCAACGTAAGACTCTCCTGCAAGGACCATACCCATCCCTTATCTAAAGCCATCCTGAAAGTTAAGCAGCTGTGGTCACTGTTCCCTAACTGTTCACCTACTGAAAGGTCAGTCACCTGGCCAGGCCCATTACCCAATACCAGGTCCAGTACGGCCCCACCTCTCATTGGGCCATCCACATATTGATTTAAGAAACCTTCCTGGATACACTTAACAAATTCTACCCCATCTAAACCCCTTACACTAAGAAGGTCCCAGTTTATACTAGGGAAGTTGAAATCCCTCATGACGACAGCCCTGATATTTTTAATAATTTCCTTGATATGATTACCTATCTGTTCTTCAATGTCACAGTGGCTATTAGGGGGTCTGTATTACAATCCCATCAGTGGGATTGACTTTTCCTATTCCTGAGTTCCCCCCAAATGGACTCAGTGTCTGACCGTCTCCCCTGAGTGCAGCAATGATAATAAGCCATCACCAGTACGAAATGGCAGGGATTGTCATGTCATTAACCTGGTGTTCTTGATCGGATCTTCTTGCAATTACAACAAACTGGGCTGAGAGGAGCTAGCAGCTGCTGCGGCTAGAACTGCAAACTGACAGTCATTGACTCCTATTTTGTGCTCAGTTGGTTAATGATTGCTTCAGTAAGAAGGATCGCAAACAAGACTTTGTGCCAAAAAAAAATCAGTTAATGGAACACTGAAATACAGGAAGAGTGGTTCCCACTCCAGCAACCGTTTTGAAAACCAATTAGGTTGCCATTACTGTAGAGAAGATGGGGGTTTGGGCATGACCAGGGCAGGTTAAGATAATGTGGAGCCTTTGGAGCAGGGGTGTCAAACTCATTTTAGGTCACGGGCCGGATTGAGCAAAATGCAGCTTCATGTGGGCCGGATCAGTCGGATGCGTGCAAACGCAGCTTTCGTTGCCTCCGTTTTTTCAGCCTGCTCTCATGTGTCTCAGTCTCTGCTATAACTACTAAGTGTTTCACTTTACAAATTCCGTTTCTTATGAAGAAGACTGCCGAATAAACACTAAAAACCCTGAAAACCTGGTACCTGAATAAACTCAGCATTAGCCATATCATACGCCATAGGCACTTCGATTACTGGGGCCAGCTTTAATAGTAATTAGATATTATCTCGCGGGCCAAAGATAATTCCACCGCGGGCCGGATTTGGCCCGCGGGCCTTGAGTTTGACATATATGCTTTGGAGGATACACTTTGGTGCAAATAACAATAGTAAAGTATTTGTTACATAATGAGACTGGTTACTGGATATGTTCAAAGGAGCTTGGGAGAGCTTTCTCTGAAAGCCAAAGGGCATTGGTATGAGAGGGGTTGTTTACAAGAATGAGGAAGTCTTATTGCAATTGAATAGGGCCTGGGCGAGGCTGCATGTATATCTTTGGTTTCTTGACCTAGGAAAGGAGGTGCTTGCCTCGAGGGAGTACCAGGGATGGTGGGTCAGTCATCTAAGGAGAGATTGTATTTTCTTGGAGTCCAGTAGAACAGGAGTATGTCTCATTAAAACCTACAAAATTGTTGATAGACATAACTGGTTGGATGCAGGGAGGATGTTTCCCCTAACTGATGAGTCCACAGCTGGGGGAAAGGCAATTTTGGACTGAGGTAAGGGGAGATTTCTACACTCAATGAATCTTCCTCAGTGGGCTGTGGAAGCTAAAATAATGTTCATTCAATACAAGCAACATAGGAATGAAAAGGAATATGGGGATAGTGCAGAGAACAGGGCTGATAAACATTGACCTTAATGAATGTTACAGCAGGCTCTAGGATCCTTTAGCTGACTTCTGATTTTAAGCAGTCTGCCTCCTCTCTGGAAAATAAATAAAAATTGCTGAAAATCACTCAGCAGGTCAGGCAGCTTCCATGGAGAGAGAAACAGAGTTAATATTTCAAGTCAATCCGACTCTCCATCGGAACTGGGAAACTGAGGGAATGCCAGCTTTAAGTTGCAGGGAGGGATAAAACAAAGGGAAAGCGGATGAGGCCGGAGTTTCTTTGGGATTAAGCTGCTGATGCAGACACCTGGTTGACAGGATAAAGAGAGGAAGTGCACAATCAAAGGGAGAGGTAAGAACTTTGAAATGCAGGTCTGGTGTTGTGGGAATACCCAGCCGATCAGGCAGTGTTAGTGGAGAGAGGAATACCGAGACGGTATCACAGGTGGAACCAGCCAGTTCTGATACAAACGGAAGAAGCTACTTACTGGAAATTGATAAATCCAGCGCTGACTCCAGAAGACATTCCTCAGAGTCAGAATCAGGTTAATTATCACTGTCGCACAGTGATAATGGCATGAAATTTGTTGTGGCAGCAGAACAGTGCAAAAGATAAAATTGCAAAGTAAAAGAAAAAGTGCAAAAAGAAAGAAATAACGAGGTAGTGCTGGTAAAGGGTTTCGGCCCAAAACGTCGACTGTACTCTTTTCCACAGATGCTGCCTGGGTTGCTGAGTTCCTCCAGCATCTTGTTACAAAGTAGTGTTCATGGGTGCATGGAACATTCAGAAATCTGATGGCAGAAGGGAGGGAGCTATTGTGTAATTGTTGAGCTAGGTCTTAAGGCCCCTTTGCCTTGTAGTAATGGGAAGAGATCATGTCCTAACTTCTGAGGTCCCTTAATGATGGATGCCGTCTTCTTGACAAACTGCCTTGATGACGAGAAGGGTTGTCCTCGTGTTGGAACTGGCTGAGTCCACAATCCTGAGCAGCCTTTTTCACTCCGGTGCATTGGAGGCTCCATACGAGGCTGTGATGCGACCGGTCAGAATGCTATAGAAATTTGCAGGAGTCATTGGTAGCACACCAATCCTCCTCAAAGTCCTAACAAAGTATAGCCACCAGTATGCCTTCTTTTTTCTCTCAGCAATATTTTTATTGGTGTTTTAAATCAAGAAAGCATAATACAAAGGAGGCTTGTGCAGTTCATAACAAATGTACGATTCACATCTATGAAAGAGATGCACCCATAGTACAATTGTGCTTTGGTTGCCTCCCTGCCCCGACCCACCCCTCCCAATCTCTGTCTCCAAGCCATCATTGCATTAGCAAAAAGGGTTAAACAGAACCTTTATCCCCACAAAGCTGCAGTGGTATAGAGATGGTGTATTTTCCTAACACATAAACTGTTGTATGTTTACAAGTCTGAGTTTGTAGAATTTTACCGGAGAATGCTGAGAGTCAGGGAGTTATGTCCAGAGGAAAGGAAGAAGGGATGAACCTTTAGCTTGGCTGGGAATTCTGAAAATATTCAAGAAAGGGTCCCCAACACCTTTTGGAACTTTATGTCCGAATTGAAAGTTGAATAATGGATATCAAGTATACAGAGTGCCTTCTTTGTGATTGCATCAAGTGATTCCTCAAGTGTGAGTTTGCCTTCATTTCAACAGGGGAGGTGACCAAATGTGGAGAAGTCTGAGTGGAAGTGGAATGGACAATCTCTCTGCAACAACACTAATTCTAAGCTGCCTTATTCCACTTCAATCCTCACTGCATATGGAACAGGAAAGGCTTCATTCCAGAGTCCCTCTCTTCCTGTTGGGACTTTATCTAGTCTCAGAGCCTTTACTGTTACTGAAAATTATTGGCCAAAGACTGGTGGGGAAACTCAGGAGGTATAATGATGGCACAAAATGGTTCCAGCACAGAAGGAGGCCGTTTGGCCTATCGATTCTATTCTGGATCTATGTATGAGCAACCCCTGCTGGAACAGTGCTGGAGTCTGGACCCATTCCCCATCTTCTCCCTACAGCCCCACAAATTCTCGCCTCTCCATTACTAATTCACCTCCTCGTTCGAGTCTGGAGATGAATCTACCCCCACAACTCTCCCAGACCACAACCACTCCCGTGTCCCTTTCATGTCAGCTATGGTTGCTTTACCAATCACCTTTAATCAGAATCAGGTTTATTGTCACTCATGTATGTCATAAAATTTGTTGTTTTGCAGCAGCAGTATAGTGTAATATATTTTTAAAATAACTATAAGTTACAAAAAATAAATCAATCGTCCAAAAGAAAATAACAACATAATGTTCATGGGTTTATGAACCATTCAGAAACCTGATGGCAGAGTGGAAGAAGCTGTTCCTAAAATGTTGAGCGAGGGTCTTCAGGTTCCTGTACTCCTCCTTGATTGGAGTATAGAGAAGATGTCACGTCCCGAGGGTGGGGACCTTAATGATGGATGCCACCTCCTTGAGGCACAACCTTTTGAAGATGCCCTCGATGATGGGGAAGGTCAATCTTGTGATGAGCTGTCTGCGTCTACAACCCTCTGCAGTCTTTCGATCCTATGCATTCTGTGCTCCAGGTTTCCTGAAATGGGAACTGTTTCTTGCTACCTACTCAGTCTAATCCTTGCACAATTTAGGATATCTCGATCAGATCTCCTTGCAACATCTTCAGTTCTAAGGGGAACAACCCTAGCTTCTCCAACTCAGACCCTTCATCTTAGTAATCTCTCTCCATACCTCCCTCCACGCCTTTACATCAGTCTTAAAGTGCAGTGGCAGGATGTGGACAAGGTATTCCCATTCTGGCTGAACCGTTGGTTTCTCAAGAGTCATCACTACATCCTTGAAAATGGACACAATGCCTTTATTAATACAGCCCAATAAGCTATAAGATTTTGACTTGCCCTGAACCACACATGGAGATCCTAGAAAGCCATATCCAAAAATAGTCGGTGCCTGTAGAAACAATTCACAGAAAATATTCGGTTCCCATTTTCATGATCTGAGAAGACCAATGGAAGTGACAAGAAATAATCAATGCCAATGCGTGGGGGAGCATGCGAAGGTGAAATGTGAGGAGGACACAGAGAGGCTGCAGAGTGGTTTGGCTGGTTTGAGTGAGGAAGCAACTGCATGGACGGATGCTATGGAATGAGTCTAAGAGTAAACCTAGCAATTATCGGCCTGTAAGTTTGACGTCAGTGGTGGGTAAAATAATTCTATTCATAGAGATGGTATATATAATTATCTGGATAGACAGGGTCTGATTAGGAACAGTCAACATGGATTTGTGCGCAGAAGGTCATTTTGACAAATCTTATTGAATTTTTTGAAGAGGTTACTAGGAAAGTTGACAAGAGTAAAGCAGTGGATGTTGTCTATATGGACTTCAGTAAGGCCTTTGACAAGGTTCCACACAGAAGGTTAGTGAGGAAGGTTCAATCGTTAGGTTTTAATATTGAAGTAGTGAAATGGATTCACTACTGGATGGGAGATGCCAGAGAGTAGTGGTGGATAACTGTTTGTCAGGTTGGAGGCCAGTGACTAGTGGTGTGCCTCAGGGATCTGTACTGGGTCCAATGTTGTTTGTCATATATATTAATGATCTGGATGATGGGGTGGTAAATTGGATTAGTAAGTATGCAGATGATTCTAAGATAGGTGGTGTTCTGGATAATGAAGTAGGTTTTCAAAGTTAACAGAGAGATTTAGGCCAGTTAGAAGAGTGGGCTGAAAGATGGCAGATGGAGTTTAATGCTGATAAGTGTGAGGTGCTACATTTTGGTAGGAATAATCAAAATAGGACATACATGGTAAATGGTAGGGGATTGAGGAATGCAGTATAACAGAGTGATCTAGGAATAATGGTGCATAGTTCCCTGAAAGTGGAATCTCATGTGGATAGGGTGGTGAAGAAAGCTTTTGGTATGCTGGCCTTTATAAATCAGAGCATTGAGTATAGGAGTTGGGATGTAATGTTAAAATTGTACAAGGCTTTGGTGAGGCCAAATTTGGAGTATTATGTACAGTTCTGGTCACCAAATTATAGGAAAGATGTTAACAAAATAGAGAGAGTACAGAGGAGATTTACTAGAATGTTACCTGGGTTTCAGCACCTAAGTTACAGAGAAAGGTTGAACAAGTTAGGTCTTTATTCTTTGGAGCGTAGAAGATTGAGGGGGGACTTGATAGAGATATTTAAAATTATGAGGGGGATATAGAGAGTTGACATGGATAGGCTTTTTCCATTGAGAGTAGGGGAGATTCAAACAAGAGGACATGAGTTGAGAGTTAAGGGGCAAAAGTTTAGGGGTAACACGAGGGGGAACTTCTTTACTCAGAGAGTGGTAGCTGTGTGGAATGAGCTTCTGGTAGAAGTGGTAGAAGCAGGTTCGATTTTGTCATTTAACAAAACATTGGATAGGTATATGGACAGGAAAGGAATGGAGGGTTATGGGCTGAGTGCAGGTCGGTGGGACTAGGTGAGAGTAAATGTTCAGCATGGACTAGAAGGGCCGAGATGGCCTGTTTCCATGCTGTAATTGTTATATAGTTATATAAATGTGAGATGGCAAAAAAACAGGAAGACAGATTGTTTTCTGAGCAGTGATGGACTTGGAAAGGGGGGACTGTCTACTAACATTCAGCGTGAGAGGATTCGAGTACAGGAGCAGACAGTACAGGGCCTTAGTGTGGTGGTTCAGTCCAAAGTCCATGGTCCGGTCCGTAGACTCCGGACTCCGGGTTTTCTGGCGGTCCCTTGCTGCAGTTGGACTTAACTAGAAACACCTGAGGCTCATATTGGAACTGGGAATATAAGTGGCCGTGGTATTGAGTGTGGTTGGTTGTTTTGGTGTTGGGGGTTGAGTCACTTATGGTGCAGATGGCTGGTGGAAGGTTAGAATGAACTCTTGCCATCCTTGGGGCTGCATTGGAGAACCATGGCTTCTGGGACCCTTGCTGGCAGTAGTCAGAGCTGTCATTGCGGTATGGACTCAGCTGTTTCCTGGGCCAGCTGGGTGGCTGTCAGCCACTCTGAGCTTGGTAGGGATCCGGTTACTCCTGTAGCCAGCCAAAGCTGCTGGCTGTAATGGCTACTTGGAGCTACCCTGATGCAGAGGTGGAACTGTCTGTTGTTCCTTAGCATTTGTCTCTTCCTGTCCTTGCTCCTGTGGGGTAGGTCAGGCTGTTCTACCGTTACTTGACGGGTGGTCCTGCCCCACCTTGATGTGGAGTTATAGATGAGTCCTGGCTTGTTGGTGGATAAGCCTCAGCTCTATGTCTGTGTACTATCCTGTCTCATGTCAGTGTCCTGTTAAAGATGAGTCCTGGCTCCATGTGATGTACAGTTCCTAGTCTGCCCCTAGCTCCAGCCTCTGTGTTCCCCAAGCCCCAAGCCTGCAGCCTCCAGCCTCGAGCCTCGACCCAAGCCTGCAGCCTCCAGCCTCGAGCCTCGACCCAAGCCTGCAGCCTCCAGCCTCGAGCCTCGACCCAAGCCTGCAGCCTCCAGCCTCGAGCCTCGACCCAAGCCTGCAGCCTCCAGCCTCGAGCCTCGACCCAAGCCTGCAGCCTCCAGCCTCGAGCCTCGACCCAAGCCTGCAGCCTCCAGCCTCGAGCCTCGACCCAAGCCTCATCACGTCCTCACCTGGGTTTGGGTGTCCGAGCCCGAGGGAAGACCCAGGTTCTGGGTCCTTGTCCAGTCTCGGGCTCGGAGTCCACCCCAGGCTCCTTGTTCCCAGTCCCTCGTCCTGGTCCTGCTTCCCCTGCCTAGACTGCATCCCATCCCGTCCTTGGGTTCCGTCTCGTCCTGTTTCCGGGACTCCAGTGTCTGTGTCCTGCAGTTGGGTCCTGATTCAACACCCGACTTATGACACTTAGTGAGACCACACCTGACTACCGTGTGCAGTTTTGAATGCACAGCATCTGAGGAAGGATGTTCTTGCTATAGAGGGAGATCAACAAAGATTCACCAACCAGATCCTAGATGTGGGATAGAAGGACTAATGTTGAAGAAAGATTGGAATAATTGCACCTATATTTACTGGAGTTTTGGAGGATGAAATTACCTATTGAAACTTATCCATTCCTAGAATGCCTGGAAGGTGATTGAATAGATTAGATGCAGAAACAATACTCACAATCATGAGGAGGTCCAGAGACAGAAATTAGGATTTGGGGTAAGCCAGTTAGGACTATGATGAGGAGAAATTCCTTCGTGTATGATGCAATCCTACAGAATTCTCTACCACAGAAAGCAGATGAAGCTAAATTATTAAATATATTCAAGAAGGAGCTTATCTAATATTATCAATCAAAGTGATCAAGGAATATGAGAGGAAAGTGGAGAAAGGATGTTGAATTTGGAAGAGCAGCATGATTGTGTAGAATTGAGGGGCTGAATGGCCTACGTGTGCTCTGTCTCATTTTGTACCATGAAATAATAACAAAACAAATAGTGCCAATGGAAACCATCCCAGAAATAAGAATTGCCCATAGAAACCATACCAAGAATTCACCAGTGCCTTGAAGATCACAACAAGCAGTGATCAGTGCCTGTCGGACACATACTATCTCCAAAATCTCAAGACTGGGTTAAAAAGGTTAGAAGATTATAGGCTCAGAGCACAACACTTAAATTCTCTAAACCAAGTGTGGCTTACTGTGGTCACACTATTGAAGCACAAGAATTGCACAAGTATGGATGCCCCAAGGCCACATCAAGTCAAGTCACTTTTATTGTCATTTCAACTATAACTGCTGGTACAGTACACAGTAAAAATGAGACAACTTTTTTCAGGACCATGGTGTTACATGACACAGTGCAAAAACTAAACTGAACTACTTTTTTTAAAAAAACAAAGCTACACTAGACTACAGACCTACACTGGACTGCATAAAGTGCACAAAAACAGTGCAGGCATTACAATAAGTAATAAACAGGACAGTAGGGCAAGGTGTCAGTCCAGGCTTCAGGTATTCTGATAGTTTGGGGGAAGAAACTGTTATTTAGCCTGGTTGTGAGAGCCTGAATGCTTCGGAGCCTTTTCCCAGATGGCAGGAGGGAGAAGAGAATGTATGAGGGGTGCGTGGGGTCCTTCATAATGCTGTTTCCTTTGCAGATGCAGCGTGTAGTGTAAATGTCCGTGATGGTGGGATGAGAGACCCTGATGATCTTCTCAGCTGACCTCACTATCCGCTGCAGGGTCTTGCGATCCGAGATGGTGCAATTTCCGAACCAGGCAGTGATGCAGCTGCTCAGGACGCTCTCAATACAACCCCTGTAGAATGTGATGAGGATGGAGGGTGGGAGATAGACTTTCCTCAGCCTTCGCAGAAAGTAGAGACGCTGCTGGGCTTTCTTTGCTATGGAGCTGGTGTTGAGGGACCAGGTGAGATTCTCCGTCAGGTGAATACCAAGAAATTTGGTGACATGACATGTCAGTGTTGTGGTCCTTTTTGGGATTTGTCAATTACTGTAAAAGGGTTTTCTCCAGGAAAGTCTGCAAAGATATCCTTTATCCTGGGCAGAAAGTATTGATCTATTTTCAGTACTGGGTTTGACTTTAAGATCACCACAAATCCTGACAGACCCATTCTTCTTGGTCACTGGGACCACTGGGATTGCCCACAGACTCCACTCAACCTAGGAAAGAATTCCTTCAGCCTTCATGTGATCTAGCTCACTGGCTACTTTATCATGGATGATATAAGGAATCAGATGGCTTTATAGAGCTTGGGTATGCCATTTTCATTCAATACTATTTTACCTATACACTTAGGTTTTCTAATGCCATCCTTGAACACTGGCATGGCGTCACCCAGTACCTTTCTTAATTTGCTTTCAGTCAACTCTACTGCAGGGGATGTGGAATGCAAATGGTGGGTAAATCTCCAATCAAGTTGCAGTTATCTCAGCTAATCGCGTCCCCACAATGCTGGCCTTCCTGTTTTTTACCACATGCAAGCCCAATCTGATTTGTTGGTTGTTGTATTTCACTATTACAAATGTCATTCCCACAGGTGGTATCTTTTCTCCAAAATAAGTTCTTAGTTAGAGATCTACAAGCTTCAGTTCAGTATTTTTGAAATGCTGTTCAAATTCAGCCAAGCCAGTGTTCAATTCTATTTTAATTAATTTGCTGTTTACTTCTGGTGTAAGCCATATTGTTGGTCTATTGTTAGTTTTCACAATGTAAATCTCAAGGCTACCAAGTCCTGTGTCACTGTCATCATTATCAGATTTTTCATCAACAGCATGAAGTTAGTGCTCTTTTTCAAACTGCAACTTGACGTTATCTTTTTCTTTCTCCTGTGCAGTCCATTTATTTTTGTCGACCCAACATGCTCGTTTGAATATGTCCTACGTTGATGCATTTACCGCAAGCTTCACCTTTAAAATCTGCATTGGTTTGGTGTATGTGAGGTCCTGCCACAATGGTAACACAATTTGTTCAGCCAGGCTGGTTTCTGGTTAGGCGTTGCAAAGTTGCTCATGCTCACTTTCATTCCTGACTACTACTCGACTGTGTCTGCTGTTTCCATTGAAACAGTGATTTCAACTGCTTTTTTTAAATATGAGTTGTGCTTCAGTTAGGAGCCATTTTTGAATGTACTCTTGTAAGGCTCCACAAACTAAACAACCTTTCAGTGCATCATTAAGCCCATTATTAAACTGACAATGCTTTGACAATCTCTTCAATTCAGCCACATATGCTGAAAATGAACTCCCCTTCCTTTTTTTTTCTGCTTATGAAAGCTAAAGTGTTCTGCAATCAACAATGGTTTCAGTTCTAAATGTTCCTGCGTTACTTTCATGATATCAGCAGTGTTAATTTTGGCTGGTTTGCTCGAAGCAGACAAACTTCTAAGCAAACTGTATGCTTTGTCATCAAATGCTCTCACCAAAATTGGCACTCGTTTTTAATTGGATATTTCATTTGCTTTTATATACTGCTCAATTTGCTTAGCATTCAATATCCAGTTATCTCTTGTGCAATCAAACATGAGTATCTTTCTGACGTCGTTAGCTACTTCTGAATATTTTTAATTTATCATTATTTTCGACCGATACTCACTGTTAATGAACTCATGAATTTGGCCTTTTTCTGCCTTTATTTTAAACTCGAATGTCTCACTGCACTTCAACAGGTAGGTAGTCATCTCAGGTTCATCCTAAAATTACCTCATCACCACTGTTATATTAAATACATGAAACCCCGTTGGTTTCCTTGGTTGCACAAGTCTAGGGAAGTCACACTCCGGTCTCACCAAACCTGTGAGATTGAGACGGCTCTCCCACCCCAAACCCAGTTTGTGTGGACGCTGTGTAACTTGCAGCCCTGTTACAACTCAGTGCCGAGAAACTACAGGCAGCACACTGCATACGATTAAAGGAATTATATTTATGAATCTTCACTTAACTAAAGGATTAGTAAAGAAAAGAAAGAAAAAAACAGGAAGGGCCTATTATAATTAGACAATCAAATGTGCACCAGTTGGAGCTCAACTCTTCCCAAAATTCATGTTCACTGATTCTCAGTCGATCCCGGCACCTGGCTCCATCGAATCATGGTCCCCCACAGGGCCAAATCCTGCACCCGGTTCTCTCCAGCGTCTTCTCTCTTCATCTTCCACCGAACAAAGGAAAACCAAGACCAACCTTGCTGAATGAATGACACTCATTCCTCGGTTATCTTCAACAGTAACCCGGACAGGCTGAAAGCAGAACGGACTGCTCTTACTGACCTGCTAAAATGAAATACCTACAGCATGGCAGTAAAAATGTAACCAGGGTGTTAAACACGCACAACACAACTTCCTTTGAGACTCCAGCCATTGGACTGTACAGCAAGCTGGAGGAACTCAGCAGGTCGGGCAGCATCCGTGGAAATGAGCTGTCAATGTTTCGGGCCGAGACCCTTCGTCAGGACTGAAGAGGGGGGGTGCAGGGGCTCATCCCAAAACGTTGACTGTTCATTTCCAAGGATGCTGCCCGACCTGCTGAGTTCCTCCAGCTTGTTGTACACGTTGATTTGACCCCAGCATCTGCAGTGTACTTTGTGTGAGCCATTGGACTGTTTTCCCTCCGATGCCCATCGATTCCAGTTGGATCAGGGCTCCTTGTTGCCACACAGACAAAGGTTGAATTGTTGCTGAGGGCAGTCACTCTCGTCTCATGTCTTGAATGCATCTTTTTGATCTATGTTTGGACTAAATGTCTTGATGAAACCCAAAATGAGCATCCATGAGCAGGTTATTGTTGAGTGAGTGCTGCTCGATGGCCCAACATTGGGCTTTTACCAGTTTACTGCCCAGTCAGCCTCCTTTCCATAATCAGTGTGATAACAGTGTAAGCTGAATGGGGGGGTGGGTATAATCCTGCAGTTTTATCTGCAGTTGGAGCTAGTCCTGGAGGACTGGTCTTTGGTACAGCTGCTGGGATGTCATCAGGTTCTGGAGTCTTTGCTGTACCCAGTGATCTCAGCTGATTCTTGATATCACGCAGAGTGATTGAATTGTCTGGGGATTGGCGTCAGTGACGGTGAAGATCTCAGGAAGACGTCAAGTTGGAAGTCATGGTCTGACATATTGGAATGGGAATGGGAATTGGAATGAAAATGTTTGGCTACTGGGAAGTTCTGATTTGACGGATGGAGTAGAGGTGTTCGACAGAGCAGTCCCACTATTCATAACAGATCTCTCCAATGTAAAGGAGGTTCCATCAGACCCTACAGGCGACCCCAGCAGATTCACAGGCGAAGTGCTGCCTCGCCCGGAAGGACTGTTCGGGACCCTGAACGGTGGTAAGAGAGGAGGTGAATGGGCAAGAGGACCAACTTTTATGGATAAGTGCCGGGAGGCAGATTAGTGAGGAGGGACGAATGGACAAAGGAATCATGGACGAGCGATCATTGCTGAAAGTGGAGAGTTTGGGGTGGGGGTAAAAGAAGAGTGTGAATGAGAGGGGTCTGGACAACTATCTTGAGTGCGGAATTACATGGGATAAAATCTGCAGATTACAGATTAGTAATGTGGGTGCAAGGAAATTCATTTCTCAGGTGAAACTCACAGAGTAAACAATGCTCTGGTAATAATAAACACAACTGACAAATACAGCACAACAGAACGGCCAAAGATTGCAATGCAAAAAGAAATGCTGAAGTGACAATATCGGAGCAACTGTGAGAGGCGGAACTCAGATCTGGGAAAGTGGGGCACCGCTGGGAAGGGATGTGAAAGAGGTGATTGGTTGACAAGTCTGACGGCAGTGGGGAAGGAGCTGAGGAAACGTGGAGCAGCCAGGAAGTAAAATGATCCTTTGTGCTTAAGGACAGAAGGGGAAATCAGGAAGTCATAGTGAAAATGCTGAGGACAGGGGAAGTGAGTGGAAAGCGAAACTGGAGTGACTGTGATATTTATTGAATACGCAGAATGTGTGAACCAGACAAATGCAAATGCGGAAAAGTGTAAAATAAAACAACGAATGGCAGGATGTGTGCTGGGTGGGATATCGTGGGGCTGGTGAAGAGGGACGGGAAATGAGATTAGACCAACTGTGCTAAACCATGTATACCTGTCTGGACACGCCCCCCCCCCCCCACTGACTGCTCCTGTGGCTCCTCCCACAGACCCCTGTATAAAGGTGATTGAGGGCACTGCTCCTCCCTCAGTCTTCAACATGGTCGTGGTCCCTTTTCCACTGTTAATAAAAGCCTATCATTCACTTCCAGTCTCCTAGAGTTATTGATGGTGCATCACTGACAATAAGACTCAGGTTGGGGAGGGAGAGGAAATTTTTACAAGAAAGCTTGTGAAGGTACAGTGTATCGGCAGTGACAAGAGGGTGGGATATACTACCCAGTGCAGGGTAGTACGCTGGGCAGGCCAGACGGTACACAGGAGTGTGAATAAAAGAGAGGAGGAGAGAAGGGGCCAGAGCATCATCCAGCTCCAAGCCAGGAGGCAGTGAGTCTGGGATGAACTGGGGGTCAGCGTCACAGTGAAGGACATCGATCTGTGCCAGAAGTTCAATGGCCATCAAGTCAGAAAGTAATCATCTCTTAACAATTGGAGTGCATTCTGACCAATACATAACTTCCCTTCACCTAAGACGCCGCTCACTCACCCTAATGTCCAGATACACATGCCACAAGAGTAAGTTTATCACCCAACCTTTCCAACACAGTCACTGGCCACTTCCCTCATTGTCAGGGCTGAGTAACGCACAGCCTGTGGCTGTGACACTGCAGCGGCCACTGAACTTCAACACTTCCTGATACTGCAAAGTCCTTCTCACATCCCCTTTCTTGTTCTCCCCACAATCTCCCCTGGTTTACAGGCCGTCCCTGGGAATTAGTACCTCTGCTATCCTGCTCCGTTGGAGTGAGTGTTCCTGAAAATGGATCCAGAGCGGTGGGGTATGTCTGCAGGTCCACGGTGCGTGGGGCTGTGCCCCAGCAAGGGTCAGCATGTGTGTGGGTCACGGGAGTGTCTCGCTGTCAGAACACCAGGCCGCAAACAAACCCTCTTACAATAACTGCACCTGGCAATAATCCTCCCCTCCCTCGAGTCCGCGAATGGGCTATGCTGGGACAGCCAAGGGTACCCAAGGATCAGGGATGTGAGTGGTGAGTCAGTAATGTAGAAACTAAAATCTTCCACATGATTTCTTATCCTCATCCGCAAGACCACAGTCTGTTGCTGGATCTGCCCAGAACCTATGGGGCAACTGTCCAAGACAGTTACGGAAATGGACTGGCTCAACTCTCTCAGCGGCATGTCGAACCAACAGGCAGTTCCTAAATCCAGAAAATTATCTGCTGCCCCAGAGTCCACAAAAGACTTCACCTGCCTCAGGTTCTTTCCCCAGGTGAACTCCACCTTCAGTACGAAACCAGAATCTGTGGGGATTGGGCATAGTGGCTGCTACTGTCAGTTTTCCTAACACTGGATGGTCTTATAGTTCCCCAGGTGACTGCAGCTTCAGACATTCAGCCTACAGGTGACCTGCTCATGCAGTAAAAGCAGCAACCTTGACTCCGATGCGGGGATCTCTCATCGGCAGAGAGTCTAGTGCAACTGACCTGCATGGGATCGCTGGATCTTGAGTAGGCCATGGGCTGGTCGTGGTCCAAGGCTTGGAGTGGAACTGCAATACGTAGGGACTGGGCTCAGTCTGGCTGGCTTCAATCTCCTGAAGCGGTTCCCCCTTTCGCTCTGCTAGACAGATAGACTGGCCGATAAGAACTTCCAAATTATCTGCTGGCTCTCCCAAGGCAAAGGCATCCTTCCGTTCATCTCAACGTCCGTGGTGGTATAGCATAGCCAAGGCTTCCCTGTTCCAACCACTCTCCTGGCACGCTAGGGTTATGTTGCTTTGATAAGCTTTGGGGTCTGGACTCTGCCACCTCAATTCAGCTGACCACTCCCCCCGCTGTATCTTCATCAGGCGGTCCGTGGCTCAACTAACCCTGGCGGGGTGATGAAACACCTTCCTCATGGCGGCCACGAATTCCTGCGAATCCGAGCAAATCCCTGACCTACATTCCCAAGGCGCAGTGGCCCAGGCAGAAGAGAGATAATGAAGGCCACCTTTCTGTGCTCCGAAGGGAACCCGGGCGGTTGGAGCTCAAATACTAATGAGCACTGGATGAGGAAGTGGTGACAGGAACCTGGGTCACCATCGAAGCTCTCCGGGGTTGGAAGATGAGGCTCAGCAGTGCGACCGACAGCCTCATGAGAGCGACTTTGGCTTCTTCCCTGCATCAGCTGACACACAGTGACCTCGGGCTCACGCATCTCCAGGTTCTGTGTTGAGATCGTCTTGCTATGGCTGGCCACAGCTGACGCAAGGCTCCAATACCCTGCTATTGTTGGCTCAATCTTACTGTGACAAGAGTGCTTAATGAGGACAGTTAGGACCCAAATGCCCGTGTGTCCGAAGCCAGGATCGAGAACTGAGCATTAAAGAATCACTAGATAAAATCACTAGTAGGGCCTACAACTGAGCACTCAACCTCAGTTCAGGTGTTCCTTAAATACATGATTCTTGGTGCCCATGATTAGTGGGACCGTCCTTAACCCTTAAAGGGGCCGCGGCAGTTATCCGTACTCTGGGAAGTTAGAGCGTCTAAATCCTGGAGCATCCCATAACTGTAGCTAGCTGAACCAGCCTGACCCTCGCCTCAGGCCCTGATGTCCTGACCTTTTCAGTCTGGCCTGGCACTTAAATCATCCAAACATTGGGTTCAGAGGCTTGGATGCACTCTGGGGCCTGGGCCCTGCTGCCTCGATTCAGCCTGTACCTGACCTTTCCAAACTTGGTTACCGGGCACTTAAATCATCATCCAAGCATCGGGTTATGTTGGTTTGATATACTCTGATGTCTGGACGCTGCCACCTCAATTCAGACTGTACCCAACCTTTCCAATTCAGCTTAAATCCATCGAACTTCGCATCTTTCCCACTGCAGTCCTGCCGCATCGAATTGCCTCCAAGTCCAAAGGGAAGTCGCAGGCTATTGTTTGCGGTGATCTTTTAACAGAAGAGGTGCGATTAACAAAGTACTTAGTTGTTTTCTTTGTTTCATTGGCCTCAGCAAGTAGTTGCCGAGCTTCACCAGCACCATCTTAAACTGGGAAGCTATGTTCGATATTCTGACACAGAAACTACCCCATACACACTTGATAAATTTCACTTCTACACTCTTTGCTTTGTCCACTTTATGCTCACATTAAAGTCCCTGGCAATGATTGCATTAACCCTGTTATATTTCCTGCTTTATACTTTGCCCTGCATTCTCACTCCTGGTCGGGAGCCTGTACACAAATGTCTTCTGCCCTTGCTGCTTCCTAGTTCTTCCCAAGTTAATTAAACTTCATTCTCCATCCAAGATCATTCCTTCAAATACCTTTCTTTCCAGGGACATCCCTCCATTTGCATTTTACATAGAAACACAGATAACCTACAGCACAATACAGGTCCTTCGGCCCACATGCTGAACATGTCCTTATCTTAGAAATTACCTAGGGTTACCCATAGCCCTCTATTTTCTAAGCTTCATGTACCTATCCAAAAGTCTCTTAAAACACCCTATCATATCCGCCTCCACCACCGTCGCCGGCAGCCCATTCCACGCACTCACCACTCTCTGCATAAAACACTTAAAAATGTAACCAAGGCAAATACATGCTTGATAGAGCTCTTTAGAAAAGCATATAATTCAGATAATGGCAGTAGAATCATTTCAAGCATGTATAAGGGGTTGTCAAATCTTAAAACACATTCGACTTCATACATTAAAACAAAATGGGAGAAGGAAGGAGGGATAATTATATCTGAGGAAGAATGGACAACAATATGGAGGTATCAATGGAAGTGTACCAGTTCACAGAAATGGAGGGAGTTTGGATGGAAAAACTTAATAAGATATTTTATTACACCCTCTCAGAAATCCCATTATGATAGTAACCTCCCTGTTTGCTGAAGAAATTGTGGAAATCAAAATGCAAATCATTATCATAATTTTTGGGACTGCCCTGTTATCAAAGACTATTGGAGGGGGATACACAATGCCCTACAAGACATTTTTAAATGTGAAATGCCCTTAGAGAGTAAGACCATATATTTTGGATATATACCTCAAGAATGGTTGAAAAGAGATAAATATTTGATGAATATACTGTTGGTGGCTGGTAAAAAGACTCTTACTAGGAAATGGTTATCACAGGAGAGCCCAACTTTAAATACATGGATGGAAATTACAATGGACATTTACAAAATGGAGAAGATAACAGCATCTGTTAATCATAAGCTGGAACAATTTGATTCATACTGGGAAAAATGGTTAAACTACATAATGCCTCAAAGGCCTGATTTTATCCTCACAAATCAATGAATCTGTTGTAAAAAAAAAGATCACTCCCTACTTGTACATAGTTCTTTCCTTTTGCTTGTTTTTTCTTTCCACTCTTTTCTATAAGTGTGTACCTCAGATAAATACTTTGTGGAGATTTGTGATATATATGATTATATGATATATATGTACAATGTCTGAAATACATCTTATGGAAATGTTTGTTTAATGATGAACTTCAATAAAAAAATAAATTACAAAAAAAAACTTACCCCGACATCTACCTTTTCCCTTCCAAAAGTATCCTGGAATATTTAATTCCCAACCTTGGTCAATTGTAACTATGTCTGTGTGGTGAAATACATATACCTGTCTAGACACGCCCCTCTGCTGACTGCTCCTGTGACTCCTCCCACAAACCCCTGTATAAAGGCGAATGGAGGCACTGCTCCTCCCTCAGTCTCCGAGATGTTGTGCGGTGGTCTCCTGCAGCTAATAAAAGCCTATCGTTCGCCTCCCATCTCTGAGAGTTATTCATGGTGCATCAGTCTGCACAATGTAAATTTGATTGTATTCATTTGTTTCTATTTATGACATTTGCCTTGTTATGAACACTTCAGATACAACCCCACCAGGCCAGTGGTATCGTCCCTCCTGCTCTCAAATTTCCGCTCCATCGACAACAAGCTGGATGAGCTGCATCTGCTGAGAGAAACACACAGGGAATTTAAAGACTACTGTGTGTATGTCTTAACGGAATCCTGGCTCCATAACAACATACCGGACGTGGCGATACAGCTAGAGGGAATGACATCGTTTCGTGCGGACAGAGAGGCAGCTAGCTTCGGCAAGAGCCAAGGAGGAGGTCTGTGTGTTTATATAAACAAAGACTGGTGTGTGAACGCTACAGTAGCTGCTAAACACCGCTCACCGCTGGCTGAATTTCTCATTGTGAAATGCCGGCCGTTCTATCTGCCGAGGGAATTCGCCATCGTGCTTGTGGCAGCTGTTTACGTAGCTCCCAGTGCCAATGCTGAGGCTAATGCTAACGAAGCACTGGGAGGCCTACATGAAGCCATCAGTGAGCTACTGACTACACATCCTGACAGCTTTGTGGTGATTGCTGGGGACTTTAACCACACCAGCTTAAAGACTCTGTTCCCCAAATTCCTGCAATATGTGGATTTCAAAACCAGGGGAGACAACACACTGGACTTGGTTTATACAAACACCCCACAGGCATACAAAGCAGCCCCCTGCCCCCATCTTGGCCACTCTGACCACATATTTGTCATGTTAACACCAGCATATAAACCACTGCTTAAACGTGTGAAAGCAGAGAAAAGACAGATAAGGGTCTGGCCAAAAGAAACAGCCTCAGCACTACAAGACTGTTTTTTGCACACAGACTGGGACATATTCAGGACAGCAGCCTCCTATGATGACCATACAAACATTAAGGAGTATGCGGAGGCAGTAATCAGCTACATCGCCAAATGCACGGAGGATGTCACTGTGGTGAAAAACTTCACTGCACGTGGTTATAAAAAGCCATGGATGACAACAGAGGTGCGTTCGCTACTGAAGGCCCGTGACACAGCCTACAGATCGGGGAGACAGGAGTGCGCTTCACTCAGCCAGGACTGCGCTTTCACTAGGGATCAGGAAAGCGAAAAGGGCCTACATGGGCAAAATACACGGACACTTCTGTGACACAGGTGACACCAGACGGATGCAGCAGTGAATTAAAGTTCTGACAGACTACAAGATCAGGCAGAAAACTGATGACAGCGATGCCTCTCTTCCTAACAGGCTTAACAAATTCTTTGCATTCTTCGAAGCATCAAACACTACAGCAAGGGGGAGAGCCAGTCCCTTCTTACCATCTGACCAGCCGGCTCCGATCATTGATTCAGAGGAAACACGGAGGACCCTTGCCAGGGTTAACCCACGAAAAGCGGGAGATCCTGACAACATCCCTGGACGTGTGCTCAAGGAATGTGCTGATGTATTAGCAGATGTCCTGACAGACATTTTCAACATCTCCCTTAGTCAAGCCATTGTCCCCAGATGCTTCAAAACCTCCACAATCATCCCTGTAGCAAAGAAATCGGTTGTAGCCTGTCTGAATGATTACCGTCCCGTTGCCCTGATCCCCATAGTGATGAAATGTTTTGAACGGCTTGTCAAGCCTCATACCACAGCCAGCCTCCCCTCATCGCTGGATCCTCTACAGTTTGCTTATCGTCCAAATCGCTCTACGAAGGATGCAATATCCACTACACTGCACACAGTTCTCTCTCACTTGGACAACAAAGACACTAATGCCAGGATCCTGTACATTGATTTCAGTTCAGCTTTCAATACCATCATCCTGCAGAGACTAGTGGAGAAACTGTTGCTGCTTGGCCTTAACACTGCCATGTGTCGCTGGATTCTGGATTTCTTGACAGAGAGACCACAGTCAGTCCGTGTTGGCAGGAACATCTCTGACTCCATCACACTGAGCACTGGATCCCCACAAGGCTGTGTGCTTAGCCCATTGCTGTTTACACTGCTAACACATGACTGTACAGCCAGATTCAAGGAGAACCTGATCATTAAATTTGCTGATGATACCACAGTGGTGGGGCTCATCAGCAAAAATGATGAAACAATGTACAGGGAGGGGGTCAAACAACTAGAGAGCTGGTGCAGTGACAACAACTTGATGCTTAATGTCACCAAAACCAAGGAGATGATCGTCGATTTCAGACGGTCTCAGCCTGAGCATCAGCTGCTCCACAGTGGAGAGAGTGGAAAACATCAATTTCCTTGGCGTGCAGATCTCGGACAATCTCACCTGGTCCAGGAACACCACTGGGATTGTGAAACGAGCCCGGCAGAGATTGCACTTTCTGAGGAAGCTTAAACAAGCATCACTCCCCACTAACATCTTAACTACATTCTACAGAGGCGTGGTTGAGAGTGTGCTGACCCTTTGCATCACAACCTGGTACTCCAGCTGCAGTGCTGCCGACAAAAAAGCCTTGCAGAGGGTGGTTAGGGGAGCAGAGAAGGTTATTGGGGTCTCCCTACCTTCTGTCCAAGACCTCTTTCAGAGTTGATGCCTCCAGAAGACATGGTACATCATTAAAGACCCCTCACACCCTCTCCATGAACTGTTTGTTCTTCTGCCGTCAGGTAAACGTTACAGGAGCATCAAAACTAAAACCACAAGGCTACTAAACAGCTTCCTCCCACAGGCAGACAGACTGCTAAATAGCTGCTCTACCTGACTCTGCTTTGGACACTTTTAACTTGCACTGGACACTTATAACTTGTTTTTAACTGACATGCGGCTGTTGTGTTTTACTATTTATTGTCATGTTTATTATTTAGTGTTGCGTTTGTTATGTTATGATTGCACTGCTCCTGGGAAATGCTGTCTCATTCTGCCCTGCAGAGCTGATGTACGGTTAGAATGACAATAAAGTTTTTGAATCTTGAATCAAGTGTATTTTTAACCACTATTTCCCTGCTCCATGTCTCACTTGGAAGTATTCTTTAATGCTTGTATGTACTGATACTGTCTCATTATCATTGCTCAGTGAGTCAAGGGAAGTCTGAGGTTAGGGAAGTGTTGGAGATGGAGGAAGGAAGATGGTTGAGAAAGGTGATTGAAAAAGTGGTTCTTAATGAGGTCAAAAGTGGAAGAGATAAGATGGCAACTTTGGAGAAGTGGTGGAGTTGTAATTGTAAAAGATGAACCGTGTAGCTTAGTCATGAATTTACCGAGCGGCACAATCTCCACCGCTTCTTCCTCAGGATCAGCTTGAGAACCGTCAGCAGCAGGCATGGGGCAGAGACTGTTGCAATGTACCAGAAACTAATGGTCCAGTCCATGCCTCGATAGAAGTTCAGAAGTAGATTCTGTTACCAGATTTCCTTCCTCCGTCAGCTCTGTCAGCCACAGGGATGGTCAGGAACTCCTGACTAAAGGAAATCCCTCTGCCATAGTTTCCAGACAGAAGAGTAAGTGACCACAGGAGTAAAGGAGACCACCAGGATTTAATGCCATGCCCAACTTTATTTGATCAATTGGCAGGATGTTGATCAGATCCATCAGTAGAGAAATCACAAACCCTTTGTGGGCAGAGTGAGCATGGCTCAACACATCTGGCTTAAGATTTTCCAAAATCGTCATCTGTTGAGGCAAAACAAAAGCAACAACTCAAAAAAAATAACATAGCAATGCCACAGAGTTGTAGCTGGACCCCGTTACTTGGGTATTCCCAACAACTGCTTGTCCTCCCACATATGGGTTTTATATTTTTACTATATTTTACGGTTTTTAAACCAAAAGCTCGGGGAATAAAGATGGCCAGAAACTGACAGCAATAATCTTTCACTCCAGGTGACAGCTCGGTGTTGACCTTGGTCAATTCGCTATGACTTTGAACATGCAAATCACAAATCCTTCATCCTTAAATGCATTGCTTTGTGCAGGAAGAGAGCAACCACCTGAACTCACAACTTCTGCATTGTGATAGTTGAACGTGTTTGTGCTGGAAGTCCTGCAGTGATGGGAAAGTGACGGGAGAGACAGGTGAGGACCACACTGGAAGACTGGAACCCATGGGAAGCAGCTTGGAGATGACAATCATTGTCACCCAACCTCAAGGCAATGAAGGGTATTAGTTATCAATGAATTAGATTGATTATGCAGTCAATTAGGCCATGATTGGAGAACTTTCCAATTTACTCAGAGTCATATTCAGTGGAGATGTTAATCTATTCACAACGCCATTTCCCAGTTATGAGAGACATTATCCACTTATCTGGGATATGACTGCTTTACTGCAGGCCGCACCTATTTACCATGGGCACTTTGGTTTAATTATAGTCTTACTCATTTGCAAAGCTTAGTACCAAACTACCTGCTTGTTGGGGTCCTTAACGTGTTTACCAACAACCTGTTTTCTCAAAGCAGTGTTATTTCATGAGTGGAGTTCCACCTTATTCAGGTTATGAACCACTTACTGACAGTTATTCAGCCAAAGACCTCCAGAGAGAGAGGAGACAGGAGAGGTTAGTTTGGAATCGATGCAGTGCTAAGGGGAGAGAGCCGGACACAGAGTTATAGAGAGAAAAGCAGATCAGTTGGTTTTATATGGGATCAATGGAGTGCTAAGGGGAGAGAGCAGGACAGAGAGTTATAGAAACATAGAAAACCTACAGCATAATACAGGCCCTTCACCCCACAAAACTGTGCCGAACATGTACTTACTTTAGAAATTACCTAGGCTTACTCATAGCCCTCTATGTTTCTAAGCTCCATGTACCTATCCAGGAGTCTCTTAAAAGATCCTTTCGTATCCGCCACCACCACTGTTGCCGGCAACCTATTCCACGCTCTCACAACTCTCTGCGTATAATCCTACACTTGACATGTCCTCTGTACCTACTTCCAAGCACCTTAAAACTGTGCCCTCTCATGTAAGCCATTTCAGCCCTGGGAAAAAGCCTCTGGCTATCCACACGATCAATGCTTCTCAACATCTTATACACCTCTATCAGGTCACCTCTCATCCTCCGTTGCTCCAAGAAGAAAAGGCTGAGTTCACTCAACCTATTCTCATATGGCATTCTCCCCAATCCTGGCAACATCTTTGTAAATCTCCCCTGCACCATTTCTATGGTTTCCACATCCTTCCTGTAGTGAGGCGACCAGGACTGAGCACAGTACTCCAAGTGGGGTCTCTCCAGGGTCCTATATAACTGCAACATTACCTCTCAGCTCCTAAACTCAATCCCATGATTGATGAAGGCCAGTTCATTGTATGCCTTCTTAACCACACAGTCAACCTGCGCAGCAGCTTTGAGTGTCCTATGGACTCAGACCCCAAGATCCCTCTGATCCTCCACGTTTACCATTAATACTATATTCTGCCATCATATTTGAGCTACCAAAATGAACCACCTCATGCTTATCTGGGTTGAACTCCACCTGTCACTTCTCAGCCCAGTTTTGCATTCTATCAATGTCCTGCTGTAACCTCTGACAGCCCTCCTCACTATCCACAACGCCCCCCCCCCAAACTTTGTTTCATCATCAAGTTTACTAACCCATTCCTCCACCACTTCTCTATCCAGGTCATTTATAAAAATCACAAAAAGTAGGGGTTCCAGAACAGATCCCTGAGGCACACCACTGGTCACCGACCTCCATGCGAAATATAACCCATCTACAACCACTCTTTGCCTTCTATGGGCAAGCCAATTCTGGATCCACAAAGCAATGTCCCCTTGGATCCCATGCCTCCTTACTTTCTCAGTAAGCCTTGCATGGGGTACCTTATCAAATGCCTTGCTGAAATCCATATACACTACATCTATGCTCTACTTCATCAATGTGTTTAATCACATCCTCAGAAAATTCAATCAGGCTCATAAGGCACAACCTGCCTTTGACAAAGCCATGCTGACTATTCCTAATCATATTATGCCTATCCAAATGTTCATAAATCCTGCCTCTCAGGATCTTTTCCATCAACTTACCATCCACTGAAGTAAGTCTCACTGGTCTATAATTTCCTGGGCTATCTCTACTCCCTTTCTTTAATAATGGAACAACATCCATAACCCTCCAATGCTCCAGAACCTCTCCCATCCTCATTGATGATACAAAGATCATCACCAGAGGCTCAGCAATCTCCTCCCCCACCTCCCACATTAGCCTGGGTTACATCCCATCCAGTCCCGGTGACTTATCCAACTTGATGCTTTCCAAAAGCTCCAGCACATCCTCTTTCTTAATATCTACATTCTCAAGCTTTTCAGTCCACTGTAAGCCATCCCTACGATCACCAAGATCCTTTTCCATAGTGAATACTGAAGCAAAGTATTCATTAAGTACCTCTGCTGTCTCCTCTGGCTCCATACACACTTTTCCACTGTCACACTTGATTGGTCCTATTCTCTCACGTCTTATCCTCTTGCTCTTCACATACTTGTAGAATGCCTTGGGGTTTTCCTTAATCCTGTCCAGCAAGGCCTTCTCATGGCCCTTACTGGCTCTCCTAATTTCATTAGAGTGTGAGAGTAAGCATTCGGCACGGACTAGAAGGGCCGAGATGGCCTGTTTCCGTGCTGTAATTGCTATATGGTTATATTATTAAGCTCCTTCCTGCTAGCCTTATAATCCTCTAGATCTCTATCATTAGCAAGTTTTTTGAACCTTTCATAAGCTTTTCTTGTCTTCTTGACTAGATTTTTACCAGCCTTTGTACACCATGGTTCCTGTACCCTACCATCCATTCCCTGTCTCATTGGAATGTACCTATGCAGAATTCCACACAAATATCCCCTGAACATTTGCCGTATTTCTGCCTTAACGTTTCCCTAAGAACACCTGTTCCCAATTTATGCTTCCAAGTTCCTGCCTGATAGCCTCATTCTTCCCCATACTCCAATTAAACGCTTTCCTAACTTGTCTGTTCCTATCCCTCTCCAATGCTATGGTAAAGGAGATGGAATTGTAATTACAATCTCCAAAATGCTCTCCCAGTGAGAGATCTGACACCTGACCAGGATCATTTCCCAATACCAGATCAAGTACAGCCTCTCCTCATGTAGGTTTATCTACATATTATGTCAAGAATCCTTCCTGAACACACCTAACAAACTCCACCCCATCTAAACACCTTGCTGTAGGGAGATGCCAATCAATATTTGGGAAATTAAAATCTCCCACCAAGACAACCCTGTTATTATTACACCTTTCCAGAATCTGTCTCCCTGTCTGCTCCTCGATCTTTGTTACTGTTGGGTTGTCTATAAAAAAACATCCAGTAGAGTTATTGACCCCTTCCTGTTTCTAACTCCCACCCACAGAGACTCCGTAGATAATCCCTCCACGACTTCCTCCTTTTCTGCAGCCGTGACGCTCTCTCTGATCAACAGTGCCACACACCCACCTCTTTTGCCTCCCTCCCTGTCCTTTCTGAAACATCTAAAGCCTGGCACTCTAAGTAACCATTACTGCCCCTGAGCCATCCAAGTCTCTGTAATGGCCACAACATCATAACTCCAAGTACTGATCCAGTTATAGAGAGAAAGCAAATAAGTTGGTTTTATATGGGATCGATGGAGGGCTAAGAAGAGAGAGCAGGACAGAGTTATGGACAGAAAGCAGATCAGTTTGTTTTATATGGGATCAATGCACAGCCACGGGGAGAGAGCGGGGCAGAGTGGTATGGAGAGAAAGCAGATCAGTTGGTTTTATATGGGATCAATGCACAGCCACGGGGAGAGAGCAAGGCAGAGAGGTATGGAGAGAAAGCAGATCAGTTGGTTTTATATGGGATCAATGCACAACCACGGGGAGAGAGCAAGGCAGAGAGGTATGGAGAGAAAGCAGATCAGTTGGTTTTATATGTGATCGATGGAGGGCTAAGGGTAGAAAGCAGTTGGTTTTATATGGGATCGATGGAGGGCTAAGGGGAGAGAGCAGCAGAGTCAAATATACTTGGGTCTGATACGAAGCTCCAAGAGGCAGAGCAAAGGATTAGTTTGTGATTGGCACAGGTCTCTCAAGAAGGAGCCATTCAGGAGCACTAGAGATCAGTGCTGAGATTATGGACATTATGGTAAGGACGGTAGACAGCAGCTTGATCTTCTCAGCTTCGAATTGTTAGAAATTTCAACATCAGCAACAGTGGAGGCAAACAGGGGTAATGGATGTGGGAAGAAAAGCAATGACATGTCAGTCTTGCCTACAGCCAGGTGGTTTGGAATGGATTTATGCAAGTATAGCTGGGTTGGAGAAAAGTTGTTTGTCAACAGCTGTTGGCAAGAAGACTGAGAGTTAACATTGGATGTGCAGGACTGTCAAGAGAGCTTTTCAGGAGCATTAGAGATCTGTGCTGGGATGCAGTCAGTGTCCAGAAAATGGACATTATGGTGAGGACTGTGGACAGCAGCTTGATCTTCTCAACTTTGAATTGTTGAATTCTCAACTTTGTAATTGAAATAAGGAATATTTCAGTGCTAAGGTTGGGTATGAATCTGCTTGAGTGATTCTAACATTGAGTTGCAGAATAATGACTCATGGTTGTGAGAAGCAGCTATATTTGCAAATACCACAGAGACAAAAGTAGACGGTAAGTGAGGAAGTAGATTATAACAGCAGAGGCCCTAAGGGTTTTATTTTGAGTAGAGAATTGCCAGCAGAGTTGTAAGAGAGAGGAACTCAGTGCACTCTGGTCAGAAGTGTGATGGGAATTTGACATGTGGAGTGATAACAGGTCCCTGCAAAAAGAGACCCAGTAGGGCAACGTGGATATAGGATGAAAACTGGGAAAGGTATGTTTCAGCAACACACACAAAATGCAGGTCAGGCTGCATCTATGGAAAAAGAGTAAACGGTTGACGTTTCTGGCCAAGACCCTTCATCAGGACAGATGAAGGGTCTTGGCCCACAATGTTGACTGTTTATTCTTTTCCATAGATCTTGCCCGACCTGCTGAGTTCCTCCAGCATTTTCTGTGTGTGTTGCTTGGATTTTCATCTTCTGCAGATTTTCTCGACTTTAAGGTATGTTTAGGCTAAGGCAGAGAGTCATTACAGAAACTTCCTTCAGCTTCCTTGATGGAATTCTTCCTTCAACCAATACCAGCAAAACCAGATTACTTTGTCAGTCATATAACTGGACAACTCTAGGATCTAGTAGACAGAAATATCTGCCATATTTTCCAAAGTAACAAAAATCAATTCATTGACCAATGGGTGGTAGGCAGGGAGGGTGTCTTACAAGACTCTTAAGCAGGTTAATACAGACTACATTACGGGGTGAGAGGTTTGGCATTCCTGGAAAGTGGGCTGTATCACAACTTTTCCATAATCTGAAGTCAAGCGAATCCCACACCAGCAACATCCCTCCAACCATTTGATTCATGAACTAACCAGCAAGATCCTAATCACTACGATCAGCAGCAGTTTGACCACTTTGCACTCAAATGGACTTTATTGCTCTAATTGTGTATTCTTGTCAGAATATGTATAATTTATGTTTAATTAATGTTTTACTTGTGAATGCTACTTGTGTGATGCCACGTGCCTGTGCTGCTGCAGCAAGATTTTCACTGAACCTTTGTTTACGTGTACTCGTGGAGGTGACAACAAACCTCAACTTTGGCTTTAGACTTTGACGCATCAAGGACTGCAAATTGAAAAAAAGAAAACCAAAGCTAGTGAAGGGTCTCGGCCCGAAACTTCGACTGTACTTCTTCCTATAGATGTCGCCTGGCCTGCTGCGTTCCACCAGCATTTTGTGTGTGTTGCGTCAATTTATTTGTCAATTTATGCATACAAATTCTGCGAGAGTGAATTTTATTCTGTACTATCTCCAATCTGTGAATTCTGTAAAGGCAAATTTCTGTCATTGAAATGGCCACAATGCAAAGGGTCACCTGTATAAGGCAAGCAATGGTTTGAGCACCTGAAGCAAATGGAGCCAAGTTTGTGATAAGGATGAAGTCTGGCAGTGACATATTGTAATGTATTTGTTGGTCATGGAATGCACGAGGAAGTGTTCAATAACGTGGAGTAACTCACCAAGTTGATGGAACTCATCAGCAGCATCACAGAACCCTGAAATAGAGTACAGAGAGTCAATATGACACCTGTCACGGGGGTGGTGTCCCACTGCCCATCAAAGTGCTTTCAGAAAGATTATTACAGAACCAATTGGTGGGAGTTCGTCAGATTTTTTGTTTTGCTGGATGCTGTACTGGGGAGCACAATGATGAAGGGAAAGGAAATAATGCAGCGTTGCAGGATTTCGGGATAGAGGATCAGAAAGGTGCAGGATGGACAAGGGTAAGATATAAGCACAGTGAGATGGAGACGATGGGATAGAGAGGTAGGATACAGGAGAGGAGAGCTAATATAGAGGGAAGGAAGGAGAATGGTAGAATGGGAGGGGAAGTTGAAGAAGGAATGGTAAGGACAACTGGGTTAAATGGGTGATGGGGTGGGCAGGGGTGGAGGAAGATGAGCAGTGTGAAAGGGAATACTATAGATTGGTGAGATGAAAGGATGAAATGGTGGGATATTGCAGTGGTAAAATGGAGGACTGGAGGGATGGAATTGCTAAAAGGTGCCAGGGATAATTTTCCAGAGCAATGTGTTCCTAACCTAACAAAGGAGGAATATTACTGAATTTGATTCTGAAGAGAGGTGGGTTAAGTATACCAAGATCGTTCAGGGAACATATAAGAAATAGTGACTATAACATCGCAATATTTAGGTTAGCCATAGAAAAGGAGGAGCAAACCAGAATAAAAAGCGTACACTTGAGGAAAGCCAACATTAATGAGAAGTATCTGGCTCAGGTTAATAGCAACTGGAAGTAGACAGGCTTAGCAGAGCAATGGGCTACAGCTGAGACAGATGTCCATGTAAAGTTAAAGAAGAGCAAACACAGAGCGTAAAAAGGCATGAGTGACAATTGTTGGGTTATAGATACCAATGAGAATCAGAGAAGAGACACTAAAATAAGAGAGTAACGGAGAACAAATGAGGAAAAAAAATGCTGGAAGAATCTGTGGAAAGAGAAAGCGGGCAACATTTCAGGTCAAAGACCTTTCATCAGTGTTCTGATTCTGTCAGAGTGAACCTCTAGGTACCCAAAGCTTTTCTGCCACCAGGAGTGGTTTGGAATGTTACCCACTCAGTTGTATCCAACTCTAAAGAATTACCAAAGCATCCATCAGATTGAACCCCATCTACCACCCTAAAGCATCCATTTTCTCCACCACCGGTGCATCATGGTTGCAGAGCGATATCATCCATAAAATGTAATGCAGTTACTCTTTCAGGCTGCTCCTGTCCAAAACACCGGCCCTCAGCCTCCAAGGAAGAGGGCTGGAGGTGCAGAGGAACTCTGTCATCTGCAGGTTTCGATTCGTTCATCAATCCCGGGTCAAAATCTTGGAACTCCCTCACCCACAGCTCTGTGGGAGCACATTCGCCAGGGGAAGTACAATGATTCAATAAGCCAGCTCACTACTGCCTTCTCAAGGAAGACTAGGGATGGGCAATAAATGCTGGTCTTGCCGGTGACACCCACATCCCAAAAGAATGATTAAATCAATAAACAATATCTCTCGTCAATTTCTTTATTGTTGCCATATCTGTGCAGCTGATCCATCATTCACTCATTTTTAATTCACACCCATTTCTTAATGGTTAAACTATAAGAAATTACCAAGGGCTTTACTCCTTCTTCTGGCCTGCTCAACTTTAATCATCAATCCTGTGAGTGAGTTCAACAGTTAAGAGGAGGGGCAAGATCCTTCTCCACCTATATTTTATCTTCATTCGTTATTTCCATCCCCTTTCATTCCATCTAGATTAAGGATCTGGCTGCAGAGACACAAAGGACTATAATATGGAGCAAAAAGCAACTACTGGAGGAACTCGGAACGAAAGGAAATGTTAAACACAAGAGATGCTGGAAATCCAGATTAACACATGCAAGATGCTGGAGGAAACCAGCAGGTCACACAGAATCTATGGAAAGCAATAAACTTCATATTTTGGTCCTGATGAAGGGTCTCAGCCTGAAACATTGGTTTTTATTCCCTTCCATAAATGTTGTTTGACCTACTGAGTTCCTCCAGTATCTTGGAAAAGAAATGTTGATACTTCCAGTTGCAGCTGTGGATCAGGGATTCACTTTGTCCTCATCTCCCACCCTGCCAGTGTCCAGCTTCAACAGATTGTCTGCTTTTCCACCATCTTCAATGAGATTCCATCACAGGACACATGCCTCTCTCCTCCTCTTTTCTCATTCCAAAGGAGACCATCCTCTTGCAGCTCCCTGGCTTGTTCTTCCATTTCCGCTAACTACTCCTCTTCCCACTTCCTTATCCAAAGCAATTACCAGAAATTCAGCACCTGTCCTTTCAGCTAGCCTCCTCAAACAAGGGATCGAACACTCCCAGTTGAAGCAGCATCCCGATATAGCTCACTGTATTCAGTCTCTGTGCTAAAGAAACTGTTCATTTCTTAACTTTTCCACTTCCATTTCTCCATAAGACATAGGAGCAGAATCAGGCTATTCAGCCCATCAAGTCTGCTTCACCATTCAATTATGGCTCCTTTATCCATAGATGCTACCTGACAGGCTGAGAATGGCCAGTTTTCCTGTTTTTATATCTTACTCTTGTTTCTACGAGAGAGAAAAACACAGCTAGTTTACTTAAAAGACAGACTTATCATTGGGATGATTCTGACCATATTGAGGGAACGCGTAGATGAATATTTCTGGGATGTTGTTGCTGGTAACAAGTTGTTGAAACTTGATCTTTACAGCTTCATCAACATTAGGGGTTCTCCCTGGAAACAGAAAAAGAAATTATTATTGTGAATGGGAATCACACAGTCTGCCTCTACTCTGTGCTTTTCTTGTACCTAGTTAGTTCTGTATCTGTCCTGACTGTGTTTGATGGGATAACAGAAGAATGCTTCACTCTGTACTTAAGCTGTGCTCCACTCCATACAGTGCGACCTTATGTCTCCATCTAGCCTAACTTACACCTGATTTATCATTCAGAATCTACCATTTCATGAGTGTTGACACCTCTCACTCTAAATAGCACAAAATTCAGGAAAGTAATGAAGAGTTCAAGGTCTGTGTCAGTGTGCGCCCGGGTTTGGGATTCACGGTTTTCCTCTAACACATTTTTTACCCACCGTAGAGTTTGACAGTGATTTTCTGTCTTTGCTGAAAGAAGATTATTGCATAATTGGTGTAGTCTGTTTCACTGACTACAATGTCAGTGGTCAGTCCCCGATCTGCAGAGTGAAGCAAAAAGACACATTTAGGTTGTTAATTCCTACAAATTCTGCATAAGATAATAATGCGGAATTTTGGGACAGACTGTCAAACCTGACTGTTTTTGAGCAACTACTGGTATACACTCCATCTGAATGATGAACAGTGAGGCCTTGAAGGAGACTACTCAGTCCATTGGAGTCAGCCAGGTGGCTCACACATCAGCCCAGTTATTCAAACTCCTTTCATTGCGACTTCACGTGCAATATTTCTTTTGTGAAATAGGGCTGCAAATTATGGCCAGCTAGTAGTCACACTTGGAGCATTCATGATCAAGTACCAGCTGTTAGTCAGAACTCTCAAAGGTCAAAGTCTCCACCATCCTTTGTTTCCAGGCACAACTACACAGTGAGCATGATCCACATCCCACCACCCACCTAAACAACTCCTGCCCAACACCATCCCCAGCCCCAACCTCTCCATCAGAACACCTGGCCCCAATACCTCCATCCCTCCAGTGGAATTGATCTCTGATCAAATCTATAGCCTCACTTCACCATTATATACCCAATTCCTGAATAATTGTCCATTCATCTCACCATCACAGCCTCCTACAGCCTGACACCTCCCTTGCCACAATCCCAAACTACCTCCCTGACTCAAAATCCTGACCACTTCCACATTGCTCCCTGTTCCACAACTTGAGACCCTCCTGGATCTCCAATCAGTCTCTGATGCCCTCATGAGCCTGCTCTCACCTTGGATGCTATTTCTACTTGACCCAGCTGATCCCCAGAGCACTGGTGCATCTTTAGCTCCAAAGATGTTCAACATCTTTTGGTTCACAGCAACATCCTGAAGTGGTCATTAGTACATCACTCAGTGTTGAAACTAATTTGAAATCTGCTCCCTTGGACTTTTGACAGTTTGCATCTAAACTCTTCAGGAACTTAAACTTATCTTTATAAAATCTTCTTTCAACTTCTTTGCTCTAAGGAGAACAACTGAAGGTTTTCTCAACCCTGAGTGGAAACCCTTACTTTGTCCTAGGGTACTAAGGCGCCTCTGTGCTCCGCCAAATCCTTCAAGGTGTCAAAAATGGGCATTTTTCGGTTCTGTGTAACCACCTGGCATTTACAGCCTCACTTTGACTGTTGCTTTTGATTTCTCTCATTATTTTTTGGTTTGCCCAATGACAATAAAAAGGGGGATAGATTCAGCACCTTTAAGGGACGGCAAAGAGAATCAGCATCAGTGGGAGTGTTGGGGTGGGGTATGAACGTCAGCATCTTAAACACCGGAGGGAGTTTATCATGGGGCTCGGGGGGATGAGGGATATTGCCAATGCCTCCCACAGTACGATGGGAGAAGCTGAGCACCAGCTCTTGGTGTGGAAGAGGGTGAGCAACTACAGGGAAGAATTAGCTCCAGTCGTTGAAGGGAGAGGGAGCTGAGGGAAGTGGCAGTGTGTCTGTAGCTTAAGGGAAAATAGATGAATAGAAGCAGATCAACATCAGAGGAAGGAGTGTCGGCCCTTCAAGGGAGGAATATAAAATTATCACTTCAGGGGAGGGTTTGAGAGCATGAGTAAAGAGATATAGCATCCACTTATTCAAAGGGGAGGAATGGAAGACCAAACGACTGAGTGTGGAAGAGAAGAAAGTCAGCTTCAAGAGGGAAAGGGAAAATCAAGTCAGGGAAAGAGAGTCAACAATCTTAAGGATGTAATACAAATACAGCATGTTTAGTGGCTGGAGAAAACCTTCAAGGGAGGAGGATGAAGTTGGAGAGCAGTGGCAGGGAGATGGCACTGAAGGAAAGTGGAGAACAGATCTCTGGGGGGGGGGGGGTGACAGGAACCTGGATTGCAGCTCTCCATACCCTCCCATCCATATATCCATCCAAACTTCTCTTAAACAATGAAATTGAGCTCACATGCACCACTTGCGCTGGCAGCTCATTCCACACTCTCATGACCCACTGAGTGAAGAAGTTTCCCCTCATATTGCCCTTAAACATTTCACCTTTCAGGATTAACCCATGACCTCTAATTGTAGTCCCACCCAACCTCAGTGGAAAAAGCCTGCTTGCATTTACCCTATCTCATAATGTTGTATTCCTCTATCAAATCTCCCCTCAATCTTCTACGTTTCAAGGAATAAAGTCCTAACCTATTCAATCTTTCTTTATGACTCAGGTCCTCCAATCCCGACTACATCCTTGTAAATTTTCTCTATACTCTTTCCACCTTAGTTACATTTTTCCTGTAGATGGGACACTACAAATTAGGCCTCACCAATATCTTAAACCACTTCAACATAACAGCCCATTTCCTGTACTCAATACTTTGATTTATGAAACCAATGTGCCAAAAGCTTTCTTTTGACCCTATCCACCTATGCTGCCACTTTCAATTAATTATGGACCTGTTTCCCAGATCACTTTGTTCTACCACATTGACTTTGCTTCACGTATAGATTACCATTCTGATCTCCCAGGGGACCAATTCTGTCTCTTGCAATCCTCTTGCTGTTAATATATCTGTCAAATCCCTTAGGATTCTCACTCACCTTGTCTGCTGGGCAATCTCATTCCTTCTTTTAGCCCTCCTGATATTTTTCTTAAGTGCTCTCTTGCAATTCTTCTACTCCATAAGTACCTCACTTGTTCCTATCTGCTATGCACCTCCTCCATTTTCTTAACCAGGGCCTTAATATCTCTTGAAAACCAAGGTCCACTAAACCTGTTACCTTTACCTTTTATTGTGATAGGCGCATACAAACTTTGTATTCTCAAAATTTCACTTTTGAAGACCTCCCACTTACCAAGTACACCTTTGCCAGAAAACGGCCTGTCGCAATCTACACTTGCCACATCCTTTCTGATACCATCAAAATAGGACTTTCTCCAATTTAGAATTTCAACCTGTGGACTACCTTTTTCCATATCTACTTTGAAACTAATGGCATTGTGATCACCAGATGCAAAGTGTTCCCGACACAAACCTCTGTCACCTGCCCTGTTTCATTCCCTGAAAGGAGATCAAGTATCAGAGACTGTCTCGTTAGGACTTCTATAGTCTGATTAAGGAAACTTTTTTGAACACATTTGACAAAGTCTATCCCATCTAGTCCTTTCACAGTAATGGAATTCCAGTCAATATAGTTAGTATCACCTACTTTAACAACTTTGTTTCTTGCAAACAGTCTCTATGAATTTGTTCCTCTAAATCCTGCAGGCTGTTGGGTGGCCTATTATAACCCCATTAATTTGGTCATACGTTTCTTATTCCTCAGTTCCACCCATATAGCCTCACTAAATGAATTCTCCAGTCTGTCCTGACTGAGCACTGCCATGACAATTTTCCTTGACTATTAATGCCACCCCTTCCCTTTAATCCTTCCCACTCTGTCACTTCTAAGACAGCAGAATCCTGGAATAGTGAGCTGCCAGTCCTGCACCCTCTTGCAACCAAGTCTCACTAATGGCTACAATATCATAAGTCCATGTGTTGATCCATGCCCTGAGCTTATCTGTCTTTCCTACAATACTTCTTGCATTGAAATATACACAGCACAGAACACTAGTCGCACCATGCTCAGCTTTTTGATGCCTAACTTTGACTGAGGTCTTATCAACACCTGTCTCCACAACCTCTCCAACAACTGTTCTAGTACTCTAATTCCCATCCTTCTGCAACTCTAGTTTAAACCACCCCATGCAGCACTAGCAAACCTTCCCACTAGGATATTAGACCATTACAATTCAGGTGCGAACCGTCCCTTCTGTACAGGTCCCACCTTCCCTAGAAGAGAGCCCAATGATCCAAAGATCTGATGGCCACCCTCCTACACCAACTCCTTAGCCACGTGTTAAACTGTATAATCTTCCTATTTCTGACTCACGAGCACGTGGCATGGGTAGCAATCCTGAGATCACAACCCTGGCAGTCCCGTCCTTTAACTGAACACCTAACTCCCTGAACTCACTTTATAGAACCTCATCATCTTCCTACCCATGTCATTGGTACCTACCTTGACCATGACCTTTGGCTGCTCACCCTCCTACTTAAGAATTCTGAGGACTCGATCCGCGATGTCCCAGGCCCTGGCACCCAGGAGGCAACATGCCTTCCAGGAATCTCATTCTTGTCCACAGAACCTCTTTTCTGTTCCCCTAACTAATGAATCCCATATAACCACAGCTCTCCTCTTCTCTTCCTTTTCTTCTGAGTCACAGAGCCAAAGTCAGTGCCGGAGACCTGACCCCTATGGCTTTCCTCTACTAGGTCATTTTCCCCACCTGCCCCAAACAGTATCCAAAGTAACATACCTGTTGTTGAGGGGGATGGCCACAGGGGTACTCTGCACTGGCTGTTTAGCCCTTTTCCCCTTCCTGACTGTCACCCAGTCTCCTGTGCCCTGCAACCTGAGTGCAATTACCTCTCTATATGTCCTAACTATTATTCCGTCAGCCTCCTGAATGATCCAGCGTTCATCCAGTTCCAGCTCCAACTCCTTAACACTTCACTCTTCACGAGAGGAGCATAAAGTGAGTATAAAGAAAGAAAGAGGAGAGAGTTAACTCTTTGGCAGTGAGGGGGCAGAAGCACAGCCCCTCAGGGCATGAGGAGCAAATGTAACGTGTGTGCTGGGGGGAGAGGGTTGGCAGTTCCAGGGTAGGAGGGCAGGAATCAGTCCAACAAGGATGGGGACAAGGCCAAGCACTTTGGGGGGCTCTGAGAGAGAGGCAGCAGCTGTGCAGACTGAGTGCCTCCTGGGGAAATGAGGGGGATGGAATAATTTAAGGTGAGAACAACAATTTCACAAACTTTTTCTTGAGAATCTCCCTGGGATTGCAGCCTTCGTGTAGTCTTGCTTAATGTCCCAACAGATCCCATCCCTGGGAGAAAAAGAAGAGAATATTGATTACATTTCATGTTGGAAACTGATTCTTTGCCGAGGTCAGAAACTCCAGAGAGATGTCTTGATTTTACCTTTATCTTGACTTTGCAGAGACTGATAACGGTAGGACATACACAATGATTGGTAGGGCCCTAGAGAGTACTGAGGAACAGAAGGACCTTAGTGCATGTCCAATGATCTCTGAAGGTAGCAACAAAGGTAGATAAGATGGTAGAGAAGGTATAGGGATAATTCTGTTCATTACATGAGACAGAAAATGTAAGAACAGGGAAATTATTGTGCATCTAAATAAATTATTGGTCAGACCACAGCTCAAATGCCCTGTACAGTTCTGGTCATCATACTGTGGGAAGGATTGAGTGCAGAGTATGCAGCCTGGGATGGAGTGTTTCAGTTAAGAGGAAAGATTGGACAAGCTGGGAAGGTGAGACGTAAAACTGTAAGACATAGGAGCTGAATTTGGCCATTTGGCCCATCGAGTCTATGCTGCCATTCAATCACTGGCTGGTTTATTTTCCCTATCCATCCCATTCTGGTTCAGAGGTCATGAGAAAGAATTTTTGCTCTGCCTGGGTGGGTGGTGGAGGCAAGGGTTTTATTTGAGCACTTGAACTGCCACAAACGGAAGGCTACAGAGCAATTGCTGATAAGTAAAGATGTTACCTTAATGGTCAACACGTAATAACAGGAAGTGTCAAAAACTAAACTTGTCAAGTTGACTGCTGTGACTATGGTTGCCAATTTGGAGAGGTGTCTGACTCCAAACCAATGAGAGCAGGAGGCTCAACTCCCAACCAATCAGAGCAAGAAGACCAACTTTTGTCCAGTGGGAGCAAGAGATCTGATTCCCATCCAATGGAAACGATAAACACAAAATGTTGGATGAACGGCAGGTCAGGCCATGGAGGGAAATGAATAGTTGAATTTTCAGGCTGAAGCCCTTCAAAAGGACTGAAAAGAAAGGGGGCAGAATCCAGAATAAAAGGGTGGGGAGAAGTAGGAGGAGCATGAGCTAGCAGGTGATAGGTGAATTCAGGGGAAAGGGGGAAAGTAGGAAGCTGGGGTTGTGGGGGGGATTGGCCAACCATTTTAATTCCACTTCCCATTCCCACACTGACGTGTCTGTCCACAGCTTCCTCTGCTGACAAATTCCGACAAGCTGCAGATTAGAGAATAACATCTTAGTAGTCTCCAACCTGATGGCATTAACATCAATTTTTCTAACTTCCAGTAATCGCTCTCATTTTCTCCTCCATCCTTCTTTTGTTTTCCCTTATCCCTCTGATCGCTTTACCCTTTCTCTTTTCTTTCCCTGCCTCCACGACCTGTCCATCTCCCACACCTTCCTCCTTCTGGTCCCCCACCGCCCTCCCTTTATTCCATAGCCAAGTGTCATTTCCTATCAGATTCTATCTAATCCAGCCCTTTGACTCTTCCACCTATCTCCACCCAGCTTCTTACATCAATTTCCCCTTTCTCAATCCTATCTAACTTCACCCTCTCCTCTGGATTCACCTATCACCTTGCTCCTGCTCCTCTCCCTTTCACCGCCATTTTGTTCTGGCTTCTACCCCATTTCTTTCCAGTCCCAAGGAAAGGTCTTGGCCTGAAACATCAGCTGTTCATTTCTGCTGAGATCCCCCAGTACCTTGTGTGTGTTTCTCTGGATTTGCACCATTTGTGATCTCTCCTGTGCTTCCATCCAGAGAGATTGGTTGGGGAGCAGGACTGGGAAATCGGCAGAGAAAAATACTTGGTTACGCTCACATTTTGCGTAGCGTGTTGACACGCATGGCTTCAGACTGATCGCTCACTCGCACAGTAACCGCTTCCAGATTGTGGTTATTTGTTTTCAAATAGGAACATTGCGATCCAACAGCAATGAGGCGCCACACACCTGTAAACTAAAATATAACATCACATCAAGCAGTCCCGGGGCAGGAACGTTATGGGTTAATTACAGAGTAAAGCTTGCTCTGCACTCTGTACTCAAACATTCCCACTGCAGGAAAAGCAAGAGTCAGTGAAACTCAAACTCCCCGCACTATTCCAATGACCTTAAATTGTGTCCTTCTCCGTCCCCACAAGATTTGCTTATTTCTCAGTTCTAAATAATCTCAATATTCTGAGAATTTGCTGTAGCACAGCATCTTAGAACACCTCAATTTCCCATACTGGCTCCCCTCTTCCCCTTCCATTCTTATCACCTCCCTCTGGTGCCCCTGCAGCATTTTGTGTTTGTTACCTGAAATTAAATCTCCTCTTTCCTGTCTTAGCTCCTGCAGGCTCTTCGTGCAACTGAAATTCCTCTGTCATTCTAATGGATGTTTTTGTGCTGTCAGTCTCCATTTATGAAGCCAAAGATCCCAACTGCTATTTTGATAGTTTTCTCGATCTATTTCAGATATACAAAAACCCTCAGCTCTGTTTCAGCCTCCCCTTCAGAATTGTATTATTTAGTGTAAGATGCCTCTCCTCATTCAGTCCACCAAAGTACCACACTTCACATCACTCTGTATTAAATACAATCTGCCACTCGACTACCCATTTCAGCAGCCTTGGCTTCAACTTACTGGCAGAGCTACTGTATCAGTCATCTGTAAAGGGTGAAAACTACATTTCCGCCGAGGAGAGTGAGTCAGGGGCTTTACTTCACCAGTATGCTGATCACACCACCGTTAGAACGTACATATAAGGACATAAGAACATCTGAAGAATGTGTTGCAGTTAAAAGGCTGTGCCGTTACCTGCTGAATGTTAAAGTTTTGCTGAGCCTGGATCTTGTCAATTGGACCCTGATCCTGTGCTCGCCGTCTCGCCCCTCTGCCACCGGAAAGAAAAGTCAAACTTAACGTGAAAAGGAAGATCAGATTGAAAGGCCCCATGCTCTGGAGATAGCGAGTATAATTGCTGACTGGGCTCTTTGGAGTTACCAGCAGATAGAGCAATATTTACAATTGACAAGGTCCTCTTTGGTTTATCATTAAATAAACGACAGCCTACAAGGTATACTTGAATTCCAGGCAAACCTCCTGCTCGGCAAAGCTAATAATGTAACCTTATTTGAGATTGATTGTTACCATCATCCTACCTTCCTGTCACTATATCCCTCAAGTTTATCTACAGTGGTGCTAGAAAGGTTGTGAACCCTGTAGAATTTTCTGTATAAATAGGACCTAAAATGTGATCAGGTCTTCACATAAAAGAGAACCTAATTAAATCAATAACCCAAAAAACATCATACTTGTTCATTTGTTTATTGAGAAAAATTATCTGATGTTACATGTATTTGTTGGAAAAAGTATGTGAACTTTTGTTTTCAGTAATTGGTGTGACCCCTCTTTGCAGCAATAACTTCAACCAAACATTTCCAGTAACTGTTGATCAGTCCTGCACATCAGCTTGCAGGAATTTTAGGCCATTCCTCCTTACAAAACTGCTTCAACTCTGGGATGTCGGTGGGCTTCCTTGCATGAACTGCTTGATTTAGATCCTTCCACAACATTTCTATAGGATTAAGGTCAGGACTTTGACTCGGCCATTCCAAAACACAAACTTTCTTTGTTTTAACCCATTCTGTTGTTGATTTACTCTTGTCCTTCGGATCATTGTCTTTTTGTATTATCCAACTTCTATTAAGCTTCAGGCGACAGACTGCCACCCTGGTCATTCTCTGGAAAATGTCTTGATACAATTTTGAATTCATTGTTCCCTCAACAATTGCAAGCTGTCCAGGCCCTGAAACAGCAAAGCAGCCTCAGACCATGATGCTCCTTCCACCGTGCTTCAACAGTTAGGATGAGGTTTTGGTGTTTTCCTCCAAACATAGTAATGTGCATTTCTGCCAAGAAGTTCAACTTTTGTCTCATCTGTCCACGGAACATTGTTCCAGAAACATTGTGGAACATCCAGGTGGTCTTTTGTAAACTTGGAGATGTGCAGTAATGTTTTGTTTTGGAGAGCACTGGTTTCCTCCGTTGTGTTCTTCCATGAACACCATTCTCATTCAGTGTTTTTCTTATAGTGGACACATGAACAGAGATTTTAGCAAGTTCTAGAGATTTCTGCGGGTCTTTTGCTGCTACCATTGGATTCTTCGTTACCTCCTTCAGAATTGCACATTGTGCTCTTGGTGTGATCTTTGCAGGCTGTCTACTCCGAGGGAGAGTAGCAACAGCACTGAGTTTCCTCCATTTGTAGACAATTTCTCTTACTGTGGACCGATGAACACTCAGGTCTTTAGAAATGCCTTTGTAGCCAGTTCCAGCTTGATGCATCTCTACAATTCTTCTTCTAATGGCCTCTGGTGCACATAAACAGACCTCCCTTGAGAAGAGCAGCCTCTTCCAGTAACCTGACTTTGTGTGTCTTTTTTAAAGGGCAGGGCATCCCTACAATCCACACCTCCAATCTCATCTCATTGATTGGAACACCTGACTCCAAATAGCTTTTGTAGAAGACATTACCCCAGAGGTTCACATACTTTTTTCAACAAATACATGTAAATTTAGATAATTTTTCTCAATAAATAAATGAACAAGGATAATGTTTTTGTATTACTTATTTAATTGGGTTACCTTTGTCTAGTTTTAGGACTTACGTGAAGATCTGATCACATTTTAGGTCATATTTATGCAGAAATAAAGAAAATTCTACAGGGTTCACAAACTTTCTAGCACTATGGTATTCATCCTGTCACTTAGTACTCAACTTCAAGCACTGCAGAAAGGTACTCAGAAAAATGGAGTATTGTTCTAAAACTTGATTCTGGTGTCAAAGGGGGAAATATCAGGACTATCCAATATTCCGGATTTGACTTCCTGCCTTGGCTCCTCCTTCTCTGATAGCAACTAGGGGGCCAGTTGTGCCATCCGTAGCACAGGCTCCTTTTGGTTGTACGTTGGTGGGTAGTTGCTGGATGGAAACTCACCATCATAACCATTATCTGCTAAATCGTTCCAATCCATATCTCCATATTCTTTCTCCTCCCCTCTTTCAGATCCAAAAGTACACATTATTCCTCTCTGTACAGCAGGTTGGTCCTGCAGCTTTTGTATCTGCTTTAAACACGTTTACACGATCCGCAGTGTTACGTTTCTTCATGTGTATTGATTTCTGTATCACATGTATATCTGTCTTTAAGTCATTGTACTGTTTCTTTAATTCCACCACCTTGCTTTTAGCTAAATTTGCTTCTTCCCACTGCTTACTCTTTTCTTTAACCAATTTCTCATGATTCTGATGAAATTGGTACATTTAAGACCATAAGATATAGAAGCAGAATGAGGCCATTTGGCCCATCGATGACTGATCCATTTTCCCTCTCAGTCCCAATCTCTTGCCTTCTCCCTTTATCCCTTCATGCCCTGACCAATCAAGAATCTATTAACCTCTGCCTTAAATATACATAAAACATGGCTTCCACAGTTGCCTGTGGCAACGAATTCCACAGATTCACTACTCTCTGGCTGAAGAAATTCCTCTTCACCTCTGTTCTGAAAGGATGTGCCTCTATTTCTGAGACTGCGTCCTCCTGTCTTAGAGTCTCCCACCATCCTCTCCACATTCACTCCAACAAGGCCTTTCACCATTCGATATGTTTCAATTAGGTCTCCCCACATTCTTCTGAATTCAAAAACTGGTCACAATACTCCAAGTGAGGCCTCATCAGTGCTTTACAAAGTCTCAACATTAAATCCCTTGCTTTTAACTTCTAATCCTCTTGAAATTAAAGCTAACATCACATTTGCCTTCTTCTCCACAGTCTCAACCTGCCAATTAACCTTTAGGGAATCCTGCACAAGGACTTCCACATCCTTTGCACCTCAGTTTTTTGTATTTTCTCTCCATTTAGAAAATAATCTACGCTTTCATTTCTTCTATCAAGGTGCATGACCATACACTGCCTGACACTGTATTGCATCTGTCACTTCATTGCCCTTTCTCCTTCGGTAGTCTCTCTGCTTCATCAATAGTACCTGCCTCTCCACCTTCATATCATCTGCAAAAATTGCAACAAAGCCACCAATTCCATCATCCAAATCATTGACATATAAAGCAAAAATAATCAGTCCTAGCTCAAACCGCCATGGAACACCATTAGTCACCGGCAGCCAGCCCGAAAAGGCTCCCTTTATTCCCATTCTTTGCCTCCTGCCAATCAGCTACTGCTTTATCAACACTGGAATCTTTCCTGTAATACCATGAGTTCGTAGCTTGTTAAGCAGCCTCATGTGTGGCACCTTGTCAAAGGCCTTCTGAAAATCCAAGCACTCAACATCACTAGATTCTTCTTTGTCTATCCTACTTGTTATTTCTTCAAAGAATTCCTACAGGTTTGTCAGACAAGATTTTCTCTTGTGGAAACCATGCTGAGTTTGGCCTATTTTTATCATACCTCTCCAAGTACCTCCAAACCATATCCTTAATAATCAACTCCAACATCTTCCCAACCACTGAAGTCAGACCAGCTGCCCTGTGATTTCCTTTCTTCTGTCTCTCTTCTTTCTTGATGAGTGGAGTGACATTTGCAATTTTCCAGTCTTCCTGAACCATTCCAGAATCTAGTCATTCTTGATAGATCATTACTTATGCCTTCATGATCTCTTTGCCCTCTACTGTGCCTATTGTTTATTATTTATTGTAATGCCTGCACTGTTCTGTGTACTTTATGCAGTCCTGGGTAAGTCTGTAGTCTAGTGTAGTTTTTGTTTTGTTTTACGTAGTTCAGTGTAGTTTTTGTATTGTTCACGTAGCACAATGGTCCTGAAAAGCGTTGTCTTGTTTTTACTGTGTACTGTACCAGCAGTTATGGTCAAAATGACAATAAAAAGTGACTTGACTTGACTTGACTTCAACAACCTTTTTCAGAACCCCGGTGTACACATCTGGTATAGGTGACTTATCTACCTTCAGACCTTTCAGTTTCCCAAGAACTTTCTCTCTAGTAATCGTAACTTCACACACTTCATGACCCCACACACCTGGAACTTTCACCATACTGTTAGTGCCTTCCACAGTGAAGACTGATGCAAAATACTTATTCAGTTTGTCTGTCATTTCATTGTTCCCCATTACTACCCCTCCAGCACTGTTTTCCAGTGGTCTGATATCCACTCTCACCTCTCTTTTACCTTTTATGTATCGGAAGAAACTTCTTGTATCCTCTTTAATATTATTGGCTAGCTTGCTTTTGTAATCCATCTTCACCTTCTTAATGATTTTTTTAAAGTTGCCTTCTGCTGGTTTTTAAAAGCTCCCCAATCCTCTGATTTTTGCTCTATTATATGTCCTCTTTGGCTTTTATGTTGGCTCTGACTTCTCTTATTCACCTTAGTTGTGTCATCCTGCCTTTAGAATACTTCTTCCTCTTTGGGATGTATATATCCTGTGCCTTCCAAATTGCTTCCAGAAATTCCAGCCATTTAAACTCTGCCATCATCCCTGCCAGTGTTCTTTTCCAATCAATGCTAGCCAGCTCCTCTCCCATGTCCCTGTAATTCCTTTTACTCCACTGTAATATTGACACATCTGACTTTAGCTTCTCCTTCTCAAATTTCAGGGTGGATTCGATCATATTGTGTTTACTTTCCCCAAAGGGTTCTTTTACCTTCAGCTCCCCAATCAATCCACGTTCATTTCACAACACCCATCCAGAATAGCTGATCCCCTGGTGGGCTCAACCACAGGCTGCTCTAAAAAGCCATGTCGTAGGCACTCTAGAAATCCCTGCTCTTGAAATCCACACCAACCTGACTTTCCCAGTCCACCTGCATATTGAAATCCCCCATGACTATTGTAACATATAACATACAATACACCGTTCGGGGTACAGCAACTTAGAGATATTGCTAAGGATATCGGGACATATATGCCCAGGCACAATCCTAGGGAACTGTTCCAAGCAATTAGTTACCAGAAGGCAGCACACGAACTAGATAATGCTGAATAAAAGATATTGATTATAATGTACTTGCACCCGAACATACATTCCATTTTGCCAGAAACACAATGGCATGCTGGGGGGGCGGGGGGGGGGGAGAAATTACATAAATGTTATCAGAGGAAAGGAGGACAGCCCACTGCATTTGCACCCCATTTATGGATGGTGTTCCGAGGGGTGTTCAGATCAACATTAGATTGCAATCATTTAGAGCTAGAGCCCACAAATAGATAATTAAGAACATTAGTGTCTCAAAGCACTGATGAATGTAGAAAGATGTTGGAACTGTTGATCCCAATGACCCCACACATACTGAGGCAAAGGTATTTAGCAAAGTGATCAGATCATGGGAGAAGGAAGAGTGGGAGTTAGATTTTAACTTTAGGGATACTCCAGAGGCTGCTGAAGTCCTTTCACTTCAAGAAAATATGTGGGATATCGTGTGGGGAAATGCAGATCAGGACAGAAACCAGCAAAGAAATTGTAGAAGGGAAGTAACAGAGCGCTGGAGTGGGCCTTCGCCCAATCAAGGAAGCTGTTGTCGGGCAGTACAGTGCTCGGATCTGCTGTTTCCGATGTGGTAATGTGGGTCATTATGCCTGGAAATGTACAGCAAACAATTCATATAATCTAAATCCTAACAAAAATTGGAGATTGAAAGGTCAGAATATGTTGGTATTTTGCTTAATGAAGGGATTTCATGGTTTAAACTTGTTGAAGGATATTTACTTGAGCATGAGAGCAACTTTCAGCATTTCTTTGTTGGAAAGGCTTAGAGTAAGACAATTCCTCAGCTTTATCAGATGGTAACTAAATACTTTGGCAACGGTTTAACCCTTAGAAAGAAAAGATTTTCTGAAATGGTTTAAAGTGTAAATGGTTAGCATGTTTCAAGTACATGAAATGTGGCCACAGTGTGAGTTCAAGACTTCAGGAGAGAGAGAGGGAGAGAGTTCAAGAGAGGAAGAGTTCAAGAGAAAGAAAGAGAGAGAGAATGTATGTGTGTGCGTGTGTGTGTGTGTGTGTGTCTGCCAAGAGAAAAAGTGCAAAGGCTGTTTTAAACGGTTGTGCCTTTAAGAAGTTGCATAAATGTGTTAATGAGTCAGGGGCCCCCCACCCCAGCAGTTTTATTCTCATTTTCCTTTGTTTTTTAAAAATGTGTGAAAGTTTATTCTATAAGTGAGAATTGACTGTTTATTTTAAAGTTTGCAATTACTTGCAGAAGGTTCTGAAGGAAGAAAATTACAAGCATGGGTTTTAGTTCATCTGTCAGTGTTTTTGGTTTGTCTTTATTTATTTGTTTTCCATGGAATTGATTTTAGAGAAACTCAGATTCCACACTGGCCAGGTGTAATCAGGCTTGAGATGGAAATTTATGCATCTCTATTCTGGATATGAGATGCCTATGTCTCAGAGGGAAATGAGCATTCGGGGAAATTGCTCATTAGTGGACAGCTAAAGTTGGAATTTGAATTTAACATTTTGGTAAGACTGGAACATTTGGGGAGCAAGCCTAAAAGTTGTTTTTACTAACAAAATTGCTTTCTTTTACAGAATATAAAAGATGTTGCTCCAGACTTATGATATATCAATTTTGAGTTTGAGATTCCTTGGAAGATAGTCTTAAAGCAACTAATGTTTTGTTATGTAAATTACAAATGGAAGCTCAATTTAAATGTTGGACTGGTCTAAACAGCATTAATTCCCTCACCATCTTAAAGCACACGTTACTTAGCTCCTGCTGGATGTTCGAATTAAAATGTCATGGTCAATCAGCCTTGGCACTGCAGGATTAGAATGTAGTTGTAAAAGGTACTAAAGTTTCTTGCAGATAATCTTCAATGTACTAGAGAACTGCATGGGCATCAGGATATGATGGCAAATGATCCCAAGGGACCATCTGTATCAAAATAATAAGGGGGAGGTAGAAGGGGATCAGGAAGCAATACCCAAAAACAAAGACACACACAAAAGAAATACCCTATTTAAAAACTTTTGCAGAGGGCTTCTCATCACTACAGATGTGTGAGAGAGCTGGGTGCAAAATATATGTAGAGGATGAGCCTGAGCAGGAGAGGTATAGTATAGTGCACTGGAGAATCAGTTGATGTTCTGTACTTGGATTTTCAGAAGGCCATTGACAACGTGCCACACATGAGGCTGCTTAACAAGTTAAGAGCCCATATTACAGGAAAGATTCTAACATGGATAAAGCAGTGGCTGATTGGCAGGAGGCAAAGAGTGGAAATAAAGAGAGCCTTTTCTGGTTGGTTGCTGGTGACTAGTGATGCTCCACGGGGGTCTGTGTTGTGACTGCTTATTTTTACGTTATATGTCAATGACTTGGATAATGGAATTGACGACTTTGACGCAAAGTTTGTGGACTATATGAAAATAGGTGGAGGGACAGGTCGTTTTGAGTAAGTAGAGAGGCCACAGAAGGACGTAGGAAGATTAGGAGAATGGGCAAAGACGTGGCAGTTGGAATATAGTGCTGGAAAGTGTATTGTCATACACTTTGGTGAAAGAAATAAAAGGATAGACTATTTACTAATTTGAGAGAAAATTCAAAAATCTGAGGTGCAAAGGAACATGGGAGTCCTTGTGCAGGATTCCCTAAAGGTTAATTTGCAGGTTGAGTCTGTGGTGAGGAAGGCAAATGGGATGTTAGCATTCATTTCAAGAGGACTCAAATATAAAAGCAAGGATGTAATGTTGAAACTTTATAAAGCACTGGAGAGGCCTCACTTGAATTATTACGAGCAGCTTTGGGCTCCCTTATCTTAGAAAGGATGTGCTAAAACTGGAGAGGGTTCAAAGGAGGTTCATGAAAATGATTCCAGGATTGAATGGCTTGTCATATGAAGAGTGTCTGATGGGTCTGGGCCTGTATTCACTGGAATTCAGAAGAATTAGGGGTGACCTCATTAAAACCCATCAAATGGTGAAAGACCTTGATAGGGTTGATGTAGAGAGGATGTTTCTTATGCTGGGAGAGTCTAGGACCGAAGGACACAGCCTCAGAATGGAGAGGCATCCTTTTAGAATGGAGATGAGGAGGAATTTCTTTAGCCAGAGTATGGTGAATCTGTGGAATTCTTTGCCACAGGCAGACATGGAGGCCAAATTTTTAAGTATATTTAAGGCAGAGGTTGATTGATTCTTGACTGGTCAGGGCATGAAGGGTTATGGGGAGAAGGCAGCGTTAAAGTTAGCCAGCAGCATGAGTGCACAGGCAACAGAGTTGGCAGCTTTGGCATATGTGGTTAGCCACCAAGAAAGAACTCTGCCCGATGAGTCATACATTCTTATAAAGCGTGCAATTGTAATAACCTTACAGAACATTTATCTCTGTGGGAATCAAGAGGGCTTGTTTCAGCTGATGGAAAGCCCCTCACATCTTTTGCTCTGTTGTGGTATATGTTTGAAGAGGCAAAGGGGAAAGAATACGGAGTCATAAAGGTTAAAACCGAGTCTGAATTGTCCCCTGAGGGAAATACAAAGGTTGATGAATTAGTGATGTAAGGTGCTGTAAGTAGGTAGGAATGGCAGCTGCAGATTGGGGGAGATGGCAAGGCAGAAGGAACAACAGATTACGGTTATGGGTTTAACCGAGAAACAGAAAGATAAAGAATTTAGAAATTAATCGAAGGAGCAGGGTCAGAAATGTACAAAGAGCTCAAGGGTGGACATGTTAAGGATGGAGTAGTCCTGTATGAAGTGAAGGTTGTGGTCCCAGAAGGAGGAAGAAATCAGATGATCTACTGGAACACCAGGGAGCTAAAAGCAGCCTGGAAAAGATAAAGGAGGTGTGTCGGTGGCCTCGGATGAAGGATGACATGGAGCACTATGTCAAGAATTGCCTGATTTGTGCATACTATAATCCAGGTAAAAATGTAAAGAGGGGAGCCCTTCCATGGTTTTCAAAACCACACCACAACCTCTAGTAAATGAAACTACACCAGAGCCCAAATGTAATGAGACCCAGAATAACACAAAGGGGGTGGGATTAGTGTTAGAAGATTTGGGGGAGTTTGTGACTTTGGGACCAGGTTACCAGCATGTTCAGGTAATTTTTAATCTAACTGAAATAATGATGCCTGAACATTGCTTGTCTACAATGAGACAGTTACTTATTCATCATCTTGGGAGAAAACTAAGTAAAAGTGAGTTTAAGCCAGTCAAAAATAGAAGAAAGAGAGGACTATTGGAATAAGTGGGAGCAGGTTATCCATCGGGGGTAGCAATGGTCAATACCTTGGATATAGCAGAATTAGAAAACTAGACACAGTCCTTTCAGCAGAAATGCAGGATATTACTAGAGACTGGACAGAGTACTTGACTGAGTACTGAAGACCTGTGCTGACCAACTGGCTGGTGTATCTACAGATACCTTCAACCTCTTGCTCCGGCAGTGCATGGTACCCCTCTCTTCAAGCAGTCTTCATTCATACAGGTGCCCAAAAAGAGCATGGTAACCTGTTTAGATGGCTACCACCTAGTGGCACTTACATCTACAGTGATGAAGTGTTTTGAGAGGCTGGTGTTGAAGCATATCAGCTCCAGTCTGAATGGTGATTTTGATCCACTCCATTTCACCTACCGAAGCAATAGGTCTACAGCAGATGCTATTTTGTTGGCTCTTCACACAACCCTGGATCACCTGGACAGCAAAGATGCTCTTTATTGATTACAGCTTGGCATTTAACACCATCATCCCCTCAAAACTAATCAGTAAACTCCAAGACCTGGGTGTTAATACTCCATTGTGCAATTGGATCCTGGATTCCCTCACTTGTAGACCCAACTCAGTTTGGATTGGCAAAAACATCTTCTCCACAATCTCCATCAGCACAGGAGTAAGCACTACAAGGATGTGTACTTAACACCCCCCCCCCCCCCACTCTACTTGCTTTACACCTATGACTATGTGGCTAAGCACAGCTCCACCACCATATAGAAACTTGCTGATGACACCACTGTTGTGGTTTGTATCAAAGGGGCTGATGAATCAGCCTATAAGAGTGAGAATGAAACTTTGGCTGAGTGATGTAATAACAACTACCTCTTACTCAGTGTGATAAGACCAAGGAACTGATTATAGATTTCAGGAGAGGGAAACCAGAGATCCATGAGCCAGTAATTATTGGAGGATCAGAGGTGGAGACGGTCAGTAACTTTAAATTCCTGGGTGTCACCATCTCAGAGAACCTGTTCTGGACCCATCATATAAATTTTATTGCAAAAAAAAGCACGACAGCTCTTCTATTTCCTCAAGAGTCTGCGGAGGTTCGCATGTCATCGAAAACTTTGGCAGACTTCTATAGATGTGTGGTGGAAAGTGAGCTGACTGGCTGCATTACAGCCTGGTATGGGAACACCAATGCCTTTGGGTGGAAAGTCCTACAAAAGGTAGTGCATTTGGCCCAGTACATCATGTGCAAAGCCCTCCCAACCATTGAGCACATCTCCATGAAACTTTGTTGTTGAAAAGCAGCATCCATGATCAAAGATCCTCACCACCCAGCACATGCTCTTTTCTCGCAGCTGCCATCAGAAAGAAGGTATAAGAGCCTCAGGACTCACACCACCAGGTTCATGAACAGTGACTACTCCTCAACTATCAGGCTCTCGAACAAAAGGGGAAAACCACACTCATTTAAGGACTTTGTTATACTGTTATTTCATGCTCGTTATTTATTGATATTTATTTACATCTGCATTTGCACCGTTTGTTTACAGTTGACAGTTCCTGATGCTCCGGGGAGGGTGGGATCAGGGAGGCTTTAAAGCAAGGCCGCGAAGTTCGAATAAAATCTTTTTTAACTACAGTTTACCAACTCCGTGTCGGTATTTCAGCGCTGCGTGTAGCACACCGCTACAGTTCTATAGATTTGCTAAGTGTGCCCACAGAAGGAGAATGTGAGGTGACATGCATGCACTCTAACAATAAATTTTACTTTGAACTTTGAAAATTAGCAGGATCAGATAAAGACTGATCAAACCGGGGTGCATTACAGGTTCTTCTGGATGCACTTAAAATTCTGAAGCCCCAATACACAACGAATCTGATTATTGACCACAGCGACCTCTCAGGAACTGCATAAAACTGGGATCTATGCTACACGTACTATTGGCTGTTTGCCATAACTGATACAATTTTACTACAACTTGATGCACATCAAATACCAAATTCAGTATCAGATGAGCAACTAAAAGAATGGATTGGGAAAAGAAGCCCTTGTGTCATTTTAAAAGCCTTACACTAACCAATAGAGTACTGATTATGGTGAAGGAAGGTTTTCTGTTGGTGCAGTTTTCCACATCCCCTGACATTGAAATAATTCAACCTATCCTTTGTAAAGAGTTCACAATGTTGGCAAATATCATGAGAAGTCTTGGATATCCTTAAGTAACCCACCTACACCTACTATTGTTATAAATAGTACCCGGAAAGGGAGAGAGCTGTCAGGTTGCCAACAAAGGGGAGGCCACTGGGCTTGCCCAGAAGAGTTGACAAGACAGAAACTTCTGAATTGTGGTTTCAGTACTTATGAGAATTGTTCATTGTCTATTCTGCCCATAAATAATGAGTCTTTTTTGCAGTGAGCATTTGTGCGACAGACATATAGCAACAGCAGCCATGAGTTATACCAAGGGATGGAAACGGTGTCCTTTGGAAAGTCATAATTTTGCAATTGGAAGTATGACTTTTGATTTGACTATTGAAGGTCGAACTTTGCCTCAGCCAACAGGAGAAAAGGTAATGAAGGAGAATCTCAAAATTCAACGAACTGAAACAGATCGATATTTGCCAATTCCCCTCTACCGCCACTCTCCTCCGTATAGCAGAATTAGTCCCTATTCTCAATCATTTCTCCTTTGGTTCCTCCCACTACCTCCAAACCAAAGGTGTAGCCACGGACAATGGACAAGGGAATCACATAGGGAGTGATCCCTGTGGAAAGCAGAAAGGAGGGGGGGGAGGGAAAGATGTGCTTGGTAGTGGGATCCAGTTGGAGGAGGCGGAAGTTATGGAGAATTATACGTTGGACCCGGAGGCTGGTGGGGTGGTAGATGAGGACAAGGGGAACCCTATCCTGAGTGGGGTGGCGGGTGGATGTGGTGAGGGCAGATGTGCGGGAAATGGGAGAGATGCGTTTGAGGACAGAGTTGATGGTGGAGGAAGGAAAGCCCCTTTGTTTTAAAAAAAGGAAGACACCTCCTTCGTCCTGGAATGAAAAGCCTCATCCTGAGAGCAGATGTGGCAGAGACGGAGGAATTGCTAGAAGGGGATGGCATTTTTACAAGAGACAGGGTGGGAAGAGGAATAGTCCAGGTAGCTGCGAGTCAGTAGGCTTATAGTAGATATCAGTAGATAAGCCGTCTCCAGAGATGGAGACAGAAAGATCAAGGAAGGGGAGGGAATGTCTCAGAAATGTACCAGGTAAATTTGAGGGCAGGGTGAAAGTTGGAGGCGAAGTTAATGAAGTAAATGAGCTCAGCATGCGTGCAGGAGGCAGCGCCAATGCAGTCGTCGATGTAGCGAAGGAAAGGAGGGGGACTGATACCCGTATAGGCTTGGAACATGGACTGTTCCACAAAGCCAACAGAAAGGCAGGCATAGCTGGAACCCATACGGGTCCCCTTGGCTACACCTTTGGTTTGGAGGAAGTGGGAGGAACCAAAGGAAAAATTATTGAGAATAAGGACTAATTCCGCTATACGGAGGAGAGTGGCAGTAGAGGGGATTTGGCAAATATCGATCTGTTTCAGTTCGTTGAATTTTTAGATTCTCCTTCATTACCTTTTCTCCTGCTGGCTGAGGTAAAGTTCGTCCTTCAATAGTCAAATCAAAAGTCATACTTCCAATTGCAAAATTATGACTTTCCAAAGGACACCGTTTCCATCCCTTGGTATAACTCATGGCTGCTGTTGCTATATGTCTGTCGCACAAATGCTCACTGCAAAAAAGACTCATTATTTATGGGTAGAATAGACAATGAACAATTCTCATAAGTACCGAAACCACAATTCAGAAGTTTCTGTCTTGTCAACTCTTCTGGGCATCTGCAGTTGTATTTTTGTGCCCCTTGTCCATTCGTTCCCCCCCACATCCCTTCCCACCAATCTCCCTGTAAATGGAACAAGTGCTACACCTGCCCTTACACTTCCTCCCTCACCACCATCCAGGGCCCCAGACAGTCCTTCCAGGTGAGGCGACACTTCACCTGTGAGTCGGCTGGTGTGGTATACTGCGTCCGGTGCTCCCGGTCTGGCCTTTTATATATTGGTGAGACCGGACGCAGACTGGGAGACCGTTTCGCTGAACACCTACGCTCGGTCCGCCAGAGAAAGCAGGATCTCCCAATGGCCACACATTTTAATTCCACGTCCCATTCCCATTCTGATATGTCTATCCATGGCCTCCTCTACTGTCAAAATGAATCCAAGCTCAGGTTGGAGGAACAACACCTTATATACCGGCTGGGTAGCCTCCAACCTGATGGCGTGAACATTGACTTCTCTGACTTCTGTTGGGGCCCCTCCTCCCCTTCTTGCCCCATCCCTGATTTATTTATTTTCTCCCCTTCCTTTTTTTTCTCTCTCTGCCCATCACTCTTTGCCTGCTCTCCATCTCCCTCTGGTGCTCCCCTCCCCTTTTCTTTCTCACTAGGCCTCCCGTCCCATGATCCTTTCCCTTCTCCAGCTCTGTATCCCTTTTGCCAATCACCTTTCCAGCTCTTAGCTTCACCCCACCCCCTCGGGTCTTCTATCATTTTGGATTTCCCCCTCCCCCTCCCACTTTCAAATCCCTTACTATCTTTTCTTACAGTTAGTCCTGACAAAGGGTCTCGGCCCGAAACGTCAACAGCGCTTCTTCCTATAGAGGTTGCCTGGCCTGCTGCGTTCCACCAGCATTTTGTGTGTGTTGCCGATATTTGCCATCTGCCGTTCAGAATGCTATTCGCTTGCAGTTATTGTTTGCATGATGTGTTCTTTCTCTCTGCACGTTGAGTGTTCGACTGTCTTCTTTTTATTAATAAGGGTTCTTTTGGGTCCCTTTGTTTCATGGCTGCCTGACAGGAGATGAATCTCAAGGTTGTATCATGTCTACATACAACACACACAAAATGCTGGTGGAACGCAGCAGGCCAGGCGGCATCTATAGGGAGAAGCGCTGTCGACGTTTTGGGCCGAGACCCTTCATCAGGACTAACTGAAAGGAAAGATAGTAAGAGATTTGAAAGAGATTTGAAAGTAGGAGGGGGAGGGGGAAATGTGAAATGATAGGAGAAGACCGGAGGGGGTGGGATGAAGCTAAGAGCTGGAAAGGTGATTGGCAAAAGGGATACAGAGCTGGAGAAGGGAAAGGATTATGGGACGGGAGGCCTAGGGAGAAAGAAAGGGGGAGGGGAGCACCAGAGGGAGATGGAGAACAGGCAGAGTGATGGGCAGAGAGAGAAAGGAAAAAAAGGGAGGGGGAAAAAACACTAAATACACACTTTGATTAAAAAAAATGTACTTTGAAAAAATACTGGAAAAATACTGTAGGAATCATGTATCTATTTTCTATCTGCATTGTATTTTGTGGCATATTTATTATAGAATCAATCACATGGGTTGGGTGTGGTAGAAGCAAATGAGTATCAGAATCAGAATCAGACTTTAATCGCCAAGTACCTATGCACATACAAGGAATTTACTTCCGGCAGATGTTGTCTCTCTGCTCATAACAATAATAGTGATAAATATAAATGAAAATATAGATTATACATACAGGTAGTGCAATCCAAGTAATAGTTAGCTGACAGTTAACCGGCAGTTAACTGTTCAGCAAAGTGACCGCAGTAGGGAAAAAAACTTCTCCAATGCCTATTAGTCTTAGTCTGGAGGGATCTGAAGCGCCTACCAGACGGAAGCAGATCAAACAGTCCGTGCGCAGGATGGGAGGAGTCCTTTATGATGTTCCCCGCCCTCTTCTTCAACCTGGAAGAGTACAGGTCCACAATAGAGGGCAGGGAGGCTCCAATGATGCGCTCGGCAGTCCTCACTGTGCGCTGTAGTCTGGTTCTATCCTGCTTGGTGGCAGCTCCAAACCACACAATGATGGAGGTGCACAGGACAGACTCAATGACTGCAGTGTAGAACTGCAGCAGCAATTCCTGAGGCAGACCGTATTTCCTCAAGAGCCGCAGGAAATACATCCGCTGCTGGGCCTTCTTCAGGATGGAGCTGATGTTCTGCTCCCACTTCAGATCCTGAGAGATGGTGGTTCCCAGGAACCTGAAGTTCTCCACGGTGGACTATTGCTATTGCTAGGTATTCACACTTTGGGTTAGTTAGTTGTTAGCCAGAGAGAGTGAGCCACGGGAAATGATTTTTTTTGGTTGACTGCTTTAATACGCTAACTTCACTAATTGGAATGTTAAGTTAGTTCGACTGCTAATTACACTTAATATCACTTAGTTATATTGCTAATTTGAATATTTAATATCGCTAATTTGAATGCTAAGATCGCTATACTGCTAATTCAATTTCATTATTTTATTGCTACAAGATAATTCATCTTTGCTGGCTTTGTAATAAAGGAGCAAACTTAACTTGTATTGATTTGGAACTTTGTTATTTGGAAGCAAGTCATAGTGTTGAACACACTGGCTTAGTCTCTCAGCGGTTTTCACTTATTTTCAATTAATTGCTAAGCGTACTACCAATAGCGTACCTGCAAAATCCTACATATCCACTCACGCACATAGGGGAACCAATGTCAAAGTTCTCTCACAGGCCAACATCTCCAGCTCTGACATACTGGATTGCATGTTTTGGGCAGGGCATATCACTCACATGTCCAACACCAGACTCACAAAGCAGGTACACTATTCCAAGCTCTCTCAAGGCAAGGGGTTACCAGTTGAAGACAGAAAAAAAGCACAAGAATATTCTTAAAGCCTCCATAAAAAAACTGCAGCATCCCCTTTGTCTCCTGGGAATCGATGGCCCATGACCACTCAAATGGATAAGAATTATTTGGGACCCGATGTGACAGCACATAGAAGCCCAGAAAGATGTGTTTCACCCTCTAAACCACCCCGTCACTCACCCCATCTGCCACCCCCTGGCACAATCTGAGGTACAGTCTGAGAAGAAGAGCAACTCTGAACAATGCAGCTGAGATGTTACAACCATGGCAAAAATACAAGTGAAACAGATTTTCCATGCAAATCTAATTTGAGACAAGTATTTCAATTTAACACCCTGATTTTTCATTAGAAATATTTAGCGCTATCAAAACTGAACTAAAGACTTCGTACTATCACCTAAGGTATCAGGTCTTTAGAAATATTCATTTAACTTATTTACAGATCTTTTAATATAGCTGTAAAGATTCAGCAAGAATCTATGGTGCCTTGCATTCAGCAGACTGACTCATCAGTGTTCAATATCCACAAGATCAACATACCTGACCTTTAGTTTATAATTAATAGGAATCCTAATCGGTGCTTCTGCTGCAAGGCTTAGTTATCTCACCAAAAAAACACCAGGGAAAACAGCGCACACGCTTTTGTTAGAAGTTCTCAACATTCAATGGGAGGATCACTGTTGTAACATTGGTCTCCTCACAGAAGACAATGTGTTTAGTTTTGGAGTTCTGATTATGCAGCATCAACTAAGGTAGAATGTATACAGTGCTTGAATATGCCTAATGCACACCTGCCAAAACAATTGCTGAACTGGTGAGTGTCAACTCACCAACTCATCATTGGAGAAAAGAAATGAAGAAGACAAAAGAAATGCTTCAAACATAGCCTTGGGACAAACGTCAAATGATCCAGCATTGACACCACATACTCAAAGACAGAAGGTAAAACAGGGCTTCCTGGCAAAAGCTTGAGAGTGAACGAGTTGTCTCCATCTTTTTATGGAGGGGAATAAGCAGTCAATGTTTTGGACTGAAACCCTTAATCAGGACTGAAAAGAAGGGGGCAAAAGCCAGAATAAGAATATGGGGGAGAGGGTGGCAGGTGATAGGTGAGAGGGAATGTAGGTGGGTGGGAAAGGGTCTTCCCCCTCGCCTGGTCTCACTTTATCACCTGCAAGCTTGTACTCCTTCCCCTTCTCCCACCTACATATTCTGCTTCTGCCCCTTTCCTTCCAATCCTGATGGATCTAAAATCTCAATCTAAAACTGTTTATTCCTCTCTGTAGGTGCTGCCTGACCTGCTCATTTCCTCCAGTATTTTGCTTGTGTTACATGAGATTTCTAGCATCTGTAGAATCTCTTGTTTTTGAGTTGTCTCCCTCAGGGCATGGATAGTGTGAGAAGAAAACTGTGTCTTCACCTTCCATCATCACCTGTATCATCTGCCACCATAATTATGTCTTGGGCTTAAGATTGGGCTTCTGAATCACCTGAAGAGCCATAAAAGATAAACCTGGTGAGCAGGATCATCCTTGATCACCAATACCAACTAAAAAAATACTTCATCCAGACCCAAGATCATCTTCAGAAGAACTATTGTGCATTTAATTGAATTGCAGATTCTAACCATCTTCTCCTCATTTGATATCAGTGCTTTCTAGCTGGATCACTTCTTCAGGAATAGAACATAGAACATAGAACAGTACAGCACAGTACAGGCCCTTTGGCCCACAATGTTGTACCGACCCTCAAACCCTGCCTCCCATATAACCCCCTACCTTAAATTCCTCCATTAATCAATTAAGCAAAGTTTTTTTAAAATTTGTTCATTTTTGGGATTTGTTGTCCAGCTACAAGTGCCATGGAGAAGTTGTGGCGAGCTGCTTTCCTGAAGTGCTACAGTCCTTCTCATAAAGGTAATCCTACAATGTTACTGAGGAGTGAGTTACAGACTTTAGACCCAGTACTGACAAGCAATATATTTAAGAAGAAAGGAAGAGAGCTGCTGGAATCTGCTGGATGAAATTTGCAGATGAAGTAGTACCCACAGATGCTGCTCAACCCATTGAGTTGCTCCAGCAATTGTTTGTTGAGTCAATAGAGGAGTATGATAGATTCATGTAGTCTATATGAACTTCAGCAAGGCCTGTGATGATTTCCCATTTGAGAAACCAGTCTTAAAAGTAAGAGCACATGGTATGCAGGGCAACCTGGTAAATTAGATTTGAAAATAGTGGCAGAAGATGGCCAGTATTTGCATTTGGAAGACTGCGATCGGTGTATCACCACCAGAGTCAGTGTGGGATTTTGTTGGCGGTTATATACAATAATGATAGGGATGTGAATGTAGGAGTTAATGATTGGAGAGTTTGCAGAGGGCACACAAAATGGTGGTGGTGTTGATAATGAGGAGGTAGCGTTCAGTTACAGAATGATTTTGATGAGTTTGCAAAATGAGCAGGAAAATGCCAGATAAAGAACTTGGAAAATGGAAAGAAGCACAGGCACCGGATGGCCAGCACAGACATGGTAGGAATAAGTACCTGTTTCTGTACTCCATGATTGTAAGTAAGTGACCCTTTACTTTTAAATAAAGGCTCTAAGTTCTAAATCCTCCTACAAGAGAGAAAACATCTCTCCACATCCTTCCTGTCAGATTTCATTAGAATAGATAGATAGATAGATAGATAGATACTTTATTCATCCCCATGGGGAAATTCAACTTTTTTCCAATGTCCCATACACTTGTTGTAGCAAAACTAATTACATACAATACTTAACTCAGTAAAAAATATGATATGCATCTAAATCACTATCTCAAAAAGCATTAATAATAGCTTTTAAAAAGTTCTTAAGTCCTGGCGGTAGAATTGTAAAGCCTAATGGCATTGGGGAGTATTGACCTCTTCATCCTGTCTGAGGAGCATCTTAAATCTTAAGTTTTAATCAAGTGTTTTCTCACTCTTCTAAACTGTAACAGCTCAAACCTAGCCAGTTCAATGTATCCTCAAAAGACAACTTGACAACTTCTAGTAAACTTCTCTGAACTGTTTCCAATGCATTAACACTCTTCCCTAAGTAACACTATTCTGTCTCACCAATACCCCATCACTGAAGCATAGCCTTCTTCATTTATGTTCAATTGTCCATGAAAGAAATGAAAACATTGTTGTTTCTCCCAATAACTTGCAATACCTGTCTGCCTGCAATTTGCAAATCATGCGCTAGAAGGTCTGTTTTACTGTCTGAAGATCATGTTACTGACAAGTGGTTTACTGATTACACTGGACAATACATTTTTTCTAAAGTTTTGCTTCCTCAGAATTTATTTTTGGTTTAAGATAGACCACTTAAAGCTAAACACAAACATAATTTCAGACTACTATCACATAGGAATTTGGAGAAACAAGAAATTAATTTTTATTGAACATAGTGCATTTAATTGCATCGTTGTGCTGACACTGCAATAGTTCAACTAAGCTTAAAATGTTTTGTTGATGATTTTCGTTGGCACTCAATGTCTAAGACTTCCCACTTAAGTGGCCAACAATAATCAGCCAGTATTGGTGGATTCCAGTTGCTCTGATACCTTTTCTCCATAACCACAAAGTCCTGGTGAAATCTTTCATCACACTCATCACTAACAGTGCCAAGGCTTGTAAGGAAGAAGTCCAAATGGGAATGCAGAAAATGACTCTTTAGTGGCAGGTTGCACTTCATGGTTTTGTGTGCATGAATCATGTTTTCAACCAGCTGCAAGTAGTTTAATACTCTGTATTTGCCAAGAAAATTTCAACAACATCCTTAAATGCCTTCTATGCAATTTTCTATGGTCCCACTAGAAGATCCTTGAATTGCCTATCATTAATGACCTGTTTGGAGCAGTGCTGCCAGGATAATCAAGGACACGACCCACCCAGCCAACACACTTTTTGTCCCTCTTCCCTCTGGGAGAAGGTTCAGGAGCTTTAAGATTCGTATGGCCAGATTTGAGAACAGCTTCTTTCCAACTGTGATAAGACTGCTGAACGGATCCTGACCCAGATCTGGGCCATACCTTCCAAGTACCGGACTTGACTTGCACTACCTTACTTTCCCTTTTCTATTTTCTAATTATGATTTATAATTTAAATTTTTATTATATTTACTTCGATTTGTACTTCAGGGAGCGCGAAGCGCAGAATCAAATATCGCTGTGATGATTGTATGCTCTAGTATCAATTGTTTGGTGACAATAAAGTAAAGTAAGTTTGATTTGTGGACCAACAGAAATGCCTTCCCTTAATCGTGGCATCAATTATTCTGAGTTAAATTATTAACTGAAATAACAAATATAGGCAGTTTCAAAAAATAGTGCATGATAGGGAAATTTCATGGTGATTTTCATGATCAGCAGCCCAAAATCCTTAAAATACACCCAAAAGTATTCAGAAAGAAAAATCTTTGTTGTCCATTGTTAACAGTCAGGGCTATTGACAAATAATGCAATTTACTAAGTGAAAATCAGATTTACCAATGGTTGTCTGATTTGATTGAAGGTTGGGGTTTACTGGGTATACTGATTGGGTTTAATAGCAGATAGTCTGACTTGTCAATTGTAATAACCTGTGGCTGGATTTGTCCACGGAAGGGCAGATTTACTGACAGGTAAGTTGGTGTTAGGGATCATTCTGTAACTATAGATAGCATAATTATGATTAAATGAGAACCAACCTTCAGGAAATAAAACTTGTACACAATTTTACCCCCAGCCAATGTTTTGTGGCTACTGAAACTCATCATTGGATGTGAGAAATTCTGATCCTGTCCCACTGAAACTACATAGATGAATATTGCTGCTATTAGCACACTGTTAAAGATCTATCCCTGTCACTTAAGGCAGAGTTCAGAGCAGATCTGTTTTGTCACTTAGCCTTCTGGTAAGTTGTGTATTCATGGAGCCATACTTCAACACTGCAGAAACGGGTATATTTTTAGTATCTTGGGTTTGCACTCCAGAGGCTTTTGGAACAGTCACCAGTGTTGAACTTCTAAAGGAATCCTGCTAGTCGAGATTTGCTGCAATTGTAAATAATGTTCAAAAGTTCAAAGTTCAGTGTAAATTTATTATCAAAATACATACATATCACCATGTATAACCCTGAGATTCATTTTATTGTGGGCAATCACAGTGATTACAAGAAACACGATAGAATCAAGGAAAGACAGCACCCAACAGGACAGACAACAAATGTGCAAAAGTTCAAAGTACATTTATCATCGAAGTATTATACAACCTTGTGATTGTCTTCTTGCAGGCAGCCTCAAAACAAAGCAACACAATAGAACCCATTAAAAACACACACACACAAAGACCATCAAACACCTAATGTGCAAAAAAAAAAACAAATTGTGCAAACAATAACAAAGTAAACAAATAACACGGGGAATATGAACCGCAGAGATCCAGCCATGGAGCCAGTTCGGTGCTGAGACGAGTGCCAATGGTCGCAGGCCGCAGCTGCAGAATCAGTTCAGAGCTAAAGCAAGAAGACCTTGCGGAGTAGATAGATACTTTATTGATCCCAAAGGAAATTACAGTGTCACAGCAACATTACAAGTGCACAGATGTACAAATATTAGGAGAAGTAAGAAAAAATAAAAAATAAGTTACCTCAAATAGTCTAATGGGAAGGGGTCATTTCTTCGCCGGCTATCGTAGTGAAATGAACACCAGTTCATCCTTCTCTCATGACCTTGATGCCTTGATAAAATCATACAAATAGTAAAAAGAACTATACAAAAACATATGGAACAAGAACAACAGGGTCCCTAAAAGTGAGTCCACAGCTGCAGAGCCTGTTCAGTGCTGAGACAAGTGAAACTGTCCAGGAGCTCAATAGCTGCAAGCAAATACTGCTCCCAAACCTGGCGGTGTGGGACCCAAGACTCCTGCACCTCCTCCCTGTGAGGAGTAGCGAGAGGAGAGGGAAACCAGTCAAATGCAGGCAGGTGGCGCTGAGCACCTGTTCGTTTTCCACTCGCGGCCTCAGTGAGTTTAATCTTGCTCGATACTTCAACTGGTGCGGAGTAATGCAGCCAAACACGGGTTTGTCTTCCACCGTCAGGTCTCGATGCAATGCCAGCCTAGCAATGGCTGCACCTCTATACCTACACTCTTGAGAGTCTAGTTCAGCGAATCCCCCAGGAGACTGCAAAAGCACCAGATTATTTAGTTGGTGTGAAAGAACATCCTTAAAAGGAAATTACAGGCTGCAGACTGCTGGAGTACGTCTATTAGAATACCTAGTATACTGGCTTTGGAGACGGTGCAGGGGAGGTTCACCAGGTTGATTCCAGAGGAGAGATTGAGTCACCTGAGACTGTACTCACTGGAATTCAGAAGAATGAGAGGATATCTTATAGAAACATATAAAATCATGAAAGGGATAGATAAGGTAGGAAAGTTGTTTCCACTGGTATGTGAGACTAAAAATAGGGGACATAGCCTCAAGATTTGGGGTAAGTAGATTTAGGATGGAGATGAGGAGGAACTTCTTTTCCCAAAGAGTGGCGAACCTGTGGAATTCTCTGCCCAATGAAGCAGTGGAGGCTACCTCAGTAAATATAGTTAAGACAAGGTTGGATAGATTTTTGCATAGTAGGGGAATTAAGGGTTATGGGGAAAAGGCAGGTAACTGGAGATGAGTCCATGGCCAGATCAGCTGTGATCTTAACTGATGGCAGAGCAGGCTCAACAGGCCAGATGCCTACTCCAGCTCCTATTTCTAATGCTCTTATACAGAGTAATTTTGTAATCTGTCTGCAAAAAGTCACCATTGGACGCTGGTGCCAACAAAAGATAAAAAAAACTGAGCAAATAGAAAAAGAAAAACATAATAATGATAATAAATAAGCAATAAACATCAAGAACATGGCACAAAGGATCTTTGAAAGTGAGTCCATTGGTTGTGGGAACAGTTCACTCTGGTTTAAGAGCCTGATGGTTGAGGGATAATAATTGTTCCTGAACCTGGTGGTTCTGAGGCTCCTGCAGTTCTTCATGTAAGAAAATATGTAATTCTATAAATCTACCTGACCATATTACAAATGCTAAAGTTGGTGATTATCACAATTGAAGCTATAGCTTTGTTTTGTAGAAGTATTAAAAACGTCGAGGGTAAGATCCTCTTGCACAAGCTCTATGTTGGAGGTTTGCAGTGTGAATAAAGACTTCTATATTTTCCAGGACAGGAGGAGGAGTATAGGAAACTGATACAGGACTTTGTGATATGGTGCAACTCAAACTACCTGCGTCTCAATATCACCAAGACCAAGGAGATGGTGGTGGACTTTAGGAGATCTAGGCCTCATATGGAGCCAGTGATCATTAATGGAGAATGTGTGGAGCAGGTTAAGACCTACAAGTATCTGGGAGTACAGTTAGACGAGAAGCTAGACTGGACTGCCAACACAGATGCCTTGTGCAGGAAGGCACAGAGTCGACTGTACTTCCTTAGAAGGTTGGCGTCATTCAATGTCTGTAGTGAGATGCTGAAGATGTTCTATAGGTCAGTTGTGGAGAGCGCCCTCTTCTTTGTGGTGGCTTGTTGGGGAGGAAGCATTAAGAAGAGGGACGCCTCACGTCTTAATAAGCTGGTAAGGAAGGCGGGCTCTGTCATGGGCAAAGTACTGGAGAGTTTAACATCGGTAGCTGAGCGAAGGGCGCTGAGTAGGCTACGGTCAATTATGGAAAACTCTGAACATCCTCTACATAGCACCATCCAGAGACAGAGAAGCAGTTTCAGCGACAGGTTACTATCGATGCAATGCTCCTCAGACAGGATGAAGAGGTCAATACTCCCCAATGCCATTAGGCTTTACAATTCAACCGCCAGGACTTAAGAACTTTTTAAAAGCTATTATTAATGCTTTTTGAGATAGTGATTTAGATGCATATCATATTTTTTACTGAGTTAAGTATTGTATGTAATTAGTTTTGCTACAACAAGTGTATGGGACATTGGAAAAAAAGTTGAATTTCCCCATGGGGATGAATAAAGTATCTATCTATCTATCAATTACTGCTTCCACATGAGCCACGTGGATTTACCGACAAGTGAGTTTTCCGATTGAAAGTCGTGTTTTTACGAACATGTAGTCAGGTTTACCAGTCGATGATCTGGTTAACCGATGGATGGTTAGGTTCCTTTGCTCCTGCAGGTGTACCTGGCCATGAGTTTGTCGAATAAAGGTCAGAATTACCGACTGATGCCCACTTTACTGACCAGATGAGGGAAATTACCGATGAGTGGTCCGGTTTACTGACTGGGTTTAACGATGGGTGATCTAGTTTGTCAATTGTACGTCAGGTAGTTGGGTTTACCATCTACTGGTGGGTGGTCTGGTCTGTCATTTATATGCCAGGTCGTCAGGTTTAAGGTCCGGTTTACCGACATGATTCCCGGGCCCGTTTCACCCAGAGCTACAGGGAAGCGGGGCCTGCCCCCACCGACAGGGAGCGGCTACCCGAGCCCCACCCGGCTGCAGGGCCGACTGCAGAGCGCCGTCCCAGCGGCCGCGGGGAGAGCTCTGCCCGGGCAGAGCCGCGACCAACGCGCCGTCCGCGCCCCCGCGTCCGCGCTCTCGCCAGGTACTCGCGCCCATGGCCGTGCGGCCCGGCAACAGGCGGCCGGTGAGGACCGTGGCCCGGGGCTCGGGCAAGTGGGGATTGGCGGCGACAAAGGGCCCGTCGTCTCGGAACTGCGGAGGGTATCAGTGACTGGGTCATGTCCGGGTCTGGACACGGGGAAAGTGACGGGGTACGGGCTGGGAGTGTCGGGCCTGGGACCTGGGGGAAGGCGTTGAGGATCGAGGGGGTAGGGGTGATAGGGCCCGGGACTCCGTGTGGATACGGAGGGGTTACAGAGCTCCGGGGCCGGAATGCGGATTACAGAACCCCGGAGCCGGGGGCAGGGCGTGGAGTAACGGGAACCCGGAACTGGGGGAAGGTGGGGATTTAAAAGGACTTCAGAGCTGAGGGGAAGGGGGGTAACAGGGACGGAGTGAGTGAAGGGGGTGTAACGGCTCTTGAGCCGGTGGAGGGGGGGGTGGGTAACAAGGCCCCAGAGCTGGTGGAAAGGGGAACTGGGCAACATGACCCTGGAGTGTGTGTGTGTGTGTGTGTGGGGGGGGGGGGGGGGTGGAATGGAACAACAGGTCACTGGAACTGAAACTGGGGTAATAGAACGTTGATACGGGGAAATGGGGGACATGACTGAAGTAGAAGTGGGGTAACAGGATGCTGGTGTGGGGCAAGGGTTGGGCAACAGGACTCTAGAGCTGGAATGGGGTAACAGGACACTGGTGTGGGGAAAGAGGGGGCAAGAAGATTCTGGAGCTAGGGAAAGGGAGGGGTATAACAGAACCCTGAAGCCAAGGGAAGAGGGATGTTACAGGGCCCCGTTCCCTGCAGCTGGGGGGGGGGGGGGGTGTTGACTGTGCTCTAGGAGGGGTGGTAGTGACAAATCACTCAATCAAATGATGTGATACTGCTTAATTTAAAAAAAATAGAAATGTGCTTTGGTCTGGAATGTATTGGGTAATTCTGTCATAACTTCTAGCACCACAGACAAAATTCTGGGGGAACTCAGCAGGTTAGGCAGCAGCTATGGAAATTGATGGACTATTCCATCAATGGACTATAGACTGTTGATGTTTCAGGCTGAGGCCCTTTATCAAGTCTGAAAAGGAAGGGAGAAGATGTTGGATTAAAAAGGTAGGAGAGGAAAAGACAAGGTTTTAGGTGAAACCAGGTGGGTGGGGAGGGGGGGATGAAGTTAAAAGCTGGGAGGTGATAAGTGTAAAAGGCAAAGTGCTGCAGAAGAATGAATCTGATAGGAGAGGAGAGTAGATCATGAGAGAAAGGGAAGGAGGAGGGGCACCAGGGGAGGTGATGGTGCTGCATAGAAAGTGTGAACATTTGGTGAGAGGATTGGTGCTGTCTGTTGTAAAATAATTAAAAGCACTTTCTCCTTGCTCTGTAACATGTGTACTTGTAGTGGCCTTGTGAATTCTCCTCTCCATCAATTTTAACCACCACTCTGGACATTTCAGCACTCGAAGTTTGCAGTTCCTTTGTAGAGTTAATTCTTAAACCTTCTTTGTTGGGCTGCTTGCTTGTGTTTCGAAAATTAACCCATAGCAATATTGTCCAGGACCTGAAAATTGTTCAGAGGAAGTCCTGAGATGCTTCATGTTTATCTTTCACTTGTATGTAGTCTCTCTCCTTACCGATGAAACCATGCTGTTTATTATCTTGTTTTCAGTGTACATGAGCTCAGAATGATACGATGGAAAACGGGGTCTACCCCCTGCTGCCGGATACCATTCTCCTTGAAGTGTTCCAGAACCTGGAACACCAGAATGTCCTTGCTGCTGGCAGCACGTGCAGGCAATGGTACGGAGTGTCCCGTGATGACTTTCTGTGGAGGGATCTCTTTTATCGCTATTACAATGTGAATCGGTCAATCCCTCGACATCCAGGTTGGTCTCCAAATACCTTTCTGGTTTTGATCATTCTGCAGCATAATCTGCGCCGATCCCATCTGTTTGTATTGCACGTGCAGGCCCTTATCCCTCCTTCCTATCTATGTACCTGTCCAAACTCTGTCAAATATTACAATTAATATGCTATTTTTCCAATACTTTTATTTACAATGTGATAAATTTGTTTTTATATTCCTCTATTGAATTTTTAATGTGTTTTTAGAAATTATACATAAGTACCTAATTATCACATTTGCACTAAACAATTTGTCAAGAGCAGCTGTCAGGTTAGATGGTTCTTTGTGGTAGGACTCCTCAAGATCTCAGTGAGATCAACTGCAGAAGGATGGAAGTAAAGGTTCAGTTAACCAGAGCCTTAGTCAGGTCCATACTAATACTGAGTTAATGTTAGGCTCGCATGTCTCGCCGAAGAAGGTCTATGTAAATTTATTATCAAAATACATATATGTCACCATATACAACCCTAGGATTCATTTTCTTGTGGGCATTCACAGTAAATACAAGGAACAATGGAATCAATGAAAGACTGCTCCTGACAGAATGGACAAACAACCAATGTGCAAACGACTCCAAACTGAGAAAATACAAAAAGAAAGAACATAAAAGAAATAATAATAAGTAAGCGATAAATATTGAGAACATGAGGTGAAGAGTCTTTAAAAGTGAGATGTGGGAACAGTTCACTGATGGGGCAAATGAAGTGAAGTTATCCTCTGGTTCAAGAGCCTGATGGATGAGGGGTAATAACTGTTCCTAAACCTGGTGGTGTGGGTCCTGAGGCTCTTGCGTCACCTTCCTGATGGCAGGAGTGAGAAAAGAGCTTGACCTGGATGGTGCGGGTCCTTAATGATGCTGCTTTCCTGTGAGAGCGTTCAGTGGTGGGGAGAGCTTTACTTATGATGGCTGGGCTGTAACCACTACTTTTGGTAGGCTTTTCCATTCAAGGGCATTGGTGTTTCCATACCAGGCTCTGAGTTTGTCAAAGCTTTAGATGACATGCTGAATCTTTGCAAACTTCTAGGAAAGTAGAGGCATTGCCATGCTTTCTGCACAATAGCACTTACGTGCTGGACCCGGGACAGATCCTCTGAAATGATAACACTGAGAAATTTAAAGTTGCTGACTCTATCCACCTCTGATCCCCTGATGAGGACTGGCTCATGAACCTCTGGTTTCCTCCTCCTGAAGTTAATAAGCAGCTTCTTGGCCTTGCTGACATTGAGCGAGAGGTTGTTATTGTTGTGGCCCCACTCAACCACTCATAGGAATGAATATGAAAGGAATAAAGGGAAACAGGCGTAATGAGGACAAATTGGATTAACGTAGGTAGGCTTCATGGTTGGCATTGACAAGATAGGCTGAAGGATATGTTTCTGTGCTGAGGGAGTCTATCA